>NC_090237.1:18340000-18652500 GCF_024489055.1 Chanodichthys erythropterus
TAATCAAGCAGACCAGAACCGCCAGAGATGTTTTGAATCCAAGTGTTTAGTCTTGGGTTTCTATATAAACAACAACTGAAGTTTCTCTTTTGACAAGTTAAAAGTTCAGTCAATACAGATCGGATTATTGCGGAGCTGTAAACACATCTACTACACCTTCCATGCACGTACACGTCTTCTGCTTATAATTGTCAGTACAGCCTGAGATCACGTAAACCTTATTCACATAATAACATGAGAAGTGATCATAAGTCTTCAGGGATACACACACATATTTTGTCTACGGTGGCTCACATGATTCAAAATTCGTTTTCGACCTTTCGGACTCCTCGACGTCATCTGCCAACTAGGAACTTGAAAGTCTATTATTTATCAGTAATGTTGCAAGAAATGTTGGGAGATATGCTTTTTATTAATAATAATAATAATAATAATAATAATAATAATAATAATAATAATAATAAAACAATAAGATAAAAACGCAATTCTGAAATTCACACAAAGGTTGCACTGCACATGTAATTTAAGTGAAAGTATGTGAAACTAAAATTGCTTGGACAATAAACCTAATGGAAACAGTAAGTTACAGTTCGATTCATCCATTCATTTCCTTATTGGTAGTTGCACTGGAAAAGTAAAGGGTTAGTTCACCCAAAAATGAAAATAATGTAATTTATTACTCACCCTCATGTCGTTCTACACCTGTAATACCTTCTTTCATCTTCAGAACGCAAATTAAGATATTTTTTTTGAAATCCGATAGCTCCATGAGGCCTCCATAGCCAGCAATGACATTTCCTCTCTCAAGATCCATAAAGGTACTAAAAACATATTTAAATCGTTCATGTGAGTACAGTGGTTCAATATAAATATTATAAAGCGACGAGAATATTTTTGGTGCACCAAAAAAACAAAATAACAACTTATTTAGTGATGGCCGATTTCAAAACAATGCTTCATTAAGTTTTGGGGCATAATGAATCAGTGTATCGAATCATGATTCAGATCGCGTGTCAAACTGCTGAAATCACGTGACTTTGGCGCTCCGAACAGCTGATTCGACACACTGATTCATAATGCTCCGAAGCATTGTTTTGAAATCGGCCATCACTATATAAGTCGTTTTTTTTTTTTTTTGGTGCACAAATAATATTCTTGTACCACTGTATTCACATGAACTGATTTAAATGTTTTTAGTTCATTAATGGACCTTGAGAGAGGAAGTGTCATTGCTGTCAATGCAGGCCTCACTGAGCCATCGGATTTCAACAAAAAATCTTAATTTGTTTTACGGGTGTGGAATGGCATGAGGGTGAGTAATAAATTACATTATTTTCATTTTTGGGTGAACTAACCCTTTAAAATATTTTTGTTCTTTTAATGCAGCAACTTTATCATGGGACTAGATCAGCTTCTTATTCAGAATAGGCCTCTATTTATAATACATTAATATTTATACATATTAATACATTAATAATAGAGCCTTTAAACATTATAAGTACCAATATGGTACCAAATTCATGCGACTTGACATCAAACAGCTATATACTACAGCCATGTAAAAATGTTCCCATGAATTTAAGTATTTTGTTCAGTTGTAAACTGTGTAAAATGTTTCAAGTGTTTTTGGACTCTTTAAACTTAATTAGTAAATTTTGGTCACTTTATCAGTGGGATTAAACTTAAAAAGCCAGCATACTGTTTTTGAGAACATGTCTACCTAAATAAAGGAGATGGGAAAAATTAATACACTGAAAAGATTATTTAGGTTAAGAAAAAATCCTCTTTTACCACATTAAATAATATTGTAAGTATAAACACTTGTTGCCATATAATCTAATAACAAGACAAAAGTGAACTGACAGCAGAAATAATCAATATTGTAAAGAAAATTTCCATTTGAAATGAGATCACTTCCCCAGCTGAAACAAATAAAGCTTCATTGCTTTAATTTCATGAACAAAAAGCCAGACATAATGTTGTACTAAATTTATTTTTATTACAGCGGATCCTCTGACCAGTGTTCCTCCATCAACACAACAGTAATTACAGAACAGAAAAAATAGTTCATTTATCCCTAGACTTTTGTTTTCTCTGATTCATGAATACTTTAATACAATTTCAAGCCATTTATTCTGTATTTTTAAACTTTTTGTATAATCTTTTTAGACATTCAATAACATGATACACAATCTATACATTTTGATACAGGTTACATATGAGTTATAGTGGTGATGCTGAGCCAGAGGACGATGGGTGCGTGCAGAAACGGCATACTAACATGCTACTTTTAAAAGGATTTCAGTACGCAGTACGTTAGTATGCCATTTCGACCACAGCAAATGAATACTGATGTTCTTTACAAGTAATGTAGCCCTTCCCCGTAGACCAGCCCCTCTCTATCGCTCCCTGTTTTCATTTCTTTGTAGTGTTGGCGATAGGAGTGTTCAGGTCCATCACAACTGAAATAACCATCACTCTTTCATAGCCTCAACAGGAGAATGCAGTAGTGACCGGGCTTCGCAGCTGTGGGATGGCACAGTGTTTGACCAGAGGTTTGAACCTCCATTATTTAGAAAATAAGTTTGCATTTCATTCTAGTATTTCTCATATATCAGTATTACTTCCATATCCCCTAAATTAAGTCAGTAGGACAAGTTTAAAACTAGGATAGAATAAAAAATTAAATGTGGTGGCAGGTATGACAAATAAAACCACAATTATAAGTAATGGCAACCAAATTTCAAACAGCCCTCACCCAAAAGGTATGAAAAAACAAAACAAAACTGATAATTTGTGTCGGTTACAAAATATCAAAATGACCTATGTGAGGAATACAACTAGAAACATTTGCCTGTATCCTTTTAGAACTCTTTCCTGTGCCTTTCATAGCTCTTACGCTGCACCTTCTGACATTCATGTGAATGGAGGGTTCAGATTAAAGGTGGCGAGAATACAGAGGACCTGAAATGTTCCTGTGATTTTCAAATACTAATGGAAACACAAAGTGTGCAGAGATGACATGTAAACACACACTACTCCCTGAAGTTCAACTCTGAGGCTCCTAGTACACGGGCCAATAACCCCTTTAAAAGCGCAAGGTACATAGTTTACAATTCTTAATATTTCTCTTTTAAAACACAATCTTGATGGGGGGGGACGTACATCGCCATCAATTTAGTTAATTTCTATGCATTTTAAATCAAATATACAATATGAACACTCTCCCTAGACTCTGGAGTTTGTTAGGTACACTTTATACTTGCTCTTTCACATTAGAGCCGGATCCATTTGGTAATAAGGGTTTAGGGGTCAGAAGTCACACATCATCTTTTTTGGGGGACAGTGGGATATTAAGGAAAGGACACATCCTGCCGGGAGAGTTTTGTCTTCACAAATGATTGCACAATGGAAATAGAAGGGCGGGCAGGTAACATTGTACTCCATCAGAAGTGTTAAAATGTGAGTAAAAATTTCACAAGGATGAGTCAGTCATCGTGATGTAAAGCAAACCAACTAGACAAACTTGCTTGTGAGTTCGCTTGAAAAATTCCCCCCAAAAAGTGCATTCAAACGCTGGATCCAGGCGGGGCTTGGCGTGGAGTGATGGCATGTAAAGCAGAGGGCGAGAGTGAGGGCAGGCAGGGGCATCGACAGCACAGCTCATATCCTCACAATACTAGGCACTGACACCTGCGGTACGGCGGCACAGAGGACAGGGTGAAAGGGTTAAAAGATCCCTGCCTATTTGGGATGAAATTCTACTCACAGACCTGGCCATCTCAGTCACTTCTAACAGCCAACAACTGAGGGAGGACATGTAAATATTATTATTATTATTTTTTTTTTAGCTAGTAAATCTTTGGGGCATCTATTGATTTAATAAAATACATGTACTTCGTACACCGACACTACCAGTCAAACATTTGTTTGGACACCTGACTGAATGCAAGTGTTCATTTTTTAATACTATTTAAAAAGAATCACAGGATGAAGTTGGCTGAGAAAATTTGGCTATTAACTTTCCTAAAGACCATGTAATTTGATAAGATATGATTGATTCTACCAAATATGGAAGAGTCTGTAAGTTTGATTCATTTCTGTGAATCACTTTCAGCGAGTCATCACAAAATAAAAACATCTCTGCATGGCATTTGTAAACATAAACATAAACATAGGTAAAAGATAATTTTTTATTACTATGTATTGCTACACGGAATGCTATATGGATTTTTTTTTACCGTTTTACTAAAACAGTTTTTTAATACATAAAATATTCTGAATCTACTTGGCAACAGCTGTTTGCTTGAAATAATGCAACTCTCCTCTAATATACACTTCCATTCAATAATTTGAGGTCAGTAAGATTTTTTCCCCCAAAGAATTTGAGCAATTAGACACATTTAATTGATAAAAAGTCACAGTAAAGACATTTATAATGTTATATAAGACAAATAAATGCTGTACTTTTGAACTTCCTATTTATCAAAGAATCCTAAAAAAATGTATCATGGTTTTCACAAAAAATATTAAGCAGCACAACCGTGTTCAACATTGAAAATAATAAATGTTTCTTAAGCACCAAAACAGCATATTAGAATGATTTCTGAATTCAGCTTTGCTATCACAGGAATAAATTACATTTTAAAATATATTAAATCAGAAAACAGTTTCACAAAATGACTGCTTTCACTGTAATCGCAGCCTTGATGAGTGTAAGAGACTTCATTCAAAAACATAAAAAAAATCTGATCCCAAAATTTTGAATGGTAGTGCGTGTATATATACTCAATATACCATTATTTAAAATATGGAAAATTGTAATATATAAACAGTAGATCTGTCTAAATGTTTGACTGGTAGTGAATAAGTACTATTTATTGTGGAGGTCATCATGAGACCATCAAGAGTGTTTGCCTGCTCCTATTAAGCATCACATATCAAAGCCTGCTGTCATGACCTTCAGAGGAAGTCATTCATTTCTACAGTTCATTACATTCCTAGAGTGCCATAAACACAACATAAACCTATTGAAGGTCAGGATACATTCAAACAGGTTCTGCATTGATTTCCTTACTCATTTTCAAATCATGACAATACAAGTAAAACCGCCGAAGAATTCATATCTACCACTTCCTTAAAATTACCACATAGATCTTTTGAAAAGAGTAACAGATAACATACTGGACATCCGCCATCACACACTACAGTTTACACCTGCATTAATCATTTCCATAGCTAAAAAAAAAAAAAAAAGTCCTCGAAACATGACACACTACATAAAGTGCTTCTGCTTGGCAGCTATTAAAAGGCACCTCAAAAGTTTATTAACATAAGTATTTAGCGTTACATTAAGCTCATCTTTAGGTGTACAACCAAATATATTCACACCAACACACAATAAGACTTCATAATCCAGAGCTTAAATGGACCAATACTGTCCCTTCATTACATTGGTGGAATATGTTTAGACTCTAAAATTTTGAGTTTTTTCAGCTACATGAGAACATTCATCTTGGCATGTCTCTACTTAATATTTAAATCATCAACACATTCAAGGCACTGAACATATATCTGATATCTTTAAGCTGGCATTGCACACCTAAAACATCACATATGACGAATAATCAAGAAAGCACCACATCTAAATGTATCTAGACACCTGATCCAGATGAAAGCTGGCTGGCCTAATAAAATGAAGGGTGTATCAAAGGCTAAGAACACTGAAGACAGGTTGTCTGGCCATAATTAGGTTTCTTAATGCAACTAGACAAAAAATATGATGGAGATATGAACAGATTTGTGCTTGCTTGCATGATTTAAAATCCTAAACTGCGAAAACACACTGCTTGGGCAACATTGACCTTTCCTGCTGACTAAACATGACAAAAAGGTTTGTAAGGTATTGTCAAAACTAAAGTAATAAAATATGTATTTTTATCCACATTATTTTCTGCAAAAATTCAGTACACGTCCAACTTAAAAATCTAAGAATGAAAACACTCAGTCAAATCAACAGCTCTCTTCCTAACACAGACATTACATATACTGTGCACACTCAATCCATCTTGATTTCGTTCCTAAGAGCATGACAGCAGGCTGAAAGCTTAGATTGTATTCTTACTTAATCATTTATAAGCAAATATTAAGAATTATGGCCAACATCTCCTTTCAACATCCTTTTGGTTTATGAATCCACACATTAAGTGGAGTAAAGCTAAATCAATAAACATCTATTTTTTTATAGATATATCATTTTTTATATATATATATATTTCTTTATAATATTAGCATGAAATGAATCTCAATAAGTGAGCTTTAAATCAGACTAGTGTTTTTGACTAGCTCTGCATGGCTGTCAAAAAAGCTTCATGCAAAGTTAGAATACCTTTTGACCTGAGTGATATTTACTATAGTTGACATGCACATCTGCATGTAGTAAAGTGAAATGAGAGAGAAAGAGAGGGAAGATAGGGAGGTGGGTAGAAGAGTGCAGTTAGCTCTGCTCTCTGTGCCAGTCTTTAGTGTGGGCCAGTGCGTTCCCCTACCCCGTGTGTGTTTGTGTGTACAGGGTTGGCACAAACGCACTGGCGTCTATGTAAAGGACAGGTGTGAACCGTTGGATATCTGAGATGTGATGCTGGTGCTCCTACTCATGCCCTGCTCAGTGCGCCCCGCTGAGGTGGTCCTCCTAAGCGCCTGGGGGCTGTTCCGCATCCCCACACTGCTTTTTGGCATGGCCCCTGGAGGGCCCGAGGAGGAGTGGCCCCACGGAGGAAGCCCACCTCCTGGGATGGCTTGGCCCCAGCCCTGCTGCGCCTGTGGTCCTCCCTGACTGGAGTGGTAGTGGTGGCCGGCCCCTGAACTAGTGCTGCTGCCCCACTGTGTCCCCTGAGAGCCATCTGAGTGATGCTGATGGGGGATCCAACTGGCCGGGGCCCCAGGGAAGCTGTGGCTGAGGCCCTCAGGAGAGATGTTAGCCAACACCATGTTGCTAAAGCCCAAGCGCATGCTCTCTGAGTCGAAAGCCTCGATCTCTCGGGCCTGGCGCTCCAGCAGGCTGCGGATACGCTCCGTGCGCTCGTTCTGCAAGGTAAACATCTCCTCTTCTATCTGCGAGACACAGCAGAGGGCAGACAGTCAAGTTTAATTATTAATATGGTTTTATATGAAGTTGAATGTACAGTAGCCACACTTAAGGGATGAATATGAATGACAATGCATAAATATCAAATCATTACTTTTAAATTATAAATTTACTGTTTAATATTAAATTCATTCTCCAAGTGCATTTTGGGAACACTGAAAATAAAATAAAATAAAATTGTAATTTTATTATAATTACATTGTTATGCTTTCTTAACACTGTCTTTCTAAATAGATTAAATATGAAGCTGAATTTTTGATTGATTTTTTCAAGCTTCATATTTAGATTTTTTCATTTCTCCACTCCACATGTGCCGCTGGTTTTGTGTTGTATTTTTGTCCACGCACCTTGCTGATTTTGTGAAGCTGCACCAGAATAGCCCCATAAAACTTATATATATTTTCTATATTATAGAATAGAGTAGCTACATGACCACAATATGACAATACTAAATTTAACATATTGGTCCCACTTTATATTAAGTGGCCTTAACTACTATGTACTTACATTTAAAGTAATCATTTGATACAATGCACTTACTGTGTACATACATGTTTTTACATTGTACTTATATTTTAAAAACACCTGCATGCAATTACATCTGTAATTAATTTCTGTAATTACATTTATAATTACACCGTTGACCCATCCCTTACACCTTACCCCTACCTTTAAACCTACCCATACCACCAAAGCTTTCCCTAACCTTACCCGTACCCCACCTCAATAGCAGTAAAAGTGTTTTGAAATTCAATATGAACCCAATAAGTACATTGTACTTATTTTTTGATGCAAGTACATAGTAGTTAAGGCCACTTAATATAAAGTGGGACCGACATATTTTACAAGAGCATAAAGGAATTAAAACTAAGTTTTTTGATAAATAATTTTAAAGTAATTTATACATATAAGAAAAAAAAAAAAAAACAACTGAAAATGGTTGTGTTTAAGTGTAAGACCTTGGTCTCCAGCAGGGCCCTCCGGAGAGACACTCTCTGCTCCAGCTCCTTCCTCTCTCGCTCCTGCTGAGCGTCCGTCTGCATCTTGATCTTACTCTGATACGCATTCAATAGCTCCAACTCTTGCTGCAGCTGCATTCGCAGCACCTGACACTCCGCCTCCTGCGCCTCATCCAGGCGCAACTGAGAGAGAGAGAGAGAGAGAGAGAGAGATTATTGTGTCATTTGATCAGGCACTGATGGTTAAACAGTTTTTGTGTATTGTTTTCTGTCTTGTACTCACAGCCTGTGTGGAGAGCATGTTGTTTATGGTGTGGTCGTACTGCTCGGCGAGGATGGCTAGTTTCCTGGTTTGCTCCTCCTTCAGTCTCTTCAGCATGGTCTTGTGTTCGGGTTTTGGCGTGCTCTCCAGCAGGTGGTTTCGCAAGGCTTTGTACTGCCGGGTCTGGATCTTACATGTATCCTGGAACTGTTTCTTGATCTGGAGCTCTTTGGACTGTCAGAGAAACAACACGTTGGCAGAAACATCAGTAAACTGAAGTAGTTAGAAAATAAATTAAGTAATTAGGGATGTGCAAAAGGTTTCTTCAGGGGCGTTCAAAAACAGCTGGATTGAATGCAGTGGTCCTCACTAATTAACTAGTTGGTTGTGGATAATTAGCTAATCAGTCATAAATACACAAATAGTTATAAAGAAATTCTAAAACTAGTTCCTAACACTAATTAACTAGTCAGTTGCTGGCCAACTAGCTAGCAGACTAGTCAAAAATACACAAAATAAATGGGGGGAAAAATTCAAAAACTATTCGACCTCTAATCAACTAGTTGATTGTTGGACAACTAGCTACTGGACTAAACATAAATACACAAAATAAATAAGGGGAAAAAAATTCTAAAACTAGTTGACCTCACTGACTAGTTGACCACTGTGGTCAGCTGGTTCAAATTGTTCATGACCAAACAAATCTTAATTTTAATTATTTAATCAGTTCGAATCCCAGCCCAGTTCAACCACTATGCTACACACTCACCAAGCTTCTTTTCAAGGACTTTGCAACTTACAACCTTGACTGGTATGGAAGTAATTTAATGACAAATGTTTTTGAAATAAAAAAGCTTTTTGAATTGCACTTATTAAAAAATATGCATTGCATTAACCATGCTTGTATTTTAATGCACTGTATTTTCAGGGCTTGTTTTTATGGGCTAAAATTCAACATTGTCATATATTTAATGAATATTTTCACTGCACTTCATTTCATACACATTTCACTTGCAAAATATTCATTCTGTCTAAAAATACAACCTGTAATATTCAGAAGGCAATTTTCTGTCCATTTTATTTTGCTTAACAAATTCGCTTCCAAAAATTCAGTCACTCAAATTCAACATAAAACTATTTTTTATTTCAAAAACATTTGTCATTAATTTACTTCCATAGACTTTAAAACTAGAGTGATTTTACCTTGAGGCTCTTAGGCTGCTGTCGGACCTCCATGACGTGTTTGCGTCTGAGCTCCCTCTCCCTGCGCTTGTTGTACTCCAGCTGGTTGGTGAGCTCGGTTTGGTGCTGCAGGCGGATCTGCTCCGCACGCATCTTCTGGATAGTGCTCAGGTGCCTGAACTCCAGCTCCTGCATGGACTCATGGTGTCGGAGCAGCATGGCATGCTCCAGATCCTTCTGTGTCTGACGCTTGTTCAGCTCCTGAGAACAGACAAATGTCAGACTAATTAATGTCACTTATTTTAAAGCCAAAAACTGGAGACATAAGGAGTCCTAATTTGGATTTATGAGTTTATGTACATGAAAGCTCTCTGACTGCTAACCTCTCTCATGAGATCTTGCTCGACGTTGTGACGTGCAATGAGAATGCGCCGTTTGAACCTGCGGCACTCAAGCTCCAGATACTGCCGCTGTCGGCGGAGTAGGTTGGCCTCCTCCTCTGCTTGGAAGTGCTGGAAGTTCTCTTTCTGCTTGGACAGCCACTCCTGCTTCTCCTTCTTTGGTGTGGACTGGTTCTCATTCAGCTCCTGCAATGAAAAATTGCAATAAATGGGAATCTGTAATGGAATATAATGCGGATGAGAGTGAGGCCGTCCAGAGTGGCTTCCTGACCTCTTTGAGCTGTTCCTTGCGTAGTTTGTACTCGCGTTTCTGAGACTCCAGAAAGCTGTTGAGCTCCTTCTTCTGCTGGCTCTGAATGTGCTGCAGAAATTTCTTTTCATCGTTGGTAAAAGTCTTGGCCTGGTAGACAGAATAATGCATTATAAACAGATCTTACATTCTGACTGTTCAATGTCTTTAACCTTTAACATGAATAATTTATGATGTTTCAATACATCTTCAGCTCTTTTATGATTTGGTTTTATATGATAATGTTTCAGTACATCTTTCTCCATGGTGCCTTGGTGCTTCTTGATGAGTTTGTCCATCTCAGCAGCAAAGCTGTTCCTCTGATTCTCCAGTTCTTTGTCTAGCTTGAGTCTGTGCTCATCCATCTCGCCCTTCAGCTTGTTCTCAAGGGCCAGAAGGTGTTTCTGGTGCTGCCTGCGCATACGTTTGTAGCCAGACATCTGCTCGCGCACCTCAGAGTCCTGCTCGTGTTCTTGAATCTGACGCGTCACCTAGAAGAGAAGAGAAGAGAAAGCAGCTTTCATACCTCAAGTGTTGTAGAAACAGTGAACTATTAAACTTGAAGTGAGCAGAGAGCAAACAGACTCCCTGACTCTGTTCTTGGGTGGTAATCTGGATCTCACCAGGGAGGCTGTGCGGATGGTGGCAAAGTGCTCTCGATTTCGGTACTGACGCCGTGGTGTCTGTGCTGGGGGAGACTGGGGCTCTGTGGGCTGTTTCTGAGCCTCAGTTTCTTCCGGGTAGCTTTCTTCCTCCTTCAGACACATTAAGCATATTATTACCATAAAAACACAGAACAAATAGGCCATGCATGATATGTTCAATGTGCTTTAGATTGGAAAGACAGTCAAACAGCAGTTGCAAAGATCTCACCTCTTAAATTTACAGTTTAGTGTCCTGCATTAATTTTTCAAACATTTTAGTACTCAACTTTGACTATGAAAACTTTTTTTTTTAACCATTAGCAGCAGTTTTGACTTGTTGTTTTGACAATGTGTGGTCTCATGTAGCCAGTGACTAAACTGCAAAAGGTCTGGGCCACAATGCAGTTTATTCTGGCCAAAAGAAGCTAGAGAGAGCTAGAATAAGAGAATGACTGATTGAAATGTAATTGCTTTTTTGTGCCGTTTAGTGGTCTGTAACTCTGCAATATAGTGCTAAAAAATTGAGGAAATGAGGAAAAATGTATTTAAATAATGATGTGAATGGTTGTACAGAAAAAAAATTAAAAATACTGTCAAATGCATGTAGGCGATAAGAATTTCTGTCTAGGGCTGCACGATTAATGGAAATTAAACTGCATGCGATTTGGCAAAGGCTACAGTTTTTTATGCGCAGCTTGTCAGTGCAGCACGGCTCTATGATCAGTAGTAAATGCTGCTCCATCTGAAAGCCAGAGGGCACTCTCGCACAGAAACTCCAAATATGCCCCACCGAAGCACGATAATGCACGTCATTCCAGGAAATGCCTATGGGCATTATACTATTGCTGTAACTTAATAAACAGAAGTTTGAATTGCTTTGATTGATTAAACATGAATAACAAACACACGACAATGACAATATATGGTTTATCTGAGTTCTTCAAGCCTTCCCGGGTATTTTCATGATAATAAAGTATATTTATACTTCAATGCTAATCGACATAGCTTTTATCACTTTATAGCATACTATGAAATAATTTGTTGTGTGCCTTATTCTGTGTAAGAAGCCACATCATCTCACAGAAGGATGTTATTTTTAGGGCTGTCAAACGATTAATCACGATTAATCGCAAACAAAATAAAAGTCTGAGTTTACCTAATATATGTGGGTGTACTGTGTGTAATTATTATGTATATATAAATAAAAAACACATCCATGTATATATTTGAGAAATATTTACAAGTATATGTATTTATTTATATTTTTATATAATTTATATTTTTTTGTACATAAATAACATATTTCTCTTAAATATATACATTAATTTGTGTGTATTTATTTATACATATTAATTACACACATTACTCACATATTATACAAACTCAAACTTTTATTTTGTATGCGATTAATCGCGATTAATCGCTTGACAGCCATAGTTATTTTAAACACTCAGCTGACGTTATGAAGCGAGTTTGTAGTGAAAACGTTATTAAATGTTGTCTTTTGTTGGACGAGGTTCATAAATGCTATTCATCCTTGAAAAGATGTTTGACAGACACGTGTTGTTTTTTTAAAATACACGCTATAAGAAACTCAAACTCGCAGTGCTTTCAAGATGGAGCAGCATTTACTACTGCTCACAAGGCAATTTGGCTTAAGCGCGATTTCTTGTTAGCCCTATTTCTGTCCATCCAAAAGTAACAAGTACCGGTACTGTTTTTTTTATTTTTATTTTCACATAAATGTGAATGTAAATACAATAGACGTGCACAAACCGGTTTGACGTGAATCATGGAGCTGTTGGGTATGATGGTTTGGTCTTTCTCCATCAGGTCCACCTCGCTCTTGTTGTCATCAGTGGCATCTGTGGCGTCAGGCAGGCTGTTAACCGAGCTGCTCTGTGAACTCGCACTGATGGACATGCTAGGGATGGACTGATTACTGCCCACACTGTTCACTGTGCCAGTGCGGCCAGCACTGTGCTCCACTTCCTACAACAAATTAAATAAATAGAAATATCTATCAGTAAAAATATCCTGAATGTGTTGAGGCAATGTATGTCTATAGACCAAGACATAAAATCTCCCTCCCTCTTCAGGAAGCCTGTAAAACACATTTGGCAGAGCCCCAATGGTTAAAGGAGGTCAAAATATGCCATTACAATAACTGACCTCCTCGTCGTCTGGGACCTCTGCTGCAGGGCCATTGTGGGCCTCCTGGAAGAGGATCTTTTTCATCTTGCGGTACTGCAGGTTGTCCAGCTCTCTCACAGCATCTTTGGTGCGCTGGATCAGGTCAATAAGCACCGACTCCGGCCGTTCACGCTGGACAAATGCATGCTGCACACAACAAGAGGAGGTTGTGATGATCAAGATAAGGATCAGATGCTAAATATTATCAGCTTCAACTGGTAGTAGATTAACACATTAAACACAAATTCATATGTTGTAAATTCTCCTAAAAAAGCTGTTATAGATGTACACTATCATTCAAAGGTTTAGGGTCAGTAAGATCTTAACGGCTGCAGAAAATTCAGCTTTGCCATCACAGGAATAAATTACATTTGAAAATATATTCAAACAGAAAAACGTTATTTTACATTGTAATAATATTTCACATTATTGCTGTTTTTTCCTGTATTTTTGATAAAATAATTATAGCCTTGGTGAGCCTAAGAGACTAGATAAAAAATATTTTTAAAGAAGAAACCATTTAATTTTCTTATTGATTTATTTAATATTTAATTTTTGTATTAATCTATTTTTTTAATATATATTAATATGAACTACTAGGTCAACCAGGCCAGTAAATAAACTTTTTATTGTTAAGCTTTGCATTATGAACTTTCCCTTGTGTCAGACATGTGAAAAAACGTCAGAAAGCCAGAGCATTAAGAATAACACTAAACAGCTTAAGGTATCAGAGCGCAGTGAAGATAAAAAAGATCACATTAAAATAAATGAATTCTTACAGCGTCCCTGAGCATTACAGAAGTATCCTGAGGAAGAACTCACTGAACTTCATACTTCTGTTTAAACAGTGAACTTTCTTTAACTTACTTTCAGCAGTTCTTCAGAGTTGGGTCTGTCCTGGGGCAACTTCTGTAAGCAGGAGTCCACAAAATTTCTGAAGTAGTCCGTCCTGGGAAAAGAAAGAGCAGGACATTTTTAAATAACACAGCATTTCTCTAGTGTTCATTAACCTTCCTCAACTCAAATCTCACACTCACCATTCACTGGACTGTAGGGATGGACTCTCATTCTGCGCAATATGGTATAAGGCACTCATTGCATTCATGTTGAAGAGCGGAGGTTTCCTTTCAGCTAGAGCAGAAAAAGACTATTAGAAACTATGAGAAAAAAAAAATTAAGTCTATATGAATCATATCATTTCATCTCACCTAATTCAATACAGGTTATTCCTAGAGACCAGATGTCAACCTTTCCATCATACTGACCCTCATCCATGGCCAGGATCACCTCTGGGGCCATCCTGAGATAGGGGGAAAAGCAAATATTAGAGAAAAACAGAAGATTTCAGTGTTATGTAATACAACCATAAACTATTAATAATAATCTTTAGTAGTTGGCAGGCCAAGGCAAAACCAAACAACAACTTTTAAACAGAACTTTCAATGCTTAAAATCTAATTAACTCATCCAACATTTAGGCTCTCCAAGTACAACCTGCAGACTTGCCTATGAAATTTATATCTGTTGAAAGTCTCACCAACTCACCAATAAGGAGTCCCTACAAATGAATTAGCAGGAGAAGCGATAGAAGCAGAACCGAAATCTGCCAGCTTCACCTGTCCCGGCTCTGTGAGCAGGATGTTCCCAGCCTTGATATCCCTGTCAAACAGCAGGGTTAAATTGGTGAACTTACAAAACTGAACTACACACTGCCCTGCTTCATGTGGCACTAGCAATGTCAATATTCAAAAGATTGTGATACATTATGTTTATCATCACATTAAAATATTAGCAAGGCGTTAACCTGCAAATATTTCCCACTTTGAGAATATATATATATATATATAGCCAGATTTGCTACTTAGAAACTCCTCTACATGGGAACTCACCTGTGAATCATGTTGTGGGAGTGGAGGTACGCCAACCCCTGCAAAGCACCGTGAGTAATCGCTGCTATCTCCATCTCTTGTAAAGGTTTTTTGTGTACTGTGAGTAAAAAAAAATCTGGTTCATAGAGATCTCTCTGGAGATAAACAAATACTTACAAGCAAAATGAAGCATTTATTTATGGAACTGGAGGATGTACAGTATCTCACAGAAGTGAGTCCACCCCTCACATTAACACTGAAGAAATGACACTTTGCTACAATGTAAAGTAGTGAATGTACAGCTTGTATAACAGTGTAAATTTGCTGTCCCCTCAAAATAACTCAACACACAGCCATTAATGTCTAAACCACTGCCCACAAAAGTGAGTACACCCCTAAGTGAAAATGTCCAAATTGGGCCCAAAGTGTCAATATTTTGTGTGGCAGCCATTATTTTCCAGCACTGCCTTAACCCTTTTAGGCAAGGAGTTCACCAGAGCTTCACAGGTTCCACTGGAGTCCTCTTCCACTCTTCCATGATTACATCACAGAGCTGGTGGATGTTAGAAACCTTGCGCTCCTCCACCTTCCGTTTGAGGATGCCCCACAGATGCTCAATAGGGTTTAGGTCTCGAGACATGCTTGGCCAGCTTCTTTAGCAAAGCAGTGGTCGTCTGGGAGGTGTGTTTGGGGTAGTTATCATGTTGGAATACTGCTCTGCGGCCCAGTCTCCGAATGGAGGAGATCATGCTCTGTTCCCTTAATGAACTGTAGCTCCTCAGTGCCGGCAGCACTCATGCAGCCCCAGACCATGACACTCCCACCACCATGTACTCCTCACCTGGTTGCCGCTACACACGCTTGACACCATCTGAACCAAATAAGTTTATCTTGTTCTCACCAGACCACAGTTCCAGTAATCCATGTCCTTAGTCTGCTTGTCTTCAGCAAACTGTTTGTGGGCTTTCTTGTGCATCATCTTTAGAAGAGGCTTCCTTCTGGGACGACAGCCATGCAGATCAATTTGATGCAGTGTGCGGTGTATGGTCTGAGCACTGAAAGGCTGACCCCCCACCCCTTCAACCTCCACAGCAATGCTGGCAGCAATCATACGTCTATTTCCTAAACACAACCTCTGGATATGACGCTGAGCTTGTGCACTCAAACTTCTTTGGTCGACCATGGCAAGGCCTGTTCTGAGTGGAACCTGTCCTGTTAAACCACTGTATGGTCTTGGCCACCGTGCTGCAGCTCAGTTTCAGGGTCTAGGCAATCTTCTTATAGCCTACGCCATCTTTATGCAGAGCAACAATTCTTTTTTTCAGATCCTCAGAGAGTTCTTTGCCATGAGGTGCCATGTTGAACTTCCAGTGACCAGTATGAGAGAGTGAGAGCGATAACACCAAATTTAACACACCTGCTCCCCACTCACACCTGAGACCTTGTAACACTAACGACTCACATAACACTGGGGAGAAAAAATGGCTAATTGGGCCCAATTTGGACATTTTCACTTAGGGGTGTACTCACTTTTGTGGCCAGCGGTTTAGACATTAATGGCTGTGTGTTGAGTTATTTTGAGGGGACAGCAAATTTACACTGTTATACAAGCTGTACACTCACTACTTTACATTGTAGCCAAGGGTCATTTCTTCAGTGTTGTCACATGAAAAGATATATTAAAATATTTACAAAAATGGAGGGGTGTACTCACTTCTGTGAGATACTGTATATAGAGACAACATATCTTTGCAGCTATTCAGCACATTAATCAAGCAACAAAACATCCAAACTTACCCTCGAGGAGATCTGAGGCGGACCCCAGACAGTACTCCATAACAAGCTAGACAGACAGAGACACATTTCAGCATGTTGTCCATGAACATAGAAAACAAATATTGTTACATCATATGCAGAACTGCCACATAAGGCTACGTGAGCTGCTAGCAGGGTCAGGTTTCTTACCCATGCTGTGTGCTCTCGCAGGTAGCATCCTTTATACTCTATGCTGTTTGGATGCTTTATCCTCTGAAGGAATTTCACCTCCTTTATTATATCCTGCCATTTCTGGAAAAAAGATGAGAGTCGATTAGAAAGCTAAAAAAGTTTTGCCAATGGATCAATGCATATGAAATGCATAATGTGATTAGACCTGCATGTACAGTAGTTATGCAAGGAAAGCTCCTTTCTGGGCGGCATGAGCAATCAAAATACATACATACATAGGCTACAGTCTGGAGGGAGACACAATCATGTGTAATATGTCTTAACTCAGAACTCAGTGATAAACATTTAGCATTTATTTTCACCTCATTGGACTGTTTTCCACTATATGACATTTTCTTGATGGCCACCACCTCTGAGGTCCGCACATCCCGTGCCTGTGAGAATAAATGAGCAAATACAATTCAGTAGAAGAATAATTATAAGCCATTTTTCTTGGGAGATTCAAAAGTACTCACAAAATATACAGCGCCGAAGCTGCCATGACCGATCTCCCTCAGGTCTGAGAAGAGTTTTTCGGGGTCTTCTTTAAAAAAGAGATCTGCGATCTCGGGGTCTTTCAGACTCCCTGCGCGAACAGCGTTGGGCATGCTGGGAGGGGGCGGGGCCTGGGCCACAGCCGCCAGTCACTATCTGGGTCTGCGACACGACAGCCCCCACTGATGGCTCATCTGCAAGACAGTGGCCTCATACGGACCAAAACCTGACAGAGACAGAGAAAATCATTAGCATTACATTGATAAAAACAGGGATTAAAAATATGCAGAGGGATTTTTGTGAGAATTTTAGAGAAAAAACAGACTTTTCTTCTTTTTCTGAATTTCTGAATCCCAAACTCAGACTTTTGGACTGTATATGTACCGTATATATGTCAACACTCCCGTGCCAAGAGTTCTGTATTAACAGAAAGGGGGAATCATAAAAGTTCTGTTCATTAAACAACTCTAAGAGAAACTATGTGCTCAAATTGCTGTTTGCAGCAAAATAACCCACTGATACACCGGGTTTGCGCATTACAGCAGATGTGGTCACTGAGCTTAACAGTGAGTTCCTCTTGTGAGCCTCAGAGAGGGAGAGGAAGTGTGCTGGAGACAACCAGAAGCTGCAGTCATAACACCAGTGACCCTCCCATTCTTGCAAACACATACTGTCTGTGGGGCCGTTTCCACGACACCATTTTCAACTAAAAACTGAAAACGTTTTCAAACAGGTTTCAAGATGCACGTGTTTGAAAACAATACCTCTATCGTCTTGTGAAAACGGTGATGCCTTGTGAATGCACATTACATATGTTCAGTCTATAGGCGCATAGTTTTTCTCGCCAACTACTTGCCTGGCATGAATAATACAGCGTTTTTAATTGTTTTCGCAGATCTGTGTGAACAGGGATAATTTTGACAACAGTGTTGTCTGTACGTGAAAAACGCAAAGGAAAAACTTTTGAGTTTTAGTACGTGGTTCTTATATACACCCAGAGAGTCAAACTCCAGAATGACTCCACAGCCCTCAGCTTCCTCATCCAGCCTTCTGCTCCATTTTAAACCATTCTGACCACAGAATATGTCAAGTCATCCCTTACACAGCAGACCAAGTCATTCATTTTCATTTTCAGTTCAAAATGTGTTTCAATGAACCGATTCAAATCTCTGATTCAACGGTTCGTTTATTTCACCACTCAAATCACCACTTCACAAGTCTCCACAAGGCACGTTTATACATCATATTATAATTAATGTATAAAATAATACAAACTTTTTTATATATTTAATACTACCTTTTTTGCTGGTTTCCACAAAAATAAAACTGTTTTCAACAATGATATAAAATGATTTCTGGATCATGTTTTTACTGTATTTGTGATAAAATAATCACAGCCTTGGTGAACATAAGAGACTTCTTCCGAAACAATTTGCCATCAATTAAAAATTAAAAAAATCTTACTGACCCCAAAACTTTGGTAGTGTATATAAAGTAGTTATTCTATATTATTTATATATACAGGCACACACACACATGGGTTTCACAAGAGAACAAACTTAATTGCTATTTATTATAGGGTACTATATTTCACTTTGTATACAAGCATCAAGTAAATCACTTATTAGTTAAAAATATTAATAAAAATGTCTGATAGAGATGATCATGATGTATGTAAAAGACAGAAATATCCAACTTCATCTGATGCAGGTGGAGTGGTTTATTGGCGAGAGGCTGTTGTTAATAAGCGGCGTGTCAGAGCAGTCAAGCACACTCCGGCCAAAACTCAGGAGAGGGATTGCTTCCAGCACCGGCTCCCATCTGAAGCCCAGCAACAACTAGCACATCAGTTTCCATGGCAACAGCATCTCTGAGCCAATGGCCAAGAAGCTGCAAACTACCCTCTCAGAACACCCTCTCGAACGATGTTTATATGCTTACGTGCATGACTGACTAACTGACAGAGCGATATGAGACATCATGACACCTGGTTCACAGCTGTACACGT
The DNA here is from genome assembly GCF_024489055.1 of Chanodichthys erythropterus. NCBI lineage: Eukaryota > Metazoa > Chordata > Actinopteri > Cypriniformes > Xenocyprididae > Chanodichthys > Chanodichthys erythropterus. Next base: position 18,359,434 of record NC_090237.1, read on the forward strand.
CTGAACTGAATCATTCAGGATAGACGCACCTTCTAATCGTCCTGATGAGAATTACTTCAGCTCCACTGCGTCACGATTACTAACATTAGTCACTATTCCAAATGCAAACCCTGGGAATTTGCATAAATGTCACCTTGTCCATGAATAGCCAGACTTCAAAAATCTAAACATAAAATCTATACATAAAAGGGAATATGTCACAATCACAATTATTACATCAGTTGGTTTTGGACTAAAAGTGGCCGGCTCATACATAAGACTGAGTTGGGATGCACAAAATGGACTTAACACACTAATTTGTCAGTACTTTAAGGGACAGTTCACCCAAAAATGCAAACTCTGTCATTATTTACTCACCCTCATTATGTTGTTCCAAACCTGAATGACTTTATTTCTTCTTTGGAACATGAAAGAAGATATTTGAAGAATGTTTAAACTGTTTTTGTCCTTAAAAGTGAGTGGCATCCAAACAACTTTAGCTGTTTCCATCCACCTATTTTTTATGTGCATTTTGGGATTTAAAAAAATGCTGGATGGAAACACTAAGATGCGCATAAATTCTAAAATCACATAAAACAACTTATGTGCTCAATTAAGGCGGATACATTTTTTATCTGTTAAGACGACATAAGCATAAACTATGTGACTTTGTCTCAAAACTAAGTGAATGTGACTGGATAACAGACCAGTTTCATTGCACAGCATCTCAAATGTTGGTCTGATCATTCTGAAATGCCTGAGCCAAAGTCTGTCATCAAAATGATTTGATATAATGACCTCCCAGAAGTATCTCACATGACTGCATTTCTAAACACCATGCATCCGAACGCAAGATAAAATGACAGCGTTTATTGCATTTCATCTGTGCACTCTGAGACGCAAATCATTTATGATGTACTGTAGGAAAAAACAGCCACAGTGGCTTCCCTCATTGCAGCAACTTCAATTTTTATTACAGATGTTTTGCGCCATTTCCCAGGAAGTGATGATTTTGTTCCCTTGAACACATGGGATGGAAATGCTGTATTACTCACAAATGTTTAAGCGATATTCAATTTTAAATTCACAAACATAGCTAATAAGACACAAAAAACACTGACATTTTAAAATACCTTCTTTTCTGTCTTCTTTTCAGTGTCAAGCATTTTGAATTATATATTACACGTTTATGTTTTGACACCACTTTGTATTAAAAGGATTTCAGTCCCAACATAGACTGCTATGCAACACTTTGACACTTCAAAGAGTTCATAAAGAGATCGTAAAGTGGTTTAGTCCAAATTTGCTGAACACATTGAAATTAGGCTTTTATTCACATACAAACAAACAGAAGATGCTACACGTGCGTGAACAAACCTCATTGGTTCTAGTGGAAGCTCAAATGCACAGCGTTACATGAGAATGAACCTCATTGGTTCTCGCGCACATCAAGCAAACATGCTTGAGTTTCCGTTTACCACAACTGTTGTGTGCGTTGATGAATGTTTATATGTGAATAAAAGCCTAAATTCAATCTGTTCATCATATAAAGCGATCATGCCTCTTCAGAAAATTTGGACTAAACCACTCAATTCATGTGAATTAGTTTTACGATCTCTTTATGAACTTTTTGAAGCGTTAATGTGGTAGTTGCAATGGCAGTCTATGGAGGGACAGAAAGCTCTCAGATTTCATCAAATATCTTCATTTGTGTTTCAAAGATGAATGAAAGTCTTATGAGTTTGGAACGACATGAGAGTGAATAATTAATGACAATTTTCATTTTTGGGTGAACTTTCCCTTTAAGTGTAATGATAATGTAAATAGCTGAAAAGGGCCTCCACATGGCATGAATGTAATGCGATGGTCACTTTAGGGAAGTAATTATACCATTTATGATCACATGACCCAGGGTGGCACATCTTCAGGATTAATTTTGAAAACAGAACACGAGGATGAGTAAATGATGACAGATTTTAAAAGAATTTAAAAATCTAATATTGATAACACCAAACATTGTTATAATTAATCTACACTTTAACACTCTCATTAATAAACTTGTTGTCATAATTATGCAAACAGCCTGCATTCCCACTGTGTGCTTTATTAGTAAACACCCTCAAACTATAGCCACATAGGAATGACCTCATTCTAAAATAGCGCTTTGTTTGTTGCTGGAACTTCTTGGGTTCTGGCCGCCGCTCCCCTCTCAGAGAGACGCTCAGATGATCAGCTACACAGACACAATGCTGAGAGCTCAGGGCTGATGTCTCAGTCACAAGACCGGCCCGAGTGCCGGCCTCCCACCACACCAGCTGCCTCACACTCTTTCTGCCCACACACACACAAATCAACCCACTCAACTCACACCACCCCATTCACCTTTACACACGCATGAGCACTATAGATGCAGAGCTGACAGATACACTAACTATATCTGAAAATTCTCACAGTCGGTGGGGCAAATCATGCACTATTTAGGGTGTTAGGCATTTTGAAAGGCTGACTGAAGTTGTATTTATATTTGTTTATGTATTTTGACATTTACATTTATGTATTTTATGAACTTACTCATAAGGCACTGGAGTAAAGTATAATAATAATGTAAACAGGCTGAAAATGCCCTCTACATAGCATAAAGATAAATGTGATCATGGTCACCTTAAGGAAGTAAACATACTGTTTATGATCACATGATCCTGGGTGGCACATTCTTTTTTTATGACATCCTCTATTTGAGATGTTACCTTTTTGATTTAAAGCCATTTATATATAAATATTCTTAAAAAAAAATATTACAGTTTAAAATAACAGTTTTTTCTATTTTAATGTATATTTTAATATAAATTTAATTTATTCCTGTAATGGCAAAGCTGAATTTTCAGCAGCTATTACTCCATTAATGTCACAAGGTCCTTCATTTTAACATGTTGATTTGGTGCTCAAGAAACATTTCTTATTATTACCATCATCGATGTTAAAAACAGTTGTGCTGCTTAATATTTTTGTAGAAATGTTAATCAAACAACAAAATACAAAGAATAAATCAGAGACATCAGCGGGATTATTAGGCTGCTGTCACTTTAAGACCGAATGCACACGTCCAATATTCTGTTACACATGCATTTCCTTTCTCAACTGTTTACGTTAGCTAAAGACAAAACAGACTGTGTTTACGTGCATACACACCAAGACAGTAATTTTGTACATACATTTGTGTGTATTTGACCATTTAAGTGCAATTTGGTACTCGTGAGCTGTTTGTGAGGCGGCTTTTTGTGTGCGTGCTTTGAGTGTGCATGAGCGAGAGTGGAGAGAGTGTGAGTGCTGAGTAGTTTATACACTGGCAAGACTTAAAAAGAAATAAAAATTATTAGGGCTGCCCCCAATTGTCGACTTACCGTTAGTCGACTTGAAGGAGCTTAGTCGACAAAACTTTTTTTAGTCACGGGAGAAAAGGAAAAAAAATCCACAGGAAGTGGCAATGTCACGCAGTCTGTGACGGACAGATCGTTAACAGCTGGTCTATGTGGTAATAACAGTACATAGGGCAGGACATCCAAATGCTCACCTGTCATTCATCAACCTCAAATATGGCTTATCACCTGAAACATGTAAGTAGTAACTTTACATGGCCGCTCACTTTAACCTAGAAAAATGTGCGCTATTCAAGTGTTTGTGCGGAGTGTGAAAGCTGAATAGTAGCACGCTTACTGCATGACAGCTAACATGGAGACTTGGTGATCACTTGCACATGATACAAAAATACTTTGTCATTTTTGGTCATACAGATAAGAGTTATACTTCTTTCGAATCTGTAAAGAGTAGGGCTGCACAACGATGTTCTGTGTATATATAAATACACACATACGTGTATAAATTTAAGAAATATATGCATGTATAAATAAATATATATATATATTTAAATATATTTTATATTATATATAAATATAAATATTTTATATATAAATATAACATTTTTCTTATATACAGTGGGTACGGAAAGTATTCAGACCCCCTTAAATTTTACACTCTGTTATATTGCAGCCATTTGCTAAAATCATTTAAGTTCATTTTTTTCCTCATTAATGTACACACAACACCCCATATTGACAGAAAACACAGAATTGTTGAAATTTTTGCAGATTTATTAAAAAAGAAAAACTGAAATATCACATGGTCCTAAGTATTCAGACCCTTTGCTGTGACACTCATATATTTAACTCAGGTGCTGTCCATTTCTTCTGATCATCCTTGAGATTGTTCTACACCTTCATTTGAGTCCAGCTGTGTTTGATTATACTGATTGGACTTGATTAGGAAAGCCACACACCTGTCTATATAAGACCTTACAGCTCACAGTGCATGTCAGAGCAAATGAGAATCATGAGGTCAAAGGAACTGCCTGAAGAGCTCAGAGACAGAATTGTGGCAAGGCATAGATCTGGCCAAGGTTACAAAAAAACCTCAGCCTCTCCTCAGTGCAAGACACATGAAAGCCTGCATGGAGTTTGCTAAAAAACACTTGAAGAACTCCAAGATGGTGTCTTGTCCTTCATTTGTCTTGCACTGAGGAGAGGCTTCCGTCGGGCCACTCTGCCATAAAGCCCTGACTGGTGGAGGGCTGCAGTGATGGTTGGCTTTCTACAGCTCAGCCACAGTGATCTTTGGGTTCTTCTTTACCTCTCTCACCAAGGCTCTTCTCCCCCGATAGCTCAGTTTGGTCGGACGGCCAGCTTAAGGAAGGGTTCTGGTTGTCCCAAACGTCTTCCATTTAAGGATTATGGAGGCCACTGTGCTCTTAGGAACCTTAAGTGCAGTAGAAATGTCTTTGTAACCTTGGCCAGATCTGTGCCTTGCCACAATTCTGTCTCTAAGCTCTTCAGGCAGTTCCTTTGACCTCATGATTCTCATTTGCTCTGACATGCACTGTGAGCTGTAAGGTCTTATATAGACAGGTGTGTGGCTTTCCTAATCAAGTCCGAATAAGTATAATCAAACACAGCTGGACTCAAATGAAGGTGTAGAACAATCTCAAGGATGATCGGAAGAAATGGACAGCACCTGAGTTAAATATATGAGTGTCACAGCAAAGGGTCTGAATACTTAAGACCATGTGACCATTTCAGATTTTCTTTTTTAATAAATCTGCTAAATTGTCAACAATTCTGTGTTTTTCTGCCAATATTGGGTGCTGTGTGTACATTAATGAGGAAAAAAAAAATGAACTTAAATGATTTTAGCAAATGGTTGCAATATAACAAAGAGTGAAAAATGTAAGGGGGTCTGAATACTTTCCGTACCTACTGTATATATATGTTTGTGTGTATATTATACATACATAATTATTATATACAGAACACACACATTTATTACGTAAACACAGACTTTTATTTTGCAAACGATTAATCGCGATTAATCGTTGTGCTATGGCTGGGCGATATATCGAATGCTTTTGTCAGCGCATTTCGTCAGTAAAGCCGGTTCCCTGATTACCGCTAAATCGCCATTACCTGCTTTCAAATGGAGTGGCATTTAATAGACCGAGCCGTAGTTTACTGACAAGCCACGCAATATCACGTTCAATATCGATATGAATCGCCGTCGATATTGAACGCGATATTGCGTGGCTTGTCAGTGAACTACAGCGCTGTCTATTAAATGGCGCTCCATTTGAAAGCAGGTGATGGCGATTTAGCGGCGATTTAACATTCGATATATAGCGCTATAGCCCTACGTTGTGCAGCCCTAGTAAAGAGTCTACTTTTATTTGTGTGCATTCACAACAACAACAAAATGTTGTACTTTTGTAAAATAATGAAAGCAAACAGGGTGCTTTGCAATTGGAGCACCCCTAGAAATCTCTCTCTATAAAAGTCTTTACTGCCACTTCTGATCAATTTAATGCATCCTTGCAGAATATATTTTTTAATTTATTTTTTTAAATTCTTACCAACCCCAAACTTTTGAATGGTACTGTATATATTAATATTTTTAACATGTAAAATGTTCTTTTAAATGATTGCTTGTTCATTGCATTTTATTCCAGCCTCCTTAAATGAACATTTAAATGACTGTATGCATCCCATTTGACCTCAATTCAAATTCATTGACATGGAATTTAAAGGTGCCATCGAATGTTTTTTTACAAGATGTAATATAAAGCCCCGTTTCCACCGCAGGAACTTTACCCAGGAACTAGGGACTTTGGGCTGGTATTTGGTGTGTTTCCACTGCAGGAACCAGGAACTAAATAAAGTTCCGGGTAAAATTTCCCCCTCAGAAAAGTCCCTGATGGTGAGGTGGTATTTTTTCAAAGTTCAGGAACTTTCGGGGATGGGACTAGGCGCTGAACATGCTGATTGGTCTGATTCACGCCGCATTTGATTGGTTGACTCCACGCAGCAGTAAATTCAGTCACTGACAGGAAGAAACAGTCTCTCGCAGTACTACGTCACCGGACAAATTAGCCTAATCTTCACGGTACTTTAGACCGCGTGGAAACGCAGAAGGCAACAGGTCTGGGGGGGGACAAAAAGTTCCTGGGAGAAAAGTTCCTGGTAGCTACAATTGTTCCGGGTAATTTCGGTGGAAATGCAGTTTAAGTCTAAGGTGTCCCCTGAATGTGTCTGAAGTTTCAGCTCAAAATACCCCATAGATTTTTTTAAAATAATTTTTTAACTGCCTATTTTGGTGCATCATTATAAATGCGCCAATTCAGGCTGCGGTCCCTTTAAATCGCGCGCTCTCCGCCCCCGGAGCTCACGCTTGCCTTAAACAGTGCATAAACAAAGTTTACACAGCTAATATAACCCCTCAAAATGGTTCTTTACAAAGTGTTTATCATGCATACTGCATGCATGCGTCGGATTATGTGAGTATAGTTTACTGTTATATTGTTTACATTTGATTCTGAATGAATTTGAGGCTTTGCTCCGTGGCTAATGGCTAATGGTACACTGTTGGAGAGATTTATAAAGAATGAAGTTGTGTTTATGAATTATACAGACTGCAAGTGTTTAATAATGAAAATAGCAACGGCTCTTGTCTCCGTGAATACAGTAAGAAACGATGGTAACTTTAACCACATTTAACCGTACATTAGCAACATGCTAACGAAACATTTAGAAAGACAATTTACAAATATCACTAAAAATATCATGATATCATGGATCATGTCTAGGGATGTCCCGATCACGTTTTTTTGCCCTCGAGTCCGAGTCCGAGTCATTTGATTTTGAGTATCTGCCGATACCGAGTCCCGATCCGATACTTAATAGCCTACATAAAAAAGAATAAAGAAGAGCGAAAAAACAGATCCAGGATGCTTTTCAGGTTTTTCAGGTATTCGGTTTTCAAATAGTAATCAAATATAAAATATCACTGCATATTATCTTTACTGTATAAAATAAATAAAGATTAATCATTATTGAAGTTACAAAAACTATTCAGTCAAGAGCAGTGAGTGATTTCTTTGTTGTTTGTTGTTTGATTTAACATTAAATACAGGCAGCAGGAATAGTTGTTTTCCCTTTAAGACATGCACGATCCAGTACATACTGTTACACATGCGCTGTCTTTCTCGACTAATATACGTTCACTTAAGACATAACCGACTATGTTTGCTAGGATACTCACTAGGACGGGCATGTTGACATAATTTTTGTATGAATTTGTCCGCTGAAGCGCAAGACTTGAAAGAGAACTCAGTATTTGCGCGCTGACTGGAATAAGCGTGTGCGCGCTTCGGATGAGCGCACACAAATCTTCTCACAGCGCGCGCGAGTTCTCTTTCGCGTCTTGTTCTTTAAGGTTTAAATCAGCAAGGCTTAAAAGAGTTAGTTTAAATACAGACAGCAACGTGTGTCAACACCAGGGTGATGACGGCGTAAATGACTGGACATGAGAGCAGACGGCACTCGCAGTTAACAGTTTACAAAGAGTGACTGTTTTGTCCACGCTTTCTGATTATCGTTGTTGTAATGTTTTGTGCATCCATCGACTGAAACATATATTATCTGAACTCTGTCTGTATTCCACGTTGCTATTTTAAACAAACCATATTAACCAATAGATGCGTCGTCATTCGAGATGGACCGCAGTGCAAGTGCGTAAGTGGAGAACCGTTGCACCCCTAATACATATATATCCGAGTCCTGATCGGGAGGTAATGTCCGATTCCGATCGAGTCTGAAACCACATGATCGGGCCCGATTTCCGATCATGTGATCGGATCTGGACATCCCTAATCATGTCAGTTATTATTGCTCCATCTGCCATTTTTCGCTGTTTTCCTTGCTTGCTTACCTAGTCTGATGATTCAGCTGTGCACATCCAGACGTTCTGCCCTTGTGTAATGCCTCGATCATGGGCTGGCATACGCAAATATTGGGGGCGTACACCCCGACTGTTACATAACAGTCGGTGTTATGTTGAGATTTGGCTGTTCTTTGGAGGTCTTTTAAACAAATGAGATTTATATAAGAAGGAGGAAACAATGGAGTTTGAGACTCACTGTATGTCATTTCCATGTACTGAACTCTTGTTATTTGACTATGCCAAGATAAATTCAATTTTTAATTCTAGGGCACCTTTAAGAAATCAGTGATGCAAAGCAATCATGCTAGCTGCCAGATGCTTAGCATGTGACACAGGCTGTAAGGGCAGGACTTTGAAAGACAGAACGAGATGACACCCCATCATGCCATTCAACAGACACACACAGAAGGAATGTGGCAGGACACAATGTGGCAGGTCGACACAACAGGAGGGCAGGAACTGCCTACATGATGTCGTTTTCTTTCACTCACTGTTTCTCTATTTCCTGTTCACTCAGCTCATGTGCAAATGGCACTTCAAATCTCCCATCAACCATTTCAGTGCTAATCAGCTCTTTAAGTCAACATCAACATTCTTCACTCCTTCACTCATTTCCTTCGGACTTTATCTCATTTTCCAATGAACTGACAAGTTTAAACAAAACTCAAAGTCAATGCAAAGCCATGCAACACAAATGGAGAAATGCTGAGTTGCTATTCAGGAATGTGTAAAAAGCTGAAAAACAGAACTGCAACTTGAGTCTGTTACCGCAAAGATGTGAAACACAAGGAAATAGCTCTATCCGTCTAAAAACCAAGCTTGTTCATGCAAATAATATTATCAAAAATGCCCTTTCAGGGAATTTACACTATAGACGTTACTGTTACTGTCTTACACCTATATATCCCTGTCCATAGACACCGTCTGGTTAGGACTAGCCTGAAAGAATTCGTTAGGTTGTCAAACAACTCACCCCTCTCCTTAATCAAGTATCACAACATCCTTTAAATTCAGATGAGGAGGAATGTCTAGAAAACTCCTCTGTCCAAGCAGGGTGTTCCCCTCATTTGCCAGACAAACAGCAGCACAACTTTGACCCAGTCCTTTTCCACAGGCAGAGCTTTTAGAGATGCTGTCCCATGCTGGCAGAGCACCGCTGTGTATTTATAAACACTGAGTATGACCTTGCGAGTGATTAGGCCCTGCACGTCCTAGCTGCACCTGTGGAGATCATTTCATTTGGAAATAGTACCATGGGCATTATTTAGTACATCTTTCTAGTTGGGCTGTCAAAACGGTTTATCGCGATTAACTGCATCCAAAATAAAAGTTTGTGTTTATATATATTTAATATGTATATATAAATACACACACATACAAGTATATATTGACTACATATATATATTATGTAAACACAAACTTTTATTTTGGATGCAATTAATAGTGATTAATCGTTTGACAGTCCTACATTCTAACTGCTATAAGCATTTGTTCATTGAAAGCAATAAAACATTAATTTTTTTTAAATCAATGTATAATTAGTCTCTTGTACAAAATCAATTAGCTATACTTTTCAATACATTTTAGGAATAGCCCTTGATGCTTCTTTAGGATATATTTGGCCTGTTTTTTTACAATGTCTTTATGATATACTTCCATAAATCAGGCCAAATAATAACAATGTTGTACATGATGATAGTACAGTGTTCACTGCTGCAAATATTACTACTAATAATTTAATGTATATGGTATTTCATTATTAAAATAATAAAAAACAAATGAAATCCTTATAAAATATAAGTTAAATCATTTTTGTGATGGTGAAAATATTGGCAATATAAGGCCTTCTGAAGCGGTGTTTGTGTAAAAAAAAAAAAAAAAAAAATTATATATATATTATATATATATATATATATATATATATATATATATATATTATATATATATATATATATATATATATATGAAGTAAAATATCTAGCTTCCGCCAGACCGCCTTCCATATTCAACTTATGAAGAAATAAAGCGTAAAACTCTCGACTTGGGTAAAGTTGGTTTTATATTCACACATTCAGACTTCTGATAAATTCAGACTTTCCAATAAATGTGCAATAAATTAATGTTTGCGAATTTTAAGCAGTGACATGATACTGACAACCAACGATTGTCAACTTACAATATTTTTCACAGTTGATCAAAATAGGCAAGTATTGTTTTAATGGCATATTTACTTGTGAATGTCCACTGAATGTTCAATGTAGTGTGATTAACAAGGCTATTGAATACGGATGTCCGAATGTGCGAATATAAAACCAACTTTACCCAAGTAAACTCTCGCAGTTCACACTACATCCTACGTCTTCCCTATTGAACTTACGGAAAAAGCTTAACTGATGGCAGTTTACACTTTATGCATAAGTTGTATACGGTCTGATATTTTACTTTTTTTTTTTACACAAAGGCTTTGCTTCAGAAAGCCCTTTTTAACCCCCCTGGAGCTGTGTGGAGTACACATTTATGAAGGATGTGGATGGAGACACTTTCCTCAGCTTATACTCACTGGTCCCATTCACTGCCATTATAAAGCTCAGATACATCAGGATATTTAATAATAGATCTCAGATTGTGTTCATCAGAAAGAAGAAAATCATATACACCTAAGATGGCTTGAGGGTGAGTAAAGCTTAGTGTAATTTTCATTTGAAAGTGAACTAATCCTTTAAGTAACTACAAGTACTTACTATAGGGTTAGGTTTGGTTTAAGGTTAGTAATTATGCATAATTACTATAGTAACTACATGTAACATTTGTAACAAGTACGCTAAAAGTGTTACCCAATTTTATAATAAATTATTATGTTAGTTATAATAAATAATATACTGAATTTACAATTAATACATTTATTATACTATAATATGTACACAAGTACAATTCTGAACTACTGGGCTAGCAATAATAACAACAACAATAGCTATGCACCTCAATAATAATAATAATAATAATAATAATTAATTGCTCAGGATGACAAAATTCAAATCTGGTCAGCGCAACACCAAAGATCTCACTGTGCAAGAACAGCTATACATTAGGATTTTTGAAACAATTACCATCCTGCAAGAGAGAAGGATGAATGGAAAGAATCAAAACTGATTTGAAACTTGTGTTAGTCACTTGATGACATCAATGATAATCAGAGGTCTGATATCAGATAGATGTGGGAGTGGAGACCCCGAGGGCTCAGTGTAACGGATGCTGTGTGGAGAGAGGACAGAGGCCCAGATTTAAGAGGCAGCAATGAGGTCAGAGAAAGACAATCACGTTAGAGAAAGCAGCCAGTGTCTCAACAACAGAGGCACTATTCAGCCACTCATTCTCATACCACCAGTTTGCATGTTTATGAGCAATGCAAAGCCATAAACAAATACAGCAGAGCTTCACTGCATTACAATCAGAGCTGCCATTTCCACTGTGGCAGGGCAAACCCAGCACACGAGCATCAATGTACAGGTAGCAGAAGCGATGATAATGCTTAAGAGCCATTTATGTATAATCAGATCTATAACAATAAAGGCAACATCCTGTTGACAGAGAGCCATCATGGAAAATTCAAAATGTAAACAGTAGGTGCATCCATCAATATCATTCAGTCTATACATCTCAGCTGTACAAATACATCTAATTAAACGGCTGTTTACACAGATAAAGTCTGGAGATGATCAGCTGCACGTTCACTGTACATAAACAGTAACTTATTTCAGATCACAATAAATCAACAACACATCTCATATATATATATATATATAAACATAATGGACAGAACAGACGAGCTCAACTGGTGACATCCATATTAAACACAGATTACACATCCCAGAGCTAAATCCCAACATACACATGCATTTCTACATGCTGAATATGAAGATCTGTTAACAGCTTCATCACCTGCAGCCAAACTTCTACAGTCAAACCCATGACTTGGGTGGAAACTAAAGAACTTAGATCAAAACAGTTGAGTTTTAATGTTAATTCACTGGAATCGGTTACAGTGAACCGATAAAGATTTAACTAACCCCTTTTGTTGTGTTGAAAAGCAGTACGTGTTTATTTTGACATGAACTTAAGTTAGCAGAAGAGCTAACAGCTCACTTACCCTCCCAACAGGCCAGGATGAGCAGCCAGCCCGAGAAAACTCCTCCGACCACAACAACAACAAACCCAGTGGGCAGAAACACGCCTACCGACCCCAAATCAGTCCCAAACAACTTATCGATCGCTGTCAAGCAGGAGCGTCAGCTGGAGAAATCGCTCCAGCCCGGTGCTGGTTAACGGTGGCCCAGCAGCTCTTCACTCTCCCGGGCTACTGCTGCTAAAGATGGCGTCCGAGACAGATCCACTCCCTGACGGCTTAAAAACAGAAATAAACACGGTCCTTTTATTGACCGACGACGAGACCACTTCTCAGATTCGGTCCGAAATGCTCCAGACTGTTGTTTTTTGAACCAGTTTGTTTGGGCTGTGGGGTGATGATCATGTTGTGATGGTGGCTGTGATTTTTCTCTCTCTGCCCTCCTCTAGTGATGTCCGATTCGCCAACGAATTATTCGTTTGAACTGAATCTTTTGAATGACTCTTCGAGCCGATTCGCAAGGCGCTTGGGAATCCTACAATGGTGCGAATTATTGTTGTCTAAAACGTTTAAAAAAGTAGGCTACAGTAGTATGCTTTTATAGCGTTTTCAAGCAACGTTTATAGTATCCATAGGGTTTTTTTCTACTTTGCGCTCGTGAACAGTAATCGCTTGTCTGTGGAGGTAGTACGTCGCTCTATATTTTGGCTAGTTAAACAACACAAACAAAATTTAATGCATAAGAAAGCACTGTGATAAATAGTGGTATTACTATTTAAAACCGTGATTATGTCTAGAGTACTTGGAGTGCGACTTAAAGGATTCTATGAATCGGGTTTTTTGAACCGGTTCACGAAGCGAACCGATTCTCTAAAAGATTCGAACCAATACTGCCCTCATCCTTTCGTCTTGGTTCCTGAAACGCCAGTTCCGCCCTCCTAATGTGGGAAACTCCCACCGGCCCCAAGAGACAGAGCATTAAAATAAAATAATAAACAGCTATACTCATAAATATGTCCTTTATCAATATTTAAAACTTTGTTTGCTGTGGCTGCCAAAATTGTTGAGGAATAAGCTCTGTTTGTCACATTCTTATAGAGAAGTATTAAGATATCCCACCCTGATCCATTATGATGTTAATTGCAGCATGATGGCAGTTCTGGAGAGGTAAACAGATGAAATCAGAGGAAAATGTAATGAAACGTGATTCCTGTAAAATAAGCAGCTAAAGTGCAGCAATACAATTTCAGCATTATGATTATATTTGTTGTAATTTTTGGAGTAATAGGACATTTTTAAAAGGATATCACATAAAGTTATCAGTTTAACATATGGGAGTATCTAGGACACGTTTTAGAGATTATGATACTAGTGCGTATGATGATGTAGTCTTCTCACAGAAATGTAAATGGTTATGATGTTTTTTCTTGTGTGTCTGAAGTTTGAAAACCCACCAGCACACACACAGATGGACATGAAGATAACTAGGACAAGCAGAGAACAAGTCATAAAAATCGAATGTAAAGGATTACAGCACGCCTCTGTTGTAATCCCAGCTATGATGACAATAAATTTCACCACAGTTTAAGAATAAAAATGTACAGAGCTGTAGGTTTTCTTATTGTTCAATATTGGTAATCAGCACTTTTATGGATCACTAAGAGGTTAAAGCTGATCCCTGGGCAAAATTATTAAAGTGATGTCAACAAGCCTGCAAGCAACCAATTGGTAAACAGAGCAGAGAACTAGCGCTCTGGGTTGGTTCTGCAGCAGCCATCTCTCTCAGCCAATGAGAGCGCAGGATGCTGTCACTGTATCCAGGCGAACAGAGGGTTTTGAGATGTATGGAGCCTGTTTTATGAATGGGATTTAAAGAGCCATGCTTCATCCTGTTGATGCCATTAGAGAGACACTGTGGTGTGTTATAATGACTGAACACAAAACAACAAAGAAATTCTCTAGGGACTAAATGACCCAGTTGACATCACACTTTAATATGGCTAAATACACTTTGTATGAACTCTTGGTGTTTATCAGATGTTTAGAGAAGATCTAAAATAGCTTTTTTTGTGTGCTGGGAATGATTTATGATTTCCTCTGTATAATCTATTTTTAAAATGGACTGTGACTATGAATGGAGGACACATTTGTTTTCTTTTTATGATATTTTTATCACCATATAATATAATAAAACTCACACGCATGAATCAGAAAACATGCTGAAATTAAATTGCTCAAGGAAATATAAGCTCTGACCCTCATAGATGATAATCAGAAATTAATATGTAAAATCATTTCATGAGAAAAATGAACGCTATACTGTAAAACCCAGCTCACAGTCTTTATTTATTTATATTTACAGGGGTTTTGTCCCTTTTTTTGTTTATATAGGGCAATGGAACGAGGTAAAAAGAAAAGGAAAAAAGGATGGGATCAAGATGTGATGCTGGATTTGAACTAGCATGGTTTGAATATGGTATATTTAATTGTGTAAATAATTGTGTGCATTTATGTTTGTTTATTACAAAACAAAAAAGCTAGACATCCTGTTGAAAAGTATTTTTATAGCTAAGTTTTGATATTAAAAATAAAATAAAATTAAAGCATAAATTAAATTCAGTATGACAGATACTACCATGATACTAACAACTGTGCTTTACAAATGTACTTAATATGTAAATTATATATTAAAGGATTAGTTCACTATTAAATAAATTTTCCTGATAATTTAATCACCCCCCCATGTCATCCAAGATGTTCATGTCTTTCTTCAGTCGAAAATAAATTAAGGTTTTTGATGAAAACATTCCAGGATTATTCTCCTTATAGTGGACTTCGACGGGCACCAAACGGTTGAAGGTCAAAATGACAGTTTCAGTGCAGCTTCAAAGGGCTTTAAACGATACCAGACAAGGAATAAGGGTCTTATCTAACGAAACGATCAGTCATTTTCTAAAAAATACAACTGTATAAGCTTTATAAACACAAGTGATCGCCTTGCACGTGCTTCCGCTTTCCGCATTCTTCAAAAAGCTTACGCTGTATGTCCTACACCTTCCCTATTCTACTTACGGAACAAACGCGTAGAATAGGGAAGGCGTAGGACATACAGCGTAAGCTTTTTGAAGAATACAAAAATGCAGTTTTGGTGAAAGCACTTGGAAGGCTATCATTTGTTTATATAAAGCATATACATTTACATTTTTTTTTTGAAAATGACCAATTGTTTTGCTAGATAAGACCCTTATTCCTCGTCTGGTATCGTTTAAAGTGGAACTCAGTAAGATTTGCAAAGCTCCCCCTACAGGTTCCTTCAGTGAATCACACTGTCGTAAATACTCCAAGCGCAGTTCTGGACTACAACGACTACAACGCTCACCAGCGCAGTAGTTTTGCAAATACAGTACAAGAAAGAGGAGGTGGGTAATTTGCAAATACAGTACACTCGATGGAGGTTGGTAATTTTGAAATTGTCTTATAAAGTCATAATATATACATTGTTTTTGAATTACCGTAAAGCATTTTGTCACTCTCGCATGAACGTGAACATGAGGCGAGATTGTGTCGGGTCGGCGAAGCTCAACTTGCAAGTGCTGTATTCTAGCATAGACGTGCCAGAGGGGGTTAGTGCACGCCTCAAACACACCACTAAGTCAATTAACCATCGTAAGGACTTAGAAAACTATTTATGAAGGTAAAAAAAATTACTTTGTTCTACTTTAAAGCCCTTTGAAGCTGCACTGAAACTGTAATTTTGACCTTCAACCGTTTGGAGGCCATTGAAGTCCACTATAAGGAGAATAATCCTGCAATGTTTTCATCAAAAACCTTCATTTCCTTTCGACTGAAGAAAGAAAGACATGGACATCTTGGATGACATGAGGGGTGAGTAAATTATCAGAGAATTTTAATTCTGAAGTGAACTAATCCTTTAACAAGATGTTTTTAACATTATCACATTGTCATAATCTTACTGGTCCCTAAAAATATTTTAAGATAAATTTTGGGAAGTAAAAATGTCCACTGACCGTTTTGACGAGATTCACTGTAAATTTTGCTGAGCCTGAGTCTCTTGTATCCACGTTAGGATATTTCAGCTTAACAACAGTAGGTGTCACTCGGGCATTTCATCACTCAGTGGCGATTCTGCAGAAGGAAAGCCAGGCGCGTGGATATGACGTCAATAAAGTTTACATGTGCGGCATGACGGAAAATGGCTGCAGGAGATGAACAGCAGCAGGCTCACAGAGCTGGAGCTTATAAACAGAAAAACAAACAGCACAAGCATGGAAAACACCGAACTAAAGGCGAGATCGGGCGGGAGAACAAGGGTATGTCTGATGGGTTTATTCACCAATATGCACGAGCGAACCGTCACGTGGGCAGTGCCTGTCTGACTGAACACGTGTTTAAAGATCCCAGCAGTACTCACTGAGACTGATTACTAGTGAAAAATGTATGTTTGTGTGTGTGAAAATACACATATTTAGAGAATAGAGAGATAGTGTATACGTTTAACATGTATTATACTTTAAACTTATACGTTTGATAACTCTGTCCAAGACAAATGTCCTTAAGGACAAATAAAGTAATCTTGAATCTTGAACTTGCTACTCTTAAGATAGTCTCCCAGCCTGAACACATCAAAGCCCCTCTAAAACCAGCCTGAGAGACCAGCAAACCATCTTAGTCTGGTTCTCATGGATCCTATTCTTACTTGTAAAGTGTTGATCAGTTCTTTGTTATAATCATTATGCAGTGTACTTGTACATCAATACTGATTATATTGGAAACAAAACAGTAAACTTGACCCAGCACATCTTGTCTATCAAATTAGGTAGAGTTGCTGTCATGGCTCTCACCAAAAAACAGAGAAGAGTGATAAGGAAAATGGACCGCAAAAACAAAGCCAACCAGCTGCGTCGCAACAAAAAAGACTTGGTAATGTGACGTTATTAGACTTTTGCTTGGTTTACAGATTGGCCATTTGATGAGTATCTAATCTCCTTTGGGTTGTTGTTGATGACAGGTGCTGACGGAGAAAAGGAAGCTGGGCAGCAGGGATGGACCCCCTCATCTGGTGGCAGTCATTGGCCTTCACGCAGGAGTGAATGCTGGAGCTGTCAGCAAGATATTGAGAGGTGAAGGAGTTGGTGGCGTGGTGCATGAGGATCAAGGAGTCGCTGGGGCTAAGGACAGTTTTGGTCTCGTTCTACCCCGCTTTAAACAGAGATTTACTTTCTACACGCCAGACACAGGTAACACTTTTAACAAAGGAACAAATGCTGGATTTCATTTCTAACTTCTGACACTATACAGTGGTCACAAAAAGTATTTAGACTTCTTTTTATATGTTTGAGGTTGGTAAGTTTTTGAAAGAAGTCTTTTATGCTCACCATTACCAAGGTTGCATTTACAGTAGTATTGTGAAATATTATTACAATTTAAAATATCAGTTTTCTATTTGAATGCATTTTAAAATATAATTTTATTCCTGTGATGACAAAGCTGAATTTTCAGCATCATAACTCCAGTCTTCAGTGTCACATGATCCTTCAGAAATCATTCTAATATGCTGATTTGCTGCTCAAGAAACATTTCTAACATTATCAATGTTGAAAACTGTTGTGCTGATTGAAATTTTTGTGAAAACGGTGATTTTTTTAATGAATATGAAAACAGTTTTTATTTGAAACAGAAATATTTTGTAAAATTATTAATGCTTTTACCATAACATTTGATCAGTGCACTCATCCTAATTGAATAAAACATTAGTGTAGATTTAAGCCATGCTCACAAATGTTTGAATTTAATTGCTTTCGATAACAAAACATTGAACCAAGTGAAAAAAGTTTACTAATTGAAATTTGATTTTCATTTGAAATTTAATATTTCATTCACTAACCAGTTTAAAATGGTTTACCTGAGAAGTGTGCTTGTGTTTATGGGATGCTCATTATAGAGATTATACAATATATTGGCACTAAAACATTTATCAACTGATATTGGAGATTTTTATTAATTTTACATTTAACTGTATCAGTCGATATTGGATACCTAATTGTGCATGCTAATATGTTTTAGTAATGATAAATTAATAACTAAAAAATTGATAACACTGTTAAATGTAATATTTTAGCAAATTTCATAATAAATATCAGTTTTTCCTCCTGTCCATTGTAATGTTGCAAAATTAACTTGTAGCACTTAAAACATTTGTTTTTAATTTGTTTTAATTTTAATTAATTTAGGCAAAGTAGTATAGATTTTTATTATAATTATTATTAAATTTCTTTTGGATGAACTTCACTGGTTTGATAATTTGTTATCAGAGGAAATTACCACTGCTATTTCAAGTGTGCTTTAAGAGTGCAAGCGTTTTTTTACAGCACTTTTTTGTGTTAAAGGGTTGTAAAATGGGCTATAAAAATCTTTTCTCTCACTTCAGTTGACATGCATTCACTCCTGGATGTGGCGAAGATTGCAGACAGTTTGGTGTTTGTGTTAGAGTCGACTGAAGGTTGGGACAGCTATGGAGAGTACTGCCTGTCCTGCCTCTTTGCCCAGGGGTTGCCAAGTCATGGTGAGATATGAGTGGAAACAATCAATTATACATTTTACCAGTCATTCTGCACAAATATTTGATGGAAATGTCAAATCGTAACCAATTCTTCTTCCTCTTTGCCCTGCAGCACTGGTGTGTCAGGGAGTGGCCGATCTAGCGGTGAAGAAACGCGCGGACTCCCGGAAAGCGCTTGCCCGTTTGGTAGAGTCTCATTTCCCAGATGCACGTCTCTTCCCTGTGGACAGTGAGCAGGATGCCACGCTATTGCTGAGGCACCTGTCGGCACAGAAACAGAGGCGGCTGGGCTTCCGCTCTCGCCGCTCACACCTGCTGGCACAGAGAGCCACATATATACCGAACACCAGCCAGAATGGGACAGGGGGCCCAGCCACAGGGTTAGGAACCCTCTGTGTGTCAGGATATATTCGAGGCTGTCCTCTGCAAGTCAACAGGCTGGTGCATATCACAGGTCACGGAGACTTTCAGCTCAGCCAGATCGATGCTCCTGCAGACCCTCTACCCATAGTGACAGCAGCCCCTCGCCCAGCGAAGCCAGGACGAGACGTAGAGATGACGGTTAGGAGGCTACGTTACTGTTGACTTGTAAAGACTGCAATTTTTGTTGTAATAGAGAAATTATAGTGCAGTTTGTTCATTCATTATAGCTGCTGTCCATAACTTTTTTTGGTTGAAAATGATCAATTTTTGAGCAAGTACATACATAACCAGCCAGTGTTCAAAACTATCTCCTTACTTTAGCCCGATTCACAGTGGTAAGCATGTAATAATGTTTTGGTAGTTTTTTGGGTGAAATTCGAGCATGCCTCCGTTTTTATGTCATTACGCCACATCTGTTTACATAAATGAGTCCCAGCTAGTAGGCTATATGCTGCAGGTGACGGATCATTTATAGCCTTTTCTCACAGCAGCTGGAATAATTAAACTTATCATTTTGATCGCGGATTGTATGGTATGACAAATTAACGTTAGTGATTAGACTGTACAGAAATTGAAATGTACACCTGTATATCTAAAACACACTAAATACACATAGTAACGCAATACTGATGTTGTCAACATTAACAATTTGAGAACAAAGTATAACAATAATAATAATTTGCATGGTTTGATATGAGCTAAGCGATCATGAGATTTAATCACCATTGGCAGCGCGATTTATTGTAATGCATTTTTTCTCAGTTGGTCACAACAAAAGTGGCAGATGACATTTCGATAATAATTTCCAATGAAAATTTTATTTTGGTCATACTTCCAAGTACAGTATCAACCGGTACAGTGACTGACAGCCACACATTCTCCTTAGAACATTAGATTCATCCGTGCTAAGCTGTGCCGATGCACAACCCACTTAGAGATGATAATTCCAAAAATAACTGCAATTGCAGGTTTCGAAAAGAGCTGGTGACAAAGAGGTGCAACTTATGGACTGCAGCTTTAATTAATTCATTCTTATTTCCAAGTTCAACACCATCTCCTTACTAGGTTCAACAAGCATTGCAAGCAGTTGTTCTCAACTTTTGACTCCAATGCCCCCTATTGTCCACAACAATATAAAAAATGTCCCGTCCCCACTTAAGGCTTAATGAGGCAATAATATTAATCCTCTTAATTAATGGAAGAATAATGTTCCCCTGAAGGATTAATCAGTGTGGAAACACTTTACAATAAGGTCCCATTAGTTAATGTCAGTTGCATTAACTAACACTGAGCAATACATTTGTTACAGTATTTTATCAATCTTTGTTAAAGGGATAGTTCACCCAAAAATTAAAATTCTGTCATCACTTACTCACCCTTAATTTGTTCCAAACCTTTTCTTCTTTCTTCTGTTGAACAAACAGTTGACGTTAGCCATTGGCTTCCATATTTTTTTTTTTTCCTCCTCCTATGGAAGTTAGTTAATAAAAATACAAATGTTCATTATTTCATGTGAGGTCCATTAAATATTAACAGATACAACCTTTAATTTTAATCATGAAGTAAATGTTACAAATTAACATTAGGTAAGATTAATAAATGCTTTAAAATTATTTTTCATTGTTAGTTCATGTTAACTAATGTAGTTAAATAATGTTAACAAATTATTAAGTTCTACCTTATTAAGTTCTACCATTATTACTGATTTGAAGGATTAATGATCAGGAGTTAAAAAAAAAAAATCACAATTTCTACCTGATAAAATATTTTAGAGCTTGGCATTAGTAGTGTGTTCATAAGTATTAATTTACATGACTTTTCCAGGTCTAAAAATTACACTTTAAAATATATTAAAATTTAAAGTTCAAAAAGTTTGCTGAGGCCCCCTAGTGGGCCCCGACCCCCTTGTTGGGATCCACTGAAAACACAGTGAAAACTCGTTGGTCCAAAATCCTGGTCCTAATAACTGCATTAAAACTCAGTTGTATTCTGATTGGCTATGATTATGTGCCAACATGTAGCATTTTCACTTTCATTGTGGATGGACTTATTCAGGTGTTGTCTTGTCACACCTGATTTACTTATTATTTGTGATGTTTATTTATTAAGATTGTAATATCTTTGTCTCTGTATGTCCTGTAGGATGGTGGTGATGGAGATAAGAATGGGGATGTTCGAGTGTTGATGAAAGCAGACCCTGAGAAGAGAGAGAGCCTGCAGGCGGAGGCAGAGGTGGACCCCATGGATGGGGAGCAGACATGGCCCACAGAAGCAGAGCTGGAGGAGGCAGAAGGTACCATGAGCCTTTGAGCCCTGTTCACACCAGAGTAAATATCGTTAACTAAAACTATCAGAAACCTTTGTTAACTGAAATAAAATAAAATGTAAACAGTAGATAAATGAGAATAGTTGCCTTGGCATCTAACTGAAATAAGTTTAGTTTGAAGCACTAAAATGACTAACTGGAGATTAAAAAAACACAAAAACAAAAATAAATGTAAAAACCTAAATATTGATAATTGATAAAAAAAAAAAAAGTAAACAAATTCAAAATGTTAGTAAAAACTATAATAGTATTAAAATAATACTTAAAATAACATTGCTTCATGTTAACAGTGACAAATCAATCCGGAAGTCTTTAATTTTTTTTGTGTCCAGTGATTATGCAATTGAGCAACAATGTAATGTGGCGACTGTCAATAGGAGTGAGTCACTGTAGTCAAATGTTGGCAAGACAGAGAACTTAAAGGGTTAGTTCACCCAAAAATGAAAATGTATTACTCACCCTCATGGCGTTCCACACCCGTAAGACCTTTGTTCATCTTCGGAACACAAATTAAGATATTTTTGTTGAAATCCGATGGCTCAGTGAGGCTTGCATAGCCTCCAAAACCATAACTTTTCATCTTGTTCATGAAATAACACATTATGCGCTGCTGCAACTCGCATACAATTTCTTTAGTGGCAATACATCTAATTTATTATCAGAGTTTTAAAAGATATAGCCAGTTGTGCAGGAATGCTTACTAGTGACCTAAATGGGTCAGTGAGATTATCTTTATGGACAATATGAATGTTGATTTGATGTTTACTTTTGTTCAGAGGCCAGTAAGAACAGGCGAGTGATGAAGGTACCAAAG
The DNA here is from genome assembly GCF_024489055.1 of Chanodichthys erythropterus. Classification (NCBI taxonomy): domain Eukaryota; kingdom Metazoa; phylum Chordata; class Actinopteri; order Cypriniformes; family Xenocyprididae; genus Chanodichthys; species Chanodichthys erythropterus. The sequence continues at coordinate 18,381,998 of NC_090237.1, forward strand.
GGGACGTCTGACTATCAGGCCACATGGATCACTGATAATGCCGAAGAGGAGGAGGAAGATGATGATGCTGACAGCTGTGATGATGATGATGATGATGATGGGATGATGGAAGACGAAATGGATGATGACAATGAATCTCAGGTGATTTTGTTTTTTTATTATTATTATTTTGACACAAGCAGTCTCAAGTTTTTGATGAAGCATTTCCTTTAGAGGAAACACTAAACAATTACCTCTGCCATAACCAAATATCTACAAACAGGAAATTATTATTAAAATTTTTAATAAAAACTATTAAAAGTCTGCCAAAAAAAATCACACAGGAACTGTAAACTAGCATGAACATAGATGAGGCGTGTTCATTTTTTTAAAACGCACCACCCATTTTACCAGATTTGTAATGAGAATATAAATAAATCTGCAAATTTATTTGTAAAAAGCTTAAATGTCTCCCTGCAGCCATAATAAAAGTTCTGTTGCTAAACGTTTAAAATAAAGAAATTAAAATTAATATTGTAATTTTATTGTTGTTCTGTGAATAAATAATATTGTTATTATTAATAAATACTCGGTTTATTATTATAGTAATAGTATTGCAATAGTAATATAATAATAAAATACAACTTTAATAATAAATAAATATTTTAATAATAATTACACCTCACACCCTAGGAAGCAAACGGTTTGATTTTGTTTGTCTGTTGTCATGGCAACCTCCGAGGTGGAAGTAGAAGTCACCGATCAGGAGCGAACTTGCAAAAGAGCGTTAAACCCAAGCACATCTGACTGCCCGATAATGATTGAAGGCCTAAATAAAGTCAGAAGGATGAGATGGAGGGTGGGCACGGTGCGGGCGGAACAGTGCATACGTGACTATGCGCTGTGTGGCGGAGAGGCACTGTTTGTTTTCTCAATATCTGCTGCTTGGCCTTAGTGCCAGGCATCTCAACGCAACAATAGTGTTTGGAGAGGGAGTCCCGAGAGAAGCCTTCTGTCTTCCTGCTCTTTGGACAGAACTTCCTGTCGAGACTTGCGGAGGGGGCGGTCATTTATTTATACCAGCTGGGCTTGAAAGAACAAGGGGAAGCTTGACATGTATGGAAGCTCTGGTCCATTTATTTTCTTTAATCATAATTAGCATGTGTTTGATGTCTTGGGGCGCACCAAAGGAGACTTTTCAATGCAAGATGTTAACAATAGGGAAGTGGTACTACAGATGATTACGGAGATTATTTTTATTACTGCACCTGCAATTGTTCTACAGGTTGACCCCACAGGGGGGTTAATGCACCCCAGCGGTATGTCTTGTCTTTTTCCTATTTCGGCCACTATGCTGTCTGTTTAGTTTACTTCAAAGAAATGGACTGTTTTGTTTGGGTTTGCTAGACTCTATGTGGATGTATGTCTAGAGAAATGTTTTTACATGCTTTTCTTCCTCTCCAAGGATGCTGGATCTGAATGCGCATCTGAAGGAGATGATGATGACGGGGAAGAAGAAGAGGAAGAGATCAGTTCCACCGGACGCACCGGAGTCGATCAGAAGTATGACGAAGACATTGATGAGGCTGAGGAGGGAGAGGGGCTGAGGAGATACAGAGAGGCACGTGCCAATGAGATGTTCCCCGATGAAGTCGACACTCCCCTAGATGTTCCAGCCAAGACACGGTACGACCCATGACCATTCCAACAATGTATCTGTCCATGTTAGATTTTAAAATCATAGTTTACCTAAAAATTAAACTTTTTGTCTTATTTTACTTGCCATCATGTTGTTCCAACCCCTGTGTTTTTTGTTTTGTCAGTGGAACACAAAAATAAATAAGCTCTTTTCCATGCAGTTCATGATTGCTATTAGGGATGAGCATGTATTAAAATTGGCTGTTACCGATAAACCGATAATTATTTCTAAGGTATGGTCAGGTCAGTATTAAAATTCAGTAGTGTTTGGCTGAAGTAAATGAAAAATAGAGCCGATAATAACTGATATGGTACTGATATATTGTGCACCATAGTAGACTGTGCTGTCAAACTCCAAAAAGACAGAAAGCACTATAAAGGTCTATAAAGGTAAAAATATGGGGTCTGTAAGACTTTTTTGAAAGAAGTCTCTAATGCTTACCAAGGCTGCATTCATTTGATCAAAAATACAGTAAAAATGTAATATTGTGAAATATCCTTAAAAATTTAAATATTAATAATAATTTAAACTTTTTAAAAGTTTATTGCTGTGAAGCTGAGTTTTCAGCATCATTATTCCAGTCTTCAGTTCCCCTTGATCCTTCAAAAATCATTCTAATATGCTGATTTGATGTTTGGTAATACATTTTTTTTTTTCAGGAATATTTGTTGAATAAAAAGTTCAAAAGAATAGCATTTATTTATTCTCTTTACTGTCAATTTAATGCATCTTTGCTGGATAAAAGTATTAATTTCTTTAAAACAAATGCCAGACTTTTGAACAGTAATGTACACAAGGTTTCTACCCTGTTCTGCATGTTCAGGTTCCAGAGGTACAGAGGTCTGAAGAGTTTCCGTTCCTCCCCATGGGACCCCCTGGAGAACTTGCCTCCCAACTACTCGCGCATCTACCAATTCCAGAACTTTGAGCGCATGCGTCGCCGAATATTAGCAGATGCTTCTAGCGAGGATGAAGGAGCGATGGTTTGTAAGGGGTGGGAAAGGGGTGTTGGCTAGAGAGTTCTAGGGTTTTTTTCGAGGTTTTACTGTTTACTCAAGGAATTTGTTTGGAAATGTCCATCTTTTATTCCTGCAGGTAGGCTGGTATGTGACTCTTCATATTGTGGACGTTCCTGCCTCCGTAATGGAGAGCTTCCTGACCGGCAAACCATTAGTGCTGGTGTCCCTGCTACCACATGAACAGAAGGTACTTACAGCCTAGAAGATTCTCAGACATTTTAAGTGACTAACAAAGGGTAAAATTTGATTTTTTGAAATACAGTTGTACTGCTCAGTTTAAATGCTTTTGCACAAATAATTCTAGTCAGTATTGAAATAGTCGTCTCTTTGCAGATGTCAGTGATGCATATGTTGGTGCGGCAGCACCCGAGCAACACAGAACCCATCAAGTCTAAAGAAGAGCTTGTGTTTCAGTGCGGTTTCAGGCGCTTCAGAGCTTCAGCCATCTTCTCACAGCACACTTCTGGTAATAATAGCCTAAAGAGAGCATCATGTTTTTCAGAGGATTTGTTTTTTAGCAGGGCCTTTCAATTTTTTTTTTTTGCCACAGACCCCTAAATATGATGTTTGCTTTGTGAGGAACCCCTTTCCCAACTGATGACATAAAAATACAGGGTTAAATGCCATTAATGATAGTAAATCTGTTTTTTCTATATCCTCAGCTGATAAACACAAGTTGGAGCGATTCCTGCGTCCTGATGCTCCTACAGTGATGTCTGTCTATGCCCCCATTACCTTCCCCACAGCTGGTGTCCTGGTCTTCAAACAGAGGGACAATGGTGGGGAGAATCAGACACAACATCTGATTAAAAAAGAGCGCGGCCTTCACCAGTACAGCATGTGGTTTAGCTTTTTTGTTTTACCTTTACCACAGGTATGCAGGACCTGGTGGCCACAGGTTGTCTTTTAAGCTGCGACCCTCGGCGTGTGGTGTTGAAGAGAATCGTGCTGAGTGGACACCCTTTCAAAATCAATCGGCGCTCTGCTGTGGTCCGTTACATGTTCTTCAACAGAGGTGAGAAGGAGGCGTTAAGTCATTTCCTTTGTTTATCTTCAGATGGGTGTGTGGTGTTAAATCGGTCATTCTATTGAGATCTAATGTGCGAGTCCAACATTAAAGCATTTCTTTTTTTGCAGATGATATTCTGTGGTTTAAGCCAGTAGAACTACGTACAAAATGGGGACGAAGAGGACACATCAAGGAAGCTTTGGGTAAAGGAAAAAAAACTCTACTAGCAGTTAAATTTACTAGCAGTTAGACTTTTCTCAAATTATTATTCAATTTTCAACCATTTAGATCATAAAACCTTTTTGCATAATGATGACAATGATTATAATTGTACTATTATTATTATTATTAATTCTATGTTCTAAAAAAAAAAACTTATATTAACAACAACAACAACAAAAACTCTTAGAAGGGCCTCATTAATTCTCATTTATAAGGCCCCCACTAAATGTAGGTCCACCTCTGCACATAAAGACCCGACTTTGAGTCCCGATTCATGGTTCGTTTAGCAGTATATTTCTTTTTTTTTACCTAACTACAACCCACAGCTTCCCTATTAATAGAGAGATGCTACACAGGCAAGTAGGAATAATTCACACATGCAATCGCTATCTCATTAATGCATTCAAATAAATGTAATATTACTGTGCTAATTTATCTGTATCTGATTTACAATGAGCAGAAATCTGTAAGAAATGTTACAACCAATGGACAAAATAACTGATGAAATGGAACGGTTATATCGGAGCAATAGCACTGTGGGTATGGAATTCCAAAGGTGCCATAATAATACATTTGTCGCAGCTGAACACAAGGAGACCAAAATTCAAGCCAACATCAAAGTCTGTTTACGAACTTTAGCTTCTAGTTGTTGTTGTTATTATTATCAATTCTAATTGATTTTTATCAGTAAAACAATTAAGCTTATAACAATAAAGATTATCACCATTAATAATAGTAGTAATAATGTTTTATCATACATTTTTTAATATTTATCTTTATTCATTAAATGGTTAATATTTGAAGTATTAAACACTTAATTAAATGTAATTAAAACAATAATAATAATTATAATATTTGTTATTCATGTTTTATTGTTGTAGTCTAATGTTTCTTTAGTTATTTTAACCAAATTCAGAAATAAAACTGATTTAAAAAAAATAAAAAAAAGTCATTTCTGAATATTGGATTTTTATGAAAAAAGTCATCCATATTGTTTATAAAATTGTTAAAAAAGTGGAAAAAGTACATTTTTAAAAAATGTGCAATGTTTTTTAAAAGTATTTTACAAGTTTTATTTGTTCTTTTGCAGGCACTCACGGCCACATGAAGTGTGTATTTGACAGTCAGCTGCGCTCTCAGGACACAGTGCTGATGAATCTGTATAAAAGGGTGTATCCTCGCTGGACCTACGACCCTTATGTCCCCGCCCCTCTGCCTTGGGTCAAGAGAGAGGAGCCACCGGCATATTCTGACATTGACATGGACTAGAGGCAGGAGGTTTTGAACTGAAAGCAATGGAAGCATAACATGACACAGCTACTCAGATAATGATTCTCTGTACTTCAATTGACAATTAAATGTCTATATATAATTTCTGTGCTTGTTTGAGTGTTCTTAAAGCATTTCCCATAAAGTTTAATTTGATCAAGTCCCTCAGTGACCACTAGATGGCAAACACGTATTAAAGTGAAAATGGTTTCCTTCCACAGAGGCCGAGTTTGACATTCTGGGATGTTTTTAACCAATGTCAGTACAAACATAATGGCATTGGTTATTTACAGCCTCAGGTTGACAAACGAACCCGTGAAATAATTTCTCAGACACAAAAATGTTTTTTAACCAGTAAACGCATCCTTAGCAGTGACAGAAAAAAAAAGTGAACTAAATTCTTGCCTAAACCCAAAGTGAGAGTGTCTTCTTGTGGAAGGCAGTGGCGAAAACCCGCATCTAAACTCTCATTGTAAATACTGTCATTGCAATCTTTTATTTCTCATAATTTAGCTCAAACCAAACCTCACGCTGGAATATATTATCTCCCTCAAGTATGTCCTCAACAACAACAGCAGCCCTTACTGTCCTCTGGCTGCCATCGTTCAGAATCGCTGGCAACGGCGAGGGATGATTATCGCTGGTGAGCGAATGCATAGCGACCATAATTTACACTGCAATGCTGCCATATGCAGATGACAGTGAGGTTCTATGGGCCTTCATGGCTCAGATGGAGCCGTCTGCGCTGTTATTCTCTCTCATTCCTACAGACTCTTCCACCACTCCCTCTCCCTGGTGGTTCCCTGACCTGAAGCCCCCTTTTCACCACCATCTACACTCTCTCACACAGGGAGTGTGACCCTCTGTTGTTTTCTCGCCGGATCCCCAAATGTTTTACAGTTCTTTCTCTTTCACTCTCTCTCTCTACCCCCTCCCCTCACTCTTTTGCTCTTCTGAGAAACAATGATTTATGAATTGTAATATTTATCATAAAACAGTGCTCTCGCATGCTTGCAGCTACATGATTCATCCCCAGGTTCTGTTGGGACCACACCACAGACGCATGCCAATATGTCTGGGAAAAGAGAAGGTGAAGCTTTGGGCTCAGAAAACACAATGTGATCCAAGAAACTGGGTATCAAAAGTTCAATATGTACATTTTTATCCTGTGCTGTGAATTTGATTATGGTGGAAAAAGTCAAATAATGATAAAACAATCGCACTAGGGTAATACTTCTTTATTGCCTAGGGGTGCACTCGAAGCTCTGGACGGTTAAGTCGAGGCACTCCATTTATTTTCTCGTTCATTTTTTAAGCCATAGTGCACCGGGGGCATTGAGCGGGGATGTGTTAAACACATCTTGTTTAAAGCTGAATGGGGTGTGGTATGCCTGGCCAAATGTTCATGATCTAGAGGAAATCTAATCCTCCCACACACTGAAGATTGTCCTTAAAAGAAATATTCCGGGTTCAATAAAAGTTAAGCTCAATCGAGAGCATTTGTGGCGTAATGTTGATTACCGGAAAAATTCATTTTGACTAGTCTCTCGTTTTCTTGTTTAAAAAAAACAAAGATCTGAGTTACAGTGAGGCACTTGCATTGAAAGTCAATGGTAGCAATCTGTAAACGTTAAAACACTTTCAAATTTCCGTAGTATAGTCACAAAACATATGCATGATGACATGATTTTTAGTGTGAAAAATGGTCTTACTGAAATCATGTGACTTTGGCAGTTTGATATGCCCTCCGAACCACTGATTCGAAACTAGATTCGTAAAGCTTCGAAGCTTCATGAAGCAGTGTTTTGTGCTTTATGGGCATTTGAAAGAATCATCTTGATGTCAATGGAGGCCTCACTGAGCCATCGGATTTCATCAAAAATACCCAAATTTGTGTTCTGAAGATGAACGAAGGTCTTACGGGTGTGGAATGACATGAGGGTGAGTAATAAATGACGTTATTTTCATTTTTGGGAGAACTAACCCTTTAAACACAGAAATGATATTGTGATGCTTATAAATTTATAAAAGCACTTATGAATTCTTCTGTTAAATATTGAGCTGTAAAATTGTTCTAATTATTTTTAAGGTTGTTTTGGAGTTTTCGTTATATTATCATGCCAACAAAGTTGTTAAATTGTAGTTGTCAAAGTTGTAAACTTTAAACAGAAAAGGTTAGTGTGCTTTTTACGCTAAAATCATGTTTTGTGGCTTTACTTTTGAAAAAGTGCGTATTTCAATGCTTATGAATTGGTCCAATTCACTTCCATTGCAGTGCCTGTACTGTAACACTGATTTCTTTTTTTTCTCCAAAGAAAACAAGGGACATGTCAAAATAATTATTTGTGGTAATCAGCTTTATGCCACAAATAATGTGAATTGAGCTTCAGTTGTATTGACCCCTGAATATTCCTCTAAAAACATGCGTGGAATGTGATTTTTCGAGTTTTTCCTCCACTTGAGCCCCACCGCGTACCAGAAACATCCGCTTGAGATTAACGTGGAAATGTTGAATTGTGTCTTGGCTGATCGAAAGCAAAATGTTTGTGACAGTGAGGGACAAACTACATGGAGGTATATTGGACAGCGCTCATATGAGCATGTGATTGGTTTTGACCACAGTCAGAAGGAGTTAACGCTAGTGGCTTGGGGCCGCTTGGACCAGGAATGTCCTGTGGTTCCCAGTTCACTGCCACCACACACAGCTGGATCCCACCGAAGACATAATGGGTAAGAGATTTTTCCATTGGAAGAGGAAAGAGAATTAAAAAAAAAAGTAGAGAGAGATGGATTGCAGGGGAGGAAGAGATAAGAGGAGAACCACTGAGTGTTTAAATTGAATGTAAAACAGAGATTGTGCAGGAGTATAATTTAAGTGCCGCTCAGTTGGGAAAACAAGAATAAGCAAATATGTTTGAGAAGAGGAGGAGGAGGAGGGGGAAGGGGATGGAGGGGTGTGAGAAGGAGATGGAGAGCTAGAGTGGCTGGCGTTTATGGATAGCAGATGTGGCGCTGTGGGATTTTGGCAGGGGCCAATGGTGCCTGAGTCCTGCACTGGCTGGGTGGCACCAGGGTGAGAGCGAGGTCAGCGCACCGCAGCACACAGCCCATAAAACACCGCAAGAGAGACACACACACAGAGGGCCGCAAGCATGGGACGGCAATATGGCACAGAACATGCAATACTGGAGCAACAGCTCAAGAGAAAATAGAAAGGAAAAAAAAAACTATGAAATTATGATCTATACACTTACATGTAAGGGTTTAAATCGATATCAATAATTACATGTCATTTCAAGTCAAACAGTATTGAAAAAAATATAATACTGCACACAAAGAACATCTTTCTTGACCACTAAAGTATAGTACTTTCTATAAATATGCAGGTGTCTAGCATAAATACAATCTGTTGTTATGAAAGCATTCCCTTTGCTTGAGACAGCAATTTATAGATCCTAACTGATTAAATGCGTGCGTGATTAAAATATGTTCATTAATGTCTTTTAAATATCACATTGTGATACCAAATCTAAAAAGTTCAATTAAACATTTTTAAAAGTTTCTAGTTAGCCTTTGTTAGCATGCTAACAGTTTAGCCTTGTCTAGCCTTTTAAAATGACTTTGTAAAAACACACAAGTCAAGCATAAAACTACTAAGATTAGTTCTTTTGATTAGCTAGAACAAGATATCATGATAACACGCTATGTTTTCAATCGCCGAGGAAGGATCTTGCGTAATACCGACATTTTCAAATATAGCGACTTTTTCCTGTGATGGCAAAGCTGATTTTTTAGCAGCCATTACTCCAGTCTGTCACATGATCCTTCAGGAATCATGCTAATATGCTGATTTGGTGCTCAAGAAACATTTATTGTGATCAAAGTTGAAAACGGTGCTGCTTAATGTTTTTGTGGAAACCCTGTTACATTGTTTCAGGATTCTTTGATGAATAAAAGGTATTTATTTGAAATAGGAATCTTTTGTAGCGTTACAAATGTCTTTACTGTCACGAATGTAAGAAAAGCGCTACTAATACACTTCGTATTCTGCTGTTATTTCTTATTAGGCACTCTTTTCTTGCCACATCTACTTGTCTCAACCATAACCTCTCAAAATTCCTCAGTAAAATCAAACATCCTGTCATTTTCTGTACACTCGCTCTCCCTTTATCTCTTTCTGTCTTTCTCGCTGACTTGTTCCCCCTTCCTCTCCCCTTACCCTGGTCCTGACTCCCTGGTTCCTGGGGCCTGGCCAAGGCGTGTGTCCCCGAAGGAGCCAGTGAGGAGATGGAGAGAGGGGGCAGAGCAGGGGCTGAGAGACAGGCTCCAAAACCACAGCTGCGGCAGCCCTGCCTCGCCTTCCTCTCTCCTGTCCTCTCTCTCTCTCACTTCACTTGAGTTTGCGAGGAGCTGGCCTGGCACACGCCCCAGCTCTGCCATTAATCAGAGGAGAGGGGTAGTGTGTGTGTTTGTGCTGATAGAGAACTGGCTGGAACGGGGGTGGTATGGAGACCAGGACCTCCCAACAAAGCAGTGGAGTTCACCCAGCGAGCGAACAGGGGAGGGAGTCTGACAGACAAAAAGCCTGGTGCGCAGATCGTGACTCTTCGGCGAGAGAGACGGAGATGAGATAGACGAGGAGAAGTTGGATGCGTTTAGGTGAGGCGTGAGGGAGTGCGAGGGAACAGGCTAGCGGAAATGGACCTGGGGTCCGCTGAGGAGGAAGAGAGGAGATCCAACATTCTGTCTATCAATGCATATAAACATGGAAAATCTCATGGTTCAATGCAAACAGCTGTAGAATGTGAACTTTTCTCTCATTAAGGCAACTCAGTGAAAAGAGTTGGCCACAGTGCATTATGCTCATGGTTAATGCATATCCCAGATACCAGGCCTGAACCGCTGCCCAAGGTCTCGGTGCATTACTGTACCACACAAATCAAAGCTGCTATACGGAATGAAATTAAATACAGTTCTAGTCAAACGTTTGGACGCACCTGACTGGATTTATGTTCTTAATGAAACTTTTCATCGGAAGGCTTATGCTTATATTTTTGTAAATAAATGTAAATTATGCTTCTGTACGAATTTCTTTGCTTAACTAAAACTGGTATTTTTTTTTATATAGTTGGAATGGATAGTGTGGGAAAAGCAGCCAGCAAGTGCTCAGCATACATGGAAACTACTATATAAAATGCATCCATTATGCACCTCATGAAGTTAGTGAGGAGAATGAACGGAATGTGCTGGGAGTCTGGGGAACACAAAAAAATTATAGAAAAATGTGATTTTAAAAATGTATTATTGTGTAAAAATGTATTGATAAAAGATCCATTTATACAATGAAAAATAAAAAATACATATAATGTACATAAATAAATAATACATAACACTTTTATCCTACACTAACACTATTTATCTTAATTCAATAATCTATTATTATTATTATTTACAACTTTTTTTCTAACAAGAAAACTATTTATTATTATTATTACTACTATTATTATTGCAAATTCCATTCATTATCTTAACTTAATTTCACGAGGTGCATGTTTCAAACTGTATTTTCCATGTACACTGAGCACTTGTTGGACAATATCCATTCTAAATCATATAAAAAAAATTATAATTGCAATTTCAGTTTAGCAAAGAAATTCATGCTTAAGATAAATAGTGTTATAGTATTATAGTATTAGAAAAAAGTTGTAAATAATAATACTAATAATAGATTATTGACTTAAGATAAATAGTGTTAATGTTGGGTAAAGGTGTTAAATAATTTTTATTTTTCATTGTATAAATAGATTTTTATACTTAAAAATGTATAGCTGCCATTATATCTTAGGAAGGGTGGCTGCTTTTGAAGAAGAGAGTTTTGACTTTACTATTATTCTAAGATGTGTAATAGCAGCTATAGTCACAATAAAGAATCTGCAGGTGTGTCCAAACTTTTGATTGGTAGTTTACGTTGAAACTACCTTGTACCCTATGGGGTCTATCCAACAGGAAAAATGCTGGAGGCAGATTCACCCCAACTAAGAGTGCTGCATTAGAACGGATTTATATATAATGCCTTTTTGATTGGACATGATAGGTGCCCTAGCTGTTGTGCGAGACTGATTATACCTCAGAGTGCATTTTGCGCATATTAGATTGGACAATGTTAACATGTGACTGGTAAATGAGGGCAGACATTCTCTATTACAGCACGGGGACAGGTCCCTAAAGGAAAAACGGTTCACACAAAGTCCACAAGACCCCTCCATTCTTCCCCTGATTATCCAGGTGGGAGTGAAATATAAAAAAAAAAACCCAAAGCACTTCCAACCTGCTCCCCCCACCCCCACTGGGCCTCCCTGCATGCCTGTCTGCTGACATCACTAGTCCGATCTCTCTCTTCTGCTCTATCCTTCCCTTTAGCTCGGCTTCCTGCCCCCATGATGTCACATGCCATATGGTTTTCAGCGAGAATCAAGCCGGAAAAGAGATTTAGTTGGAAGAGAGGAGAGAAAAGGAGGAGGTTCGGCGTAGGGTGTGCGTAGGCCACAGAAAACAAAAGGCCGCTCTTCCCCTGTGTGTGTGTGTCTGGAGTGGCTCTGAGGGGCTAATGAGGAGAGTTTAGAGAGCAGAGACCACTGAGCGGCCAGCCATGTGCTCCACAGATGGATAATTTGCTAAAACACCAAGACGACCAGTGACCACTGGTGCCAACATGTTGCTTGCAGCCCTCGGGCCAGGGTGGCACAGTAACCCTGGTGTCACTGACTCACAGACCACTGAGTTGGGTTCCACTGTGTCCACACCAGATGCGAGCGACGTGATGCGACTCGACAAAAGCCAATAGAACCTATTATAATCACTGATGCTGTCTACACTTGATGCGACAAGTTCCTGACATTAAACTGTTCTATTTCTGATGTACTCCACACACTTGAACTGCTTCTGACACGAAAGACAAATAGATATACAGCTGTTGCTTTGATGCAGCCAGTGTAGGCATCCTTAAAGGTGCCCTAGAATTAAATATTGAATTTACCTTGGCATAGTTGAATAACAAGAGTTCAGTACATGGAAATGACATACACTGAGTTTCAAACTCCATTGTTTCCTCCTTCTTATATAAATCTCATTTGTTTAAAAGACCTCCGAAGAACAGGCGAATCTCAACATAACACCGACTGTTACGTAACAGTCGGGATCATTAATATGTATGACCCCAATATTTGCATATGCCAGCTCATGTTTAAGGCATTAGACAAGGGCAGCCAGTATTAACGTCTGGATCTACACAGCTGAATCATCAGACTAGGTAAGCAAGCAAGAACAATAGTGAAAAATGGCAGATGGAGCAATAATAACTGACATGATCCATGATTACATGATATTTTTAGTGATATTTGTGAATTGTCTTTCTAAATTTTTCGTTAGCATGTTGCTAATGTACTGTTAAATGTGGTTAAAGTTACCATCGTTTCTTACTGTATTCATGGAGACAAGAGCCGTCGCTATTTTCATTTTTAAACACTTGCAGTCTGTATAATTCATAAACACAACTTCATTCTTTATAAATCTCTCCAACAGTGTGTAATGTTAGCTTTAGCCATGGAGCACTATCAAACTCATTCAGAATCAAATGTAAACATCCAAATAAATACTATACTCACATGATCCGATGTATGCATGCAGCATGCATAACGAACATCTTGTAAAGATCCATTTTGAGGGTTATATTAGCTGTGTAAACTTTGTTTATGCTGGTTAAGGCAAGCGTGAGCTCCGGGGGAGCGGAACACGAGAATTAAAGGGGCCGCAGCCTTTATATCGGTGCATAGTTAATGATGCCCCAAAATAGGCAGTTAAAAAAATGAATAAAAAAAAATCTATGGGGTATTTTGAGCTGAAACTTCACAGACACATTCAGGGGACAGTTCTAGGACACCTTTAAAAGGATTGTTCACCCAAAAATGAAAATTACTCCATTATTTACTCACCCTTAAGCCATCCTAGGTGTATATGATTTCTTTTTTCAGGCGAATACATTGGGAGTTATATTAAGTAATATCCTGGCTCCTCCAAGCTTTATAATGACAATGAGATTTTGAAACCCAAAAAAGTGCATCCATTCATCATAAAAGATATCCACACGGCTCCAGGGGTTTAATAAAGGCCTTCTGAAGTGAAGCAATGCATTTGTATAAGAAAAATATCCATATTTATAACTTTAAAAACTAAAATAACTAGCTTCCGACAGATGGCCGTACACATTGATTTACGGAAAAAGAGTGAACTCTGACCTGACGCATGAAGTATTGACATATGCAGAAGCGCTGAGGAGAGATCAAAACAAAACACCGTCACAAATTAGTCTGCCGGAAGCTAGTTATTTTAGCTTTTAAAGTTTTAAATATGGATATTTTTTTACACAAATGCATCGCTTTGCTTCAGAAGGCCTTTATTAATCCCCTGGAGCCGTGTGGATATCTTTTATAATGGATGTTGCACTTTGGGCTTCAAAATCTCATCCTCTATTTACTGCCATTAAAAAGCTTGGAAGAGCCAGGACATTATCGCCCCAGATGAATAGGGTAAAAATATTAACTAGTAGATATCACCATACTTCCCCAGCTGATTGGTTACATTAAAAATTGCAAACATTTTTTGTATTACAAGTTTTCTAAAATGTTATGTTTAAATATGCAAACGAGGCATTATCTAATTAAATATGCGCTAATTTGCATACATTTCTAGATTCAAAATTTTGGAGATCTCTTTTTATCACTCCATAAATCAGAAAATACTATCAACAGCCAGAAAAAAATACATTTTCACCATTTTTTTAGGAATAAAATGTTGAATAAATTCAGGCAAATTATATATCAACAAATCCCTCAGTAAAAACCTTCAGAATATAGATAGGAATAAAACTGTAAAGTTTGGTTTATGAAAAAACTAGTTTTGAGAAAACGGCCTTTAGTGTAATTGAAATCTATAGATGCAAATAGATAAAATGCTATAGATTAGATACTTAAAAGTGTATTTTGGATGTTTTCTTTCCACCAGTCTGAAAAAAACACTTTATGAAAAGCCAATTATCTCAAAATTGACAGGTGCCTGAAAAAACAGTGTTTTTCCCTGTAGTGTTCCCCCTTAATATAACTCTGATTGTATTCGCCTGAAAGAAGAAAGTCATACACCTAAGATGGCTTGAGGGTGAATAAAGCTTGGGGTAATTGTCATTTTTGGGTGAACTATCACTTTAAGGCTCATTCACACCAAGAAAAATAAACGATAACTATAATATTAACTATATTAGATTCCACATCAACACAGTACAACATTTTGTTTATTATAAGCATGCGCTGCAATTTTGTCGTCTGCCGCCTTTAAAGTTTGTCACGCAAACTATTACTGTGACTATGATAAATATATAATTTGAAAAAATCATTCTAAATTTAAAAGAACAGAGTCCATACCACAACTTTAAAGGGGACCTATTATGCAGAATTCACTTTTATAAGGAGTTTGAACACAGATGTGTGTACAAAGTGTGTGTAAACAACTAGCCTATAATGGCTCCTTTTAATAATTCTCCTCAATCATAAACAGTCTCTCCAAACAAGCAGATTTTCCCCTACTCTTATGTAAGAATAGAGAGAAGCCCTGCCAGTGACCGGCTCTATTAGCTTAGCTCCTCCTCTAAATGAGCTGTACACAGTCCGCCATGTTTATCTCCTCACCAGAGCATTTAACAGCAGCATTCAAGTAAGAAATGAAGAAATTAAGAAATCAAGAGCAGTGAGTGATTTTCTGTTTTCCTTTTGTTGTTCGGTTTATATTAACAGCATATAGAGCAGTATAGCCAACTGTATATTAATATACACATGCGATTTCTTTCCCTGCTGTTTACGTTCACAGACATAACCGAATGTGTTTGTGAACTTTGTGTGTTTTTGACATAATTTCGTGTGTATTTGACAAAGTGCAGTTAAAATGTGTAAGAGAAATCAGTTTAATACTCACAGGACGTGCCGTCTGACAGCCAGCTTTCTGTGCGCGTGCTTCAGATGTGTGCGCTCAGAAAACCATATCAGAAGTTTAAACTGTTTAAACGCATGCAGATAATTAACTTTCATGATGACAAGGATCTGCAATGTCACATGAACGTGGCCGCGATATGATAATCAAAACCAAACAGATGTTTTGTTAGTTTGTTGCAGAGTATCTGAGGCGCCAGTTGTACAGGCTCCGCCCTCTTCTGAAAAGCAGCAGCTTAAATTTGCATTTAAAGACACATGCATGAAAACGGCAAGGGCATGTAATACATGGTATAATAAATGACATGTGGGGTATTTTGAGCTGAAACTTCACAGACATATTCTGTGGACAACTGAGACGAATATTAAATCTTGTGAAAAGGGGCCTTTTACGATAATGTCACAGAGGTTGGAATCACTTTCAAAGCAATAAACAGCTTTTTTTCCAGCTGCTGAACGATAAAACATTGACGGCCAATCAGAATCCATCGTACTTTAACGAGATTGAGCATTTAAAGCGGCAGGTAACAGAACTGCAGCGCACAATTGGAGTAAACAGAAAGCTATCGTGGACGCTATATTGATCGCAAAAGTTATCTTTTTATAGTTATGGTTCTTAGTGTGAACAGGCCTTTACTCTCAAATGCTGTACAATAGTGTGCTGGAAAGTTAGAATGACATCTGGTAACAATAGACACGCTTGGCAAAGGTATTTTGAGGAAGTCGCACCATCGGCCCTCACAGGCTCTAAAAAGAGCGTCTGTTTTGCGCAAGTGGTGCGCATGCCTTTTCCTCCAACGCAAGCTTTTGAATCACAACATGCCCAGTTCAAACCCACACTTATATTATCTTAATCAATCACGACAGCTTCTCATTTAGCTTTCATCTCCAGAAACGCTGCCAGCGGAGGACGCATCCGCGTGTCGGCCAGGGCGCGCACAAAAGGCAGAGGATGCAAATGACCTGTCTTTGTGTGCCTATCTACTAAAGCTGTCTCGCAGCATCTCATTAGAGTGAATTAGGAGAGGGTGTGCGTAAACGTTGGGCCTACCGCTCAATTTCTGGTGAGATGTTGGTTCTCAGGGGTGTGTCTGGCATAAGGGCCCGGTGATCTTGCATGTGGTAAATTGAGTGGTTGTACACACAAAGATAGAAACAGTGCTCATCATGCTGCCATAGAGAGAACACTCTGGTTGGGTGTCTGGCCAAGGGTGCAAGGCAACAAACAGCTCAACCGCTAAATAGCTGTTCCCATGGTGCATTATTCTGACTCAAGGATGCGTTATGGAACGGGGCAATAGGGCGTCTGACGATCAGGGGTCTCAGACTGAGAGAGACCTAAAAATATGCCACAACAAATGTAATTTTTTAGCATATTATTGCAACTTTGATATCGTATACAATAGCGGTACATTGTTGTGCATTTTGCAATGCGTTACACAAATAAAGTAGGCTTTTTTTTTTTTTGCCATTACTAGAAAAGTTACTCCTACAAAATGATTTATTTATTTATTTATTGGTTGTTTTTGGTTAATTATTCTGTATTGTTTATTTATCTTTATTATTATTTATGTATTCAATTTTTATAATTCTATGTAATCAATTATTATTTACTTTTGTTTATTTATTAATTAGTTTATGTTTATATATTTATTTATTTATTGTTATTATTATTATGTATATGTCATTATTTATTATTTTTTTTTCATTTGTTATAATTCTTTATGATGAATTATTATATACTTTTATGTAATAATTCATGAATTTATATTTAGAATTATTTTTTTTATTTATTAATAAATTATTATAAGTCTATATTATGGTGCATTATTTTATATTTATTTATATTATTGTTTTTATTATGTAAATGTTATTATTTGTTTAATGTTTCAATTGTTATAATTATATATGATCAGTTATTATACACTTTTATGTATTAATTTGTTAGTTTATATTTATATATTTATAATTAATATTTATTTTTATTTATTAATAAATTATTATAAATCTATATTATGGTTCATTATTTTCTATTTATATTATTGTTATTATTATGAATATGTTATTATTTATTTAATATTTCAGTTGTTATAATTCTAAATGATCAATTATTATACACTTTTATGTATTAATTTGTTAGTTTATATTTATATATTTATAATTCTTATTTATTTTTATATATTAATAAATTATTCTAAATCTACATTATGGTTCATTATTTTTTATTTATTTAGTTATTTATTGTTTTTATTATGTATGTTATTATTTGTTTAATTTTTCAATTCTAAAATTATCAATTATTATTTACTTTTATGTATTAATTCATTAGTTTATATTTATATATTTCTAATTAATATTTATTTTTATTTATTAATAAATGATCTAAATCTATATTATGCTTCTTTATTTATTTATCTATTCATTATTGTTATTATTATGTATATGTTATTATTTATTTAATTTTTCAGTTGTTATAATTCTATATTATGGTTTATAGTTTTCCTATTTATTTATTTTTTTGTTTGTTTGATTGTTTTCTTTTTATTTATTTATTTAAGAGGATTTTTTTTCTTTGCTATTTGTAACATCTACACTTGAAACAAAAGCGGGCTCTCCGCGACGCTGGTGCATCTGGGCTTTGCTCTTGATTTAACTGTCCTTATGTTGGAAAACAACAATGTTATCGTAATTGAGTGGAATGCTATTAGTCATTCTCTATGCATACTTAAACTTGATGCCTCGGTCCCAAGTCAGGCATTCCTCAGATTATTCTCAACTTTGACAGAAAAGTGCAGTCTCACAGACCCACTTACAGACCAATATCACTCATGCACATGGCCAATAAAGTTTAACATGCAGCACATAAACATCCCACTTGTTAAAATAAAATTTGTTCAGCTCTCTTGCACTTTTTCCATCTCTTATACACACACATTCCTGTCACACATATTCTGACACACACACGTGCACAAATACAAATAAACAATAGTAGGTGTGTTATTTAGGAGGTGACGGCTGATTGTTAAGTGTGCTCTGCGATCCAGTGGCAGGCCTGCTTAACGTTTTAGCACAGCTTTCATTCACTTAATCACTGTAAACACCAGAGAGTATGAGGCATTCACCTGTTGTTGACTCATTAGGAATTCAGATCAGGTTCTTATAGATATTAAAGTGTGTCTTCATTAGCTAGCTGGCCGCAGGGAGGTAACTGCGATTGAACTGAGATAAAGTCTTGCATTTCGCTTCCTGTCGATCAGAGAAATTGGCTATGGTGTGATGTGTTTCCAAATCCTTCACTTGAACATATATCCAAATCAACAAAATTCAAGTTTTGCATGTGTGCACATGCACTGGGCCCCATTCATGAAACACAAGCAGAATGAATTTGTGTGTAAATTGTTCATAAAATCTTTATGTGAACTGAATATGACAATTTATGTAAGAATGGTTTAGTGAACGATTAGGAATTCGTTCTGCATGAATGAGGCCCAATGTGTCCTCCAGAAAGCGAAAAAGAGCTGACTTTGGCAAATCTAATGAGCCAGTAAACAAACAATAAACATAACAAAGCCAAATGACTTTGGTGTCACATGAGTCAAGGTCAGTGAGTCACAAGGGTCAATTCAGCAATTATATTTAACAGCCAAGCTATTTCCAGCAACTAATTCCCATTGTTTCTCTCTCACATATGGGCAGTGAATTTTATACCACACCGTAACATTAAAAATGAACTGAAAAACATCCAGGTGCTGTTTGGACCATGATCTGTCCTTTGTCTAGATCTGCCTATCTCTGTTTTTTGAGGTTATCATAAGTTCATCAAGAGAAACTGGAAGTGAAAGACAATACATTCACCTCAGTAAAGCCAGACTGCTATGACTTTGACTATTCTAATTAAAAAGCAGCATCTTGAACTGCAGTAATTTCAGGAGAGAGACCAGGAAACAGATGTCAGTCAGCTGTTAGAGTAATTCAAGGGCCTGAGGGGGGCAGGTTTCGACATGAAAACGCTTCTGCCAGCTGAGTGCCCTGCGAAAAACCACTTGCATCTCAACACTCGACAACAAAAGAGACGCCGCAAACTGATAGCAAAAATAATGACAAAACATGACACCATGGGAATCTCTGTCTTAAATTCACTCAGACTGACAGTGTAGCCGTTATGTTTCTTACATGAAAATACTTATTACTTCTCAATGGCTGGTAAAACTGCTTGCAGCAAGATTACGCATGTACGACAAAATAAAATACTCCAATTAATAATCAATCAATAAAGTCCAAAAAGAAAAAGAGTGCTCAAAAAAACCTGGCAGCTCTTTTCTATCAGAAGAATGTTAGAAAGTTATTGAAAGAAAGAATTTTAACACCACAAGAACAGGTTAATTTTTTTCATGTGGTTACAATAATCAGTAACAAAAACAGAAATAGCTAAAACAATCATTTATAAAAACAGAAAATTAAAGGAAATTATTCCTAACAACCTGGATGGTGCATGTGCAAATTTAATACAATTTGGTATAATGACACTATAGTCTTTTTTTTAGGATATAATTCTATTTGTATTATTGATCATATTTTCCTGTTTCTCACTGTAAAGCTCAAACAGCGCAACATAAGTAAAGGGACTTTAGAATTTCACAATAGTTCTACTTCGTTCCATTTCCACATATTATTAATTATTTAAATCCACGATTAATTACATCCATCTACCAAAAAAAAAAAAAAAAAAAATTAGAATATGCTTGTGTTAGTTTCAGAAATGTATGCCACATTATTTCCATTTTATGATTAATGCATTCCGCAGTCTCGTGCGCTCTGCCGTCAGCTCTACACTGTGAGCCGTTAGGTGTCGCTGCGCGCGCAGCCTGCAGTGATTCTGGAGACGAACGCCAATCAGAGTCCATCCAGATTCTCAAGTGACCGATCCATTCTAACACGAGGAGAGGGAGAGAGAACGGGAGAAGGGTAAAGGACAAGGGACAACACGGAAGAAGCTGGAAACACCGGGAAAAGTTTACGTTTTAAAGAGGATTTCAGACGATTGGGGATCTTTGGACAAGGGGAATCCCGTAAGGGGAAAGTCAAGATCGGCAAGAGCATCAGACATGAATCCGAGGTGAGTTTATGTTAATGCATGCATCGTGCGGGTTTACCTGCGGCGCGTTCAGGTGTGCTCAGTGAGCGCGTGCCAACATACTTACCTGATGGATTATGATAACTGGCGCTCGTGCATGCAGGCGTGTCTGGACAGCAGGAGATCTAACTTATTGCGCTTTTTTTTTTTTAAATATGATTACTACTATGTATCTGAAAATAAACAAAACATCTTAATATGTTTTCATCCAAAAAAATTGACAACAAACATCATAAAATCCTACTTGTCAACTTAACACCAACCAGGAAAACTATTATATGTCTACAATATATTTAATTGATAGCGTTGGTACAGCTGTTAGAACAACACTCATCAATATACACAATAAAATAAAGGTTTTTTAATAGTTCTTAAGTTCAGTAAGGAAACCTCTCCTTATGAAGAAACGTTTTTAACTGTGTATGGTTTTTGTATGCGTTATATTATATTATAAAAGTTCTTGATGTCACATTAGGGGTTCTTAAGGTCAGTGTATTGGTTTGGGTTATTTAATGCACCATGTTTCCCATCAGTGAATAAAAAGGTTCCCATATGACATCTGATTAAAAATCCTTGGCAATTCAAAAACCTTTATTGTTAAGAGTGTGCAATAAACTGTGATCTGTCAATAGGCCATATTACACTGACTTTCAGACCTGCTAATAAAAATAATAATAATCTTACTCGAGCCTTCATTTTCAGAATTAAAAAATTGCCTAAATAAATGAAGATGACGCATATCTATTATTGAAACTCACACAATTTCCAGTGGTGTTTTCATCATATGATTGAATCATATGATCATCATTCATGTTGTCAGCGTGTTGGTGATGAAGTCTATGCATAATTTCTGTAGCTTTTCTCTCTAAATATAGAGATCCAAAAAATGTCTGCGTAAAAGTGTGTGAGTTTAGATTTTTATAGATAGATACTGATGCTCCAGATACACCAATAAATTAGCTTATAAATCATAAACAAAAAATTTCAGCTACAGTGTCAATGGCATCTAACTGTTTGAAATTAGAGCATCCGTTTCCGTACAGAAAAAGTACTAAGGCACTCTGATATATAAGCTATATGGTATTTACATATACCTCAAGGTTCTTCCAAGAATAGAGCCATGATGGTACCATATTAAAAATCATAACTGTTGTGCAAATTTAAATAAGAAATCAATTTTTATGCAAAAGTTTGTGTGTAAACATTCACAGGTACAGACAGGGGTGTGCAGACGACTCGCTATTATTTATTTTCCTTTATCACAAACTCTACACGGAAGTTATGGCCACCATTATCCGTATTCACAGTCATAATAACAGCAACTCTATAACGTCAAACGATTTTGTGATATACGATAAAGCGCCTGTCTCTTTAAGACGAAGCCTCGATGTGTTGAGAAGTTCAAGTTGGGGTCACTGTAAGTTCCTGCCCTCGATTTTACCTTTTAGTTTTATTGTAGACTGACATCACACGAGGCGCTAAAACACTCGCACAGCCCAGAAGCCCATTATCATCTCCAGTCGCGTTATTACATCCATGCTAAAATAGCCAAGGAAATTACAAAACATACAAAAAAAAAAAAAAACGATGAAAACTGATGCAGGAGTACGCACGTATTTTTATAGGAGGAGTGAGTGAGAGAGAGAGATAGAGGGAGGAGGGACAGAGAGCAAGAGGGAGGGTGAGCAACACGAAATTCATTGCAATTAATAATAAAAAAGAGTTGGCAGTCGTGCTCGGAAAACTGGCATGGTTTTTGGGAGGCTGGCAGTTCAAAGTTGAAACGTCAGAAATGACTCCAAAAGACTGTTGAGATGATCATTAAGGGAGACTTAGATCGGATGGCAGAAGAGATCGGGCATCCAGGTAAC
Source organism: Chanodichthys erythropterus (assembly GCF_024489055.1). NCBI lineage: Eukaryota > Metazoa > Chordata > Actinopteri > Cypriniformes > Xenocyprididae > Chanodichthys > Chanodichthys erythropterus. Next base: position 18,404,234 of record NC_090237.1, read on the forward strand.
GTTCAGTGCTTTTTTAACTATAACACTTTATTCATAGTTATACACAATATTAATCCGAGCAACTGTTTAATCTTATTCAAACTGTCAGTGCTTTTGCAGATGTTAAGGTTTTAAAATTAAGACCCGATTGTTTGCCTTTCGGTTCTTTTATTGCACATAGCAGCCTATATTAACGCCTGATTATTTTCAAAATGCAAATAGCCTACTTTTTTTTTTTTTTTTTTTTTTGGGGGGGGGGGATCAGAAGTTTTAAAATATGTATAAACGTTAAAGTTTTCATTTATTGCATTGAGAAAGCGACTTAATGGCATGATGAATCCAGAAGTGTTGTGAGTGATCGGTGATTGGCGGTGCGCTCATCACAGTGACGGGACTCTCTCAGCTCATCCTTAATTGACAATTCATGGTGTTTCACATGCGAGTGATTTGACTTTAAAGAGAATGATTCGATTTTAAAAACAGCCACACTATGTCTTGCATGCAAATGCTGTCTGGACGTAAATTAACTATTTAAATTCAGCATGTTTAGGGAGTCTTTGTTGTTGTTGTTGTTTTGTTGTTTGTGTCAGGCTATTTTAGGTTAGGCTAGATTCTCTGTTTAGACTGTAAACAACATTTCTGCATGTTTACCTGACTAGCTCTCAATCATTTGTTCAGTGAAAACGGAGTGAGAAACAGTTTATGCTTAATACGGCAAACATAGATGTAAAGCTAAGCAGTAATTTAATGGCATAATATGTTTATTTATGATTTTCTTTTTCACTTTAATTTACAATTAAAAGTGTAACATGCTCATAGATACACTACTGTGAGATTTTTTTATTTATTTTCAACAACACTCTATCCAAGAGATAGACTACAGTACATAAAACAGATATAGATTATGTGATATGTGGCTAGAATATTTCCATCTCATCTCTGACCATGGAGGCCACATATAGGGTATGGTGAGCAATCCTCACAGTATATTTATGAATGAATATCCAGAGCTGCGTGTGCTGATGGAGCGCGCGAGAGACTATGATCGGAATATGTAACGCATGACGTGCTCTTTTCCAAGCTCTTACCTTCAAAATATATGCAAAATGGTCGATAAATCTCAGGTGTTTTGCCGTTTGACTTTAAACCACTTAAACAGGCACGATCCAAGACAAACGCTCGCTTCTTGGTGCCAAGAGGTTTTGCGCAGGTTTTACCTTCCATTCACAAAACGATCATGTTTTGGGAAACAGTAAAACTTGAAAAATAAGTTATGCATAACTCTTTTAAATAACGTAAAAGTGACATCAGTTAAGAACTAATTTAATAGGCTACGTGTTTTTTCTCGTTTTATTATTTATTTTATTTTTTTGTACACGTGAAAACTTTATTTAGGCCTATTTAAATTATTAAATCATACAAGTAATTTGACTGTAAATTTTTTTATTTCTGTTTTATGTGACATTCCTGTTCCTCAAAAAACAAACAAAATTTAGGCCTATAGATAGGCTATTTCCCGTGTTTACAACTAGCCTACGCCACTTCAGCAATTTTAATGATATGCTTAATGATTGATTGACTGTTTGTTCCTTAAAGGTACATTAGACTCAGTCTATGGGATAAATCTCTAAGGGTGGACGCTTTTGCGGTAAAAAAAAAGAAAAAAAAGAAGAAAAAAAAAAGAGATGACAGACCGAGGGCGGAGAGAGAGAGAGAAAGAGAGAGGAAGTCTTAAGAACACGAGCAGACCCCTGCCTCGCCCCTAAACCAGCAAAATGACAACAGAGACAAAACACAGGGCTAATGAATACCAAAGCACCTAAAATATGACCCATGCACTGTCTTTAATCCAGTCCTGTATCATACCAAATATAGCAAACAGACCAAGTCGCATGCACTGCACACCAAAACAAGTGACATTTTATTAAGCATCGATAGCGCTTGAATTAATATTCAAATTAGTTTTCTATATGAACTGTATTTATTTATTTTTATTAACCTATCTAACGTGTTCTAAAGATTAGATCATCACTTGATGCGTTTAAAAAAAAAATAATAATAATGTAAATGATTCGATTCTCATACGAGATCAAATTCAAATTCTCCGATAAATGCGTTTTAAAGACGCATAATGTAAACCCGCAAGGTGACAAGCTTGAGAGGAAATAAAAAAGCACGATTTATGGCTTTCATCACTTCCCTTTTAATCTTAACACGTTCATTGTGTGACAGGATAAAGGATTTTTATTCTGTATGTTGTTGTCTGACTAATTAGATTTTATTTAAACTTTCAAGTGAAAGCTTAACCTTCAGTCCTTTTCGTCCCGTTTCTTTCTTTATTGTTTAGGCTAAAGTTTTGTCATCTTGTGCTTAATAGTTATTGAATGCATGCAGCACATTTAGGAGTGTACGGCACGAATCGCGCTCATATCTGCTGCTTTCAAACAGCTAATGGAAAGAGCATGAGCCAAAAATGGCTATTCACCTTAAAATACACCTGTCAATGATGAGACGTGGCCGTGGGCAGCGGGGGAGGAGATGAGTTACTCAACCCTATGCTTTTATTAAGACAGACGCTGAAGATAAATGCAGACTGAGAGGAAATGTTGCGGGTAATGTTTGTTTGAGGTGCTTCATTGTTAAGGTAACTTTGTCTGCTACAGGCAACTGATATTAGTTTGTTTCTGTGCGTTCGTGAAAGTGTATCTTCTTTAGGCCTAATTACAAATTATGCAATTATAGAATCGTTTTAATAGAGCGCGTTTAGAAATTAAACGGAACACATGATATATTAATTAGTAAAATTGTATTAGGCTAACTCAAGAGTGTTCAGGCTGATATAAAGGAGGAAGGTACAGGTGCAATGCAGACCGAAAATAACCAGCTGCCGGCATTATTTCCACAAGACGGAAATGTTCAAAAATCACTTCAAATCATGACTTCTTACATAAATGTAAAGAGTTTTTTTTTTTTTCCCTAAACAGATGTGCATTTATTTATTTTTTTACACGGAATAGTTTTGACAAAAAATCTGCACGGATAATTGTTTTGTAAATATATGTATACAGTAATTTTTTTTTTAAATCGACGAACTTAAGTTCTGTCCATGTATGGTTTCTCTGTGCCTAGTTCTTCTAGTGGAGAAACCAGAATGACAAGCGCGTCTTCGTGCGCAGCCACACTTTACTTTAAAGAGATGACAGAGATGCAGCTTTTATGTGCATCACATTTTACTTTTTAAATTTTGATTAGGAGGAATAGTGGAAACCAGAACCTTATGTAACCAGGGGACACATTATGGGGGGTTTGGGGGTATCAAGGGGGTCTGCCCCCCCCCCCCCCCCAACCCCCACCCACACACTACTTATAAAATGGTATCTTGTACCTTTTTTGCATTCAAGTATATGCCTACATTTCAACTGTTTAGCCTCACTGATCTATACAAATGATATAATTTAGACAGATCAGTGGTTGATGAAGGTACCATAGCAACAGTTTGAGCTCTTTTGCTTAAGATCAGTATCGGAAGCTGCAAAAAACAGTAGGCTACTAATTTCTTATATATAATTATAATTTCTTATATATAAGGATACATTCCTATATATTCCTTATATATATATATATATATATATATATAAATATATATATATATATATATATATATATATATATATATATATATATTAGTAGATTCCTGAATGTTGTTTCAATTGGTTGCATTCAAGTATAAGCCTACATTTCAACTGTTTAGCCTCACTGATCTATACAAATGATATAATTTAGACAGATCAGTTGTTAGCCTGATGAAGGTACTATAGCAACAGTTTGAGCTCTTTCGCTTAAGATCAGTATCGGAAACTGCAAAAAACAGTAGGCTACTAATTTCTTATATATAATTATAATTTCTTATATACAAGGATACATTCCTATATATTCCTTATATATATATATATATATATATATATATATATATATATATATATATATATATATATATATATACATTAGTAGATTTCTGAATGTTGTTTCAATTGGTTGTTGGAGATGAATAACCAGAAAAATACTGACAGGGATTTCGTTAAAAAAAATCGAATCCCTGAAAGTCATTGAATAATTCACACATTTTCTGGCAACTGTTTTGTTAAGCATTATTCATGCTAGGAGTTGTGGTTGAATTTATAGGCTTGGCTTGCATTGCTGGATTTAAGGGCTAATTAAATGGAAGTTTATGACTACAAACTACAGTATTCATCTAAGAGGATTATTTTATACAATTAAATAAACAATGAGAGGAGGAACTGATGTTGTGATGACTGTATTTATTTAGCTTCTTGTTTCCCATCAGTGAAACCAGGCCCTGTGGGACCCCAACTATCCGTTTTATCTCATGTACAGACTATCCTTATGTAGCACGGTTTAAACAATGAATACACATTACAAATTTACCAGAAAATATTATGCTTGCATGTCAGGAATTGTTGCGTTCAGCTTAGAATTTAAACTTGCCAGTGTTAGTTGAATGTTTATGTAGTAACTTGTTGGAATCCTCTAACAAGTGATCTTTTGAAAATGGTTTGATTTGTAAGTCACACTTCTATACAGTATACTACAGCAGAGTGTCCTGTCATGAATTTGCTGCATTTTTTGTCCCTGCTGGTTTATGCCTGCTGTTCATCACACTTGCAAAACCTTCAGTCTGACTTTGTTTAAAACTCAACACACCACCTCTGGAATTCTTTATCAGGAAGACAGCAATATGAAAACATGTTTATACTGGCATTTTTCCTCTGTCTTTTTTCGTTCTTTTTTGTTAACTGCACTTCACTGTAAGTTTTAAACATGTGGGTTTCTATCTTGATAATGACAAAACCATTGCAGTCTCACTCGTTCAGCTATAGCTCACTTTTATGGAGTTCTTCTGATGCTTGTTGTATTAAAGGAAAAGCTGAATTGTTTGCCCTCGATTCCCTACCTGAAAGTCTACAAAGATGAAGAAACATTTTCAAGCTCAAGAAAATGCACACAAGCTTAAGAGTCCTTTTTCATATCTTCAAGTGCTGCCAGTCAAGTTTTACAAGGCAGTCCAACACAAACAGATGTGTCAGTAATGTGTGTTATATTTCAAAAGACAGCTATTTAAAAAAAAAAGAGAGAATAGACATGGCCTCTTATACCACAGTACTCAAACAAGCACGCAAAATTCAGCAGCATTTGAATAAGCATCTAAATCTGGTAGTTTATATTTGTCTGCAACAAATTTCTGGCTTCTGCTTAATTTTTGCATTTTTCTTCTGTTTCAGGTATTGGTCTGAAGTCGATGCTGGATGCCATGGAAGTCCCAAGTCATGCTAGGCACCTCCTCTTGCAACTGAACACACAACGAACCAAAGGCTTTTTATGTGATGTGATCATTGTGGTGCAGAATGCACTGTTCCGTGCTCACAAGAACATCCTGGCAGCCAGCAGCCTCTACCTTAAGTCTCTTGTTGTTCATGACAACCTCATTAATCTGGACCATGAGATGGTCAGTCCAGGTGTGTTTCGAGTCATTCTTGACTATATTTACACAGGACGCTTAAGTGAAGGTGACCCCACCTCACCAACTGAGCCAAATATAGGTGCAGTGCTGGCGGCTGCAAGTTACCTGCAACTGCTGGATCTGGTGACTCTATGCAAGAAGAAGCTGAAGAGGAATGGGAAGTACCATTTACGTCCTAACTCTGGGTTTTTACCTTACAAAATAGACCCCAGTGGTATGGAGAGAGGACGGATTCGAATACCTAACCCTGTCATCCACCCTTGCCACCCTGGAGGAGTAGTGAGCAACCCTCGACCTACACCATTAGAGGACCTGCCCCCCCTCTCACTGGCCCCCCATGCCGGAGAGATTTATGCACCAGCTCCCACCCAGGGTCCACCACCATACCCCCCAGGAAAGGCATCCCTGTCGCCACAGTCAGTCCTACGCTTGCCTTCTGCTGACAGGAACTGCTCTGTCTATGGCCTTGACCTGTCTAAGAAAAGCCCAAGTTCCCAATCCCAGCATCCTTCTGGTCATCCCCACTTGATCTCCTCACTTCACCCAGAGGAGGAGCCTGAAGGGGAGCTAGACCAAAGCACCAGCCCCCTGCTCAGTCCTAATGATGGCTCCAGAAAAATGGAGACATCCCATCATGTGGGTTCTCTCACCCCACACCCCTTCCCCCTACCTAATCATCCACTCGCACCCCATCTTCCCCACCTGCACCGTCCTCAGGGCCAAGAACCTTACCCCTGCGCTCCCAGCCCAGAACCCATGGAGGACTCCAGAGAACAAGGCCGAGATGGGTCTAGCATCTATCGGTGGGTGAAGAATGAGCCTTCCAACCCAGAGGATGAAGATGAGGAGGACGAAGAGGATGACAGTGGAGGAATGGGTGAGCAGGATAAAGAGAGACACCACAAGCACATGAACCACCATAAGAACAGCGAGGAAAAGCTGAACATGAGCGAGCGGGGCTATGACAGAGGGACCTGCGATGATGGCGAGGATGAGAACGGGACCGGTAGCGAGGAGACGGGGAGCAGCGAGGGTCATCCATCTCCCCCTGTTCCGGGTGGAAGATATCACATGCCGTACGAGCCAGAGAGTTTCGGAGATAACTTGTACGTGTGCATCCCTTGCGACAAAGGCTTCCCCAGCTCAGAGCAGCTCAATGCTCATGTGGAAACGCATAATGAGGAAGAGCTAAACAACGGGAGTGAGCTGGACAACAACAGCAACAACGGCAGCAAACCCACCAATTCCCATGGACCTACAAGCTTGAACAGCTCTAGTGGCCTTCACAGCCCTTTCCTAGACAACAAATCTGCGCAAAACCTCCATTCCATTGGACTTGGGGAGATCATACGACCATATCGCTGTTCTTCCTGTGACAAGTCTTATAAAGATCCCGCCACCCTGAGGCAACATGAGAAAACCCACTGGCTTACACGCCCATACCCTTGTAGCATCTGTGGCAAGAAGTTCACCCAACGTGGTACCATGACACGCCACATGCGCAGCCATTTGGGCCTAAAACCCTTCGCCTGTGACGCCTGCGGCATGCGCTTTACTCGGCAGTACCGTCTGACGGAGCACATGCGCATCCACTCCGGAGAGAAGCCCTACGAGTGCCAGGTGTGTGGGGGCAAGTTTGCACAGCAGCGGAACCTCATCAGTCACATGAAGATGCATAGCAGTGGAGCCGGTGGAGGACTGACTCCTGACGGCAAGCTGAAGATAGACTTCTCCGAGGGGATTTATCCCCTGAGCAAGTACACAGCTGAGCATTTGGGTCTGAAGCAGGAGAAAACCTCAGACCTTCTTGCAGCTTCTCAGCACCTGCTGGCTGACGCCAAGACCATGGAGAGCCTATACCCGTTGTCAAAGCTGGCTGTGGAACACCTCGGCCTCACCCACAAGATGGACGTCCTGAACGCGTCATTGCCGCCCACTTCCCAGCAGCTCTCGGCAGAGTCCCGCACCATTGACCGCTACTCTCCCAGCTAGAGGGGGGAACCACTAACTATATTTACTAAAGAGACATCACTGTATACCATTCACAGTATTCAACTCTCACCTCATCTTCATTTGAACCTGCACCTCAAAGAGTGGAGGCCGGAATGTGTTGGCCATAAAAATGCACAAAACTGTTTAATTCTGAACGTGCCTTTCTTTGCAGATTTTGCAGTATGTGCATTTTCTAAAATTACTTTTCTAAAAGGAGGAAACTGCTTTATTTATAATCTGTTTTGACCGTTGGACACTCAGACAATGCAGTATTTATATATATATATAAAAAAAAAAAACTTCTTTTTTGTTCAATCACCGAGCCAAACAACCAATTGAAAACCAAAAAGTGTTTGTTTTTATTTATTTTTCTTCTTTTTTTTTTTTTTTTTGTATGATGGAAAAGCCAAAGAGAAAATGTCAAATGTTACAGAAGAGAGTTGCAATCATACCCTAAACCTGTGTACTAAGTATTATTGGTGTATATAGAATGAAAAAGCACATATGAACAATATTCAGGGCTTCTGTCCAGAATGGAGAGAGAAATCTGGACGAAAGAAAAAGCCAAATCTTTGGGATTTTATAGTAATTGGAGGACTTTTTATAGACTATTTTTCGGAGTACTGGATCACCTGTATCTGATTTACCAGCTTTGTGAATGGCCCAGTTTTTTCCATACTAAAGGGAGCAACTAACTGAAGAGTGTGTTTGTTCCAGGACTTAGGTAAAGTGATCTAAGCTTTTCTCTGCATTGATGTAGTTATCCCCTTCAGCGTGGAATGAGAGTTCACAGAGAGTGCCATTGAATTTTTTGACCTTCAGGTGTATGATCTCGAGCTATTTAGTGTGTTTGTTCCCTTTCTTTTCCTCCAACACCAAGTGCCTTTAGCTTATTGAAAAAGTAGCAAGTACTGCCCTGTGATCTCACAACTGGAATATCTTTGTGCATATTCCTATCATGATATAACAATCCTTGTCCACGTGTTTCGGTCCATCTGGTGCGACAGAGTAAGCATGGGTGGTGCCTTTGAAAAGTCCATATGCTTCGGTTGCATTGCAGTCGACCCCTCTGAAAGATTCTCTGCATGACTAGATGTTTAACGGTCACAACGAAGGCACTTTTGTGTATATAAACAGTGACATTTTATAAGTGATTGATTCAGCAACACCTTTAAGACCTTTCCTCATGTGAAATGTTTGAGAGGGCCTCCTCACCCCTATTACGGTGCAGTTAATTTCAGGCTAATGTGACGGCTTTAACCCTGCGGTGCCTCACGCACACACGTAGAGCCGTTAATGTGACAACCATCTGAACATGAGGAGCAGGGCTCTCTCTCTCTCTCTCTCTCTCTGATACTGTGAGCATAGATAGCAGCAGCTGGTCCACTCAGGGTAAGCCCTGTGAAATCTCCGATTTTCGAAGACTATCCGCACTTGTCTGTCCTACTAATGTTAGATTTTATGCCAGTTGACCAGGCCCTGTGATCTGAACATACTCCCTAATCCCCCAGCTACTGCACTAACATATCATAAGCTACACTTTCAAGCAACAAGAAACACAGTAGCCTGTTAGGGTTGCTTCCTTTATGTCTTACAATTCATCTGCTTTGCCTCTAAATAAATAGTTTTACAGCGGATGAAAATGTTCTGATGAGATACGGCACCCGCTGTTTTTTATTCCAAAGACCATGCTGACATTTTTGTCTTTTCCTCTGCCAGACCTTAAGTGAAAAAAAATTCTTTAACCACTAGTTACAATTACAACCTCAGTTGGTGAATGTGAAAACTTAAACCACGAATGCACTGTGAAAGAGCTAGTGAAAGCTTTAGAGCTTAGTGAATATTGAACATGTAATTTGGGACAAATTACCTGGGCTTTACTCTGTAGAATGTCAGCTATTCAAAGTGTTTCTTTTCTGTTTTCTTTTTCATATTTTGGTCAGACTGAACTCTCGTAATCAAAGCGATATGACATTGGTGCTTACCTCAGGACTGAGCCTATCATGGGTGACACAATGCTTTAGCAATAGTTAAAACACAAACATAATTGCTGTCTGTGTGCATTAAAATTCAAGCACACGTTCTGAAGGGATCTTATTGTTTTTAAACATGTGGTTATTTCACAATGCTAAAAATGTGTTTTTTTTTCCCCCTCTGAAATGATTCTTTGATTTTTCTTTTTTTCTCTCCCTGATTAGCCTATGCAACTGTCTACTATTTTTACATTACAGAAAATACTGTAGTTACACAATGAAATGGTAAATGACTTAATTACCATAAAAGGCAAATTTGTAAATTAAAAATGATTTCTTGATAAGAATTCTGTATGTTTCTCTGTACACTTGAAGGTACTTAGGGTTACACAGCACAGTTTGAAACTCACACATGCACTAAAAGAAATGCCAGACAGCAAGTCCGATTACTGTTAACGTTATGCTGTATAAGAAATGTTGTGTGTTTATCAATAATTCGCCGTAATGATAAACACTTGGCCGAGTTGGTAAGGAGGGAAGCATAGTTTCTGAAGTTGATTGACCAATTTGTTCTGGGCGGGCCTGCAGAAACTTTAGCTGACCTTTTTGCCGAGAGGCAGGATTAGACTCCCAGTGAGGTTTTGTATACATGTACTGTTAAACCACACGCATGAAACCAGCTTGTTTGGGGCGAGACAGATGCTGAAATTTCCCAACACTCTTAAGTGGACAGCCGAGATCCAGAAATTCCTCTCAACTTAATTTTACAAAACACATGAAAACAGTCTGGGCACAGAGGTTTGTTTGTATCCAAACGAAACCCAGAGCGTAAACGGAATACAAATCTTCTGACTCGAGGCAAAGAACAATATTACAGCTATCATAACAGTTAAAACTTTGACCGCAGACATATTAATACTCGCTGAGGAGATGTGACAGTCCGTTTGAAGTGGATTTCAGTGGTGGGAAAATAAATCTCACACTCCCCTTCTCCACCATTCATTAGCTCGCTCTCATCGAAAATCTATCGCTCTCTCTTTCCTGCTCTCCGACAGACAAAACAAAAAAAGAAAAAAGGAGAAATTTTCCACTTCGTTTCCAAAAGCGTAGAGAAAAGAAAACAAAATATTAAGTGCCTCTGCATTCAGTACTGCGCTGACGGCTCTGGGAATATACTGTAGAGGTGTGCGCGTTCGTGGTTAGGGGGCAGGTGAGATGTTTGGTTGTGTTTTTGTACATACGAAAAGTGCTTCTGTTAACGGAGCGCTTACAAAGGAGTAAAGTTGAGCTGGGGAAGTGAACTTTTGACTCTGTAGTAGCAGTGAGCAGGATGTTTGGTGTGGTTCTGCTCAAAAGCAGATAGGCAGATGATGATAGAGAGGGACAGAGAAAGCAAAGGAGGGTGAGAGAGAACAGAGCAGGTTTGGCGGGTGGACTGCAGCCATTGTCTATCTATGGAAAAGCAGACTGAAAACCTCCATCCTTGATTTGAGCTCCTCAAAGAAGGTTTTTAAGGGGGTTTAAGCGAAAGTTCACCCAAGAAAGAACATTTTGTCATCACTTACTCACCCTCATGAGTTTTTTTCTTCTGCTGAACACAAAAGAAGATATTTTAAAGAATGTAACAGTTTACGGAAGCCATTGACAAAATACTATGGAAGTCAATGGCTACAGTCAACCGACATTCTTCAGAATATCTTCTTTTGTGTTCAGCAGAAAAAAGAAACTCATATAGGTTTGGAACAACATGAGGGTGAGGAAAGGATGATACTATTTACATTTTTGGGTAAACTATCACTTTAACCGAAATTTACAGTATTTGTTGCATAATGCTGATTACTACAAAAATGTATTTAGACTTGTCCCTACTTTAAAAAAACAAAAATGTGGAATACAGTGAAGCACTTACAATGCAACTGAATGGGGATAATCTGTAAACAGTATGTGCACTCTAAAAAAGGCTGGGTTAAAAACAACCCAAGTTGGGTTGAAAATGGACAAACCCAGCAATTGGGTTGTTTTAACCCAGCGGTAGGGTTAAATGTTTGGCCAACCTGCTGGGTAGTTTTATTTAACTCAACTATTGTTTAAAAATGACTGTATTGCTTAATTAAAATGAACCCAAAGTATGTTGGAAATTAACATTTATTAATGTTCAATGAATAATTATTAAACAATAAACATTTATTAAATTGCTTATTAATAAATTTAAATTAATAAACTATTAAATTTATATTAATAAAATATTAAACTTATTAATAAACATTCACCTTTTGTCTATTATTGTTGTCTCTAATTGCATCTGGTTTTTAATTTCCCAACTATTTTGGGTTCATTTTAAGCTAGCCATATAGCAATTTTTAAATAATAGTTGGTTTAAATAAAACTACCCAGCAGGTTGGGCAAACATTTAACCCAACCGCTGGGTTAAAACAACCCAATCGCTGGGTTTGTCCATTTTCAACCCAACTTAGCTTGTTTTTAACCCAGCATTTTTTAGAGTGTGTGTTGACTCTACAGTTGCCATGACAACACCACAAACCCTAAAAAATGATCAGCTCAAGTTTTAACAGAAGAATGTAAGTGCTTTTTTTCATGAAATTAAGTGTCACATCCTTTAAAAAGTTTGCCCATTTACTTTTACTGCAAGTGGCCCTACATTACCTTGATTTTCCTAATTGAATGGAGGCGTTTTTTGGCATTTCTTGAGTCATTAACCCTCTGGTCACCTTGCTTGTTCTCATCACGGGCCCTGCGAAGAGAAACAAAACTTGAGATATGGAGTAAAAAATGTGGAACAATATACTCCGAGTCTGACCATGGTTCATAAATGTGTCCAAAGGAAATATTCCTCTCCGTTTCAGGAAACCCCACTCAGTCAGAGCTGAAAACCAAAGCTGGCCATAAAGTATAGAAGGAACCAATATACTCTTAGAATGTTTAAATAGTAATATCTAAAGCTTTTATTAGTCAGAAACAGAACATTTTCTATTGTGGCTTCATCACAAGCAGTGTGATTAAAATCAGGAAGGATGCTGGTGGCAGTTTTGTGCATATCCTCTCAGAGAGATAATCTTGACAGGTTCAAAGATTCTTAGAAATTCTTATCAACAAGCTAGTCTTTCTAGCTCCTTGCTTGCTAGCTTCCTTCATACAGCTGGCAGTACGTTTGGCAGTTTTTATCTAGATTTAACATAAATTGTCGATCTTGACTTGTGTACAGCAGTCTGCAGTGAGTCATGTTAGATCATGTGGAAACTTCCATGACTGTGGTGTCAGTGGCATAGCCCACAATGCACCTGTCCATCTGTCTCATTGTCTCTCAAGGAAAGAAAACAGTTGAATAGGCAGTAAGGGGGCTTTGACACATTCATCTGTTTCACATCATCATTTTTGTGGCTTGATCATGACTTCAGTCACTCGTCTTCTCGTTTGTGCCACTCCTTCTTCTTCCTCCCACTCAATCTCCTCCCTTCATTCTCTGCACATGCTTTCCCCAAATCACCTCGAGCCGCTGTTCTCCCTCTCCTATAGCCTGACCCAAGATGCTCAGCTCTTGCCCACACCTCTGATGAAGAGGCGCCCAGCTGTTTTTCATGCTGAAGAAGACCGTTGTCTAAATGTTTATGTGAATAACTACTTTCTCTTCAAGCCCCGATCGAGTTCCCATGTGTTAATATCCTCCACTAGGCAACGTAAACTATGTAAACAGCATACGGGGGCTATTGTCTCTGACTAAATAACTATAAATATATCCCAGAGACGCAGATTAAAGAGGAACTTTGTGATTAAGGAAACTTCAACATTTAAAAAGGAAATGAACATACTAATACCGGACTTGCCAGTAAGGCCAATATGTTTAGGGTTGCACAATTTTGGCTTGGTCACACAGAAGTTCTTGCCTCCCACTGAATCTGTGGAAATCTCAAAATGGCATGCTTTTAAAAAAAGAAAGGTTCTTCAGCTATATTAATAGTTCATTATAGAACCATATATCATATGGGTCAATGACGTGATGCTTTTTTGGGGGGGGTCTGGAATCTATTATGTTACTGAAGAATACATTAAAAAACAATGACAAAATACAGACAATGACTTAAATGCTGTTCTAATAATTTTGAGTTACATTATATATATATATATATATATATACATATATATATATATATATATATATATATATAAATAAATATATAAAATTTTTTTGGTTAAGTTATATATTTTATGTTTTGTTCATTAAAATAACTATTTGTAAAGTTGCTTTCTTAAACCCATAGTGAAGCAAAATCTATTTTTAAATACATTTTTTAATTCTTAATATCCCTTCAGATGTGTACACACTAATGTATTCAAAGTTTAAGGAGAATTTTTGATTACTTTTTACTTGACAGATACACCATTATCAACATTATTTGTCATTGACCCATATACATAAAGAACCCATTTTGGCTAAATTTCTTACAAGCATTTTTTATAAGGCAAGAGTAACGTTCATTGCGTGGCGTTTTCTGTCAGTCCTTTGGGACTGATTTTACAAAGCAAATCTGTCTTGTGCTCTTGACCTTGTAATGGGTCTCTAAACAGCAAGCAGAGAAACATTTTTGAGAGTGTCAAGTTACGTTTTAGTTGTTTTCTCAGAGTGGCACTGAGGCATAACAGTAACGCCGGATCATATTTCTATGGCAAAGCTTATGTCATGACTATCAGGATACTTTCGCCAGGCCCTAAAATTATCACCTCATCTCAGTATGACAGGAACAGGCTGTCTTTGTGCTGGCAGCGAGGTACCGCAGCTACCAGTGTCTCCTTTTGCATGTTTAGATTGGAACGCAGGCACAGCTGAAACTCTGGAAGCGGAGACCCGAATCAGTGAAAGTCCAGGCCACACAGTCCTGAGCTCTGTTTGTATTTATCATCCTCAAGTAGACATGCTTAAAAATTCTGTACAGCCTGACCAAACATGTAAACAACAGAAAGCGTCAGCAAAACGACTGCCTGATAGGACCGTGCCGCTGTAATCATGCATGACCACACACACTTGCAGCTGGATGGCAGACAGCCCTGTCACTGCTCTCTGTTCCAGATTAGGTCAGATTTAATTAGGCTGCCCTGTTCCTTTTGGAGTGTCTCTTTGAGTTTAAAAAGTCATTACTAAAACACAGCCAGTGTTACTGACGAGACAGAGCAAGAAAGAGAGCATCCAGAACATCTCTAGGTTTACACACACATACAGAGGCTTGCATGTAGTGTGATGAGGACTAAAAGAGTGGGGTGAGGATGCGATAAAGGGCAGAAAAAAGGGCTAGAACATTAACCAGACACCAACCAAAAACCTAAAACAATTGTAGGCATTTAGAAGTACAAAAACAGTGTGAACAGTGAAAAAGAGGAAAAGGCACAAACTCAAGTCAACCACCCAGCTCACTGTGAATGTTCCCATTACTCTCCAGCCAAGTAATACACCAGCATGTCTGTTTTGATATCACTGATCACCATTACTTCTTGTTCTGAACTTGTTTCAAATATAACACAATTTAATATGCCACTTTCAAGTGCTTTGTTGCAAGATTTACGTGACCAAAAAAAGGCAATAAAAATACATTTGAGCAGTATTTTTTTTTTTATTGCGTTGTCGATAGTTTTCTTTTTTCCTTTTCTTTTTCAACAAAATGCTTTTACTGAAATGAATGTATTTATTGCATGTCAAATGTTTTATAAGATTTTTGTATAAAATTCATTTGTGGGGTATTAAAATTGTGTTCTTTAGTTCCAAAATTGTAATGAATGACTTTGATTAGGCTTTTAATTGTTTTAAAAGCCATTGTGAAAATGTCATTTTTTCCTTTTATTATCTGAGTCAACTTGGCAATAAAATAACTTTCACTGAAAGTTCATAGATTGTTTTTTTTTCTATCTATCTCTCTATCTATCTGTCTATCTATCTGTCTTAGGGCTGCACGATGTATCGCACAATATGAAAAATAACATTGAACTTAAACACAGTTATCGCTTAAACGTGATTCTTAGTGATTTTTTTTATGCGCAGCTTGTCAATGAAGTATGGTTCCATCTGAAAGCACTGCGAGTTCGAATCGCTTATAATGTACATTTGAAAAAGCAACACATGTCAAACATCTTTCCAGACATGAGAAACATTTATTAACATCTTGTCCAACAAAAGACAACATTTAATAATAACATGTTTTTACTCCAAACTCACTTCATAATGACAGTTGAGCATCCTTCTGTGAGATTATTTGGCTTCTTACACAGAATAAGGCAGTTGTGTGATTATTAGTCATGTTTAATCAATCAAAGCTTTTCAATCTTCTGTTTATTCAGCTAGAGCGATAGTGTGATACCCATAGGAATTTCCTGGAATGACTGGTTAGCTACTTCTGTGGCATATTTGGAGTTTCTGTGCAAGAGCGCCCTCTTGCTTTCAGAAGGAGAAGCATTTACCACAGAGTCGTACAGCTCTGACAAGCTGCGCATAAAATAATTGCAGCCTTTGCCAAATCGCGTGCGATTTAATTGCGATAAATCGTGCAGCATCTCAGGTTTCCTCTGAGGAGGGGCACTGCCTCAAAAAATTGGATTAGAAAATAATCCACAGTACAAAAATAAAAAAATGCAAATATTACAAAATAAAAGGTATATAAATCACTTGTTTTTTTAAAGTAACACTGTCCAACAGTAACACTAGCAGGTAAAGTTACAGTGGGAGTCCGTGTCTTTCTTGCCTCCCCTGAACCCATTGAGTTTTAAGAGGGGGCCGCAACGGTTACACCGCCCTAAGGATGGCTCTAGTTGCACACTTGTTATTGTGGTGCATTATATACAACGTCCACCATGGTTTCGAACATGACTACAAATGTTCGAATTGTTTCCAATTTCAGGATATAGGTGGCAATTTTGAACACATCGCGGAACTCCACACACTATAGGAATAAAAATCTATTTGTGATTTTAAAAATCTTTTAGTGTGGGCCAGCCTTAAGTAATGTTTATTTAACCAGGAAAATTTGAGACACGAATTTACATTTGATTTATAAAATTTTGCCTAATTTGCCTAAACATCACTGCACACCACTGATATGGATTGATATACTGTTTTATTTAAAGGTGCCCTAGAACTTTTTTTTTAAAAGATGTAATATAAGTCTAAGGTGTCCCCTGAATGTTTCTGTGAAGTTTCAGCTCAAAATACCCCATAGATTTTTTTTAATTAATTTTTTTAACTGCCTATTTTGGGGAATAATTAGAAATGAGCCGATTCAGGGTGTGTGGCCCTTTAAATCTGGTGCTCCATGCCCACGGAGCTCACGCTTGCCTTAAACAACATATAACAAGTTCAAACAGCTAATATAACCCTTTACAAATCTTTACAAAGTGTTCGTCATGCAGCATGTCTAATCGCGTAAGTACAGTGTTTATTTTGATGTTTACATTTGATTCTGAATGAGTTTGAGGCTGTGCTCCATGGCTAAAGCTAACATTACACACTGTTGGAGAGATTTATAAAGAATGAAGTTGTGTTTATGAATTATACAGACTGCAAGTGTTTAAAAATGAAAATAGCGACGGCTCTTGTCTCCGTGAATACAGTAAGAAACGATGGTAACTTTAACCACATTTAACAGTACATTAGCAACATGCAAACGAAACATTTAGAAAGACAATTTACAAATATCACTAAAAATATCATGTTATCATGAATCATGTCAGTTATTATTGCTCCATCTGCCATTTTTTGCTATTGTTCTTGCTTGCTTACCTAGTCTGATGATTCAGCTGTGCACAGATCCAGATGTTACTGGCTGCCCTTGTCTAATGCCTTTCATAATGTTGGGAACATAGGCTGGCATATGCAAATATTGGGGTGCACACCCCGACTGTTATGTAACAGTCGGTGTTATGTTGAGATTCGCCTGTTCTTCTGAGGTCTTTTAAACAAATGAGATTTATATAAGAAGGAGGAAACAATGGAGTTTGAGACTCACTGTATGTCTTTTCCGTGTACTGAACTCTTGTTATTCAACTATGCCGAGATAAATTCAATATTTGAATCTAGGGCACCTTTAATAATATATATTATTAACGAAACTACAGTTCTGTTAATGTTCACTTGGGTCATCAGGCCGTGCTTGTATTGGCGGTGAATGCTTTGAGCCGAGCGTGAAGGCGGGTCAGATACTCCCATCTGGACTTGAGCGCAGCTAAGCAGCTGAGTTTAGTTCAGAAGATAGACAGGAGAAATTCTGAATGAATCTCATAACTTACAAAAGATCCACATTCTTCAAATCAATTACTCTGTCAGCTGGAGTTCATGCAGAAACCCTCCCAGAGCACATCTGAAAACACCTTGAAACCAACAACCTCTTAATCGCACAGACAAACACTTGATCAACTCTCGATTAACATTTCGACAGCGCTGGAGAAAATATTTCCTGGAAATATCAGCAACATAATCACATCCAGGACTCTGCCACGTGTGGCTTATTGAGATGCGGGGGGAAAAAAATAACAGAGTCCAATTTTGAGATCTGTAATGAAGTCACAAAAAGTTTATAAAAACAAGTAGGGGCAGACAGGAGGAGAGGTTCCAGGAGTTTAAACGGAATAAATGGAACTCTTAAGAACTGCGAACTGGGACTCCATCTGTTACAAGTCTGCAGCCAAGACCCTGAACTTTAAGGGCTTCGACGTGTTAAGGCAAATTACAATGAGCCCTGAGTTTTACTCTGTACACTGATGAATTCAGTCTGCATATTTACAAGACCTCGTCACCTTTGAAACAGTCTGATATCATTTATGGAACTGGCAAATTGTTGACACTGCAGTTTACATTAAACACAGATGCTTTCTGATTTTAGACAGCAATCCATCTATATCTATCTATCTTATTTATTTTAATATTCACATTTTCAAAAAACATCACTTGTATGATTTATAAGCTGTTTTCTTCATGGGGACCAAAAATGGCCCCACAAGGATTTCGGATAATGGATTAGAGGATCTTGCTGGGGATTACTTTCTGTTTCCCTTCATTCTTTACTGATTTTTAATAAATAGTAAGTGAGAGCGTGTGGCGCTCATAAAATGCTGATAGTGCCACTCCGCAGATCCGAATGCCCAGGCTGGATTCTTTGGCATAACGCCCTTGCCTCCTGCTGCTGGGTGTCATCGCAGCTCAAATGCCAGAGGTCTGAACTATCTGGTGTCGTGTAACGAGTGGTGCCCCGTGCCCATGTCAGATAATGTCATAGGGCACAGAGTTTTGGCAACATCAACATACAAAGTCTGAACTTAGCAGTGCATCAACATCCTGTAAACAACATCATATTCACATCAGATGAGCTCTATATTAATAATGCATGTCAACAAGAGTTTCATCCCAAGCTTTCTATTTTGGAAGAAAACAAACATCATACTTTCAGTATGTCTTTGTGTTCTCTTAGTCCATTGGAGGAAATGTCCAGGGATTTGTGTGGCGGATGAGGGTAAAGGGCACAGGGGCGTATTGTGTTGATGGAATCACATCTCACACAGCAAGAACCTGGGCTGAATAAACTCTGCCAACACAGCATGCTTCACAAAACAGCTGAAAGATGCTGGCAGACAGAGACAGGGTGTGTACATCGCACTTTCCACAAACACGCTCCTTTAGAAAATGTTGACTGTGCAGCCTAAGGATCTCATACTGAATATTACTTGGGCTCTTATATTTTACATGATGCTGTTATGATTTTATTTTATATTTGCTTTTTTTTTTTTTTGCAACCATGATCCATTAAACATTAAATAAACACTGAGACTAAATAAAGGTCATCAATATAATACTAGAAAATAAAAAACAGAGGGCCGTTTGGCAGAAAATGTTGGTTTATAGCTACTGATAACCTTATATTTGACATAAAGAAAACATTTGTTTGATGATGAGTTGAGCTTGACAAATGAAGTCAATGCTATAATGTATAAAAGCTGAACTGAAAATTGTCTTTTCACCATGTTTTATAAAGTCAGATGTGGGGGAAAAAACTAAAACTACCCAATCTGATCCTGTGTTGCCTGATTTTTAAAGTAGACTTAAAGTGTTTCTTGTTCTGCATTAGGCCTATACATGTGTATGTATTCTGCCCTTACTTGCTTTGAATCAAAATGGGGAAAAGTAGAACAAGTGAAACATTAAAGGTTTAACCTCACTCTCACTGGTCCATCCAGCAAAATGCTAACACTTATACAACACACATAAATATACAAATGAAAAACAAGAAAGGCATAATTTTCAGCTTCAAAAATTCTCTCTCTGCACTTTGCCCAATCCTGCTTTTCTCACCGTGCTTTTCCTCCCCATGAGGTGGGAAATTCAGCTCTCCATGTTTTCATAAAAAAAAAAAAAGTCACACTCTCTGATTGTAATGTATTAGCAGCGCTTTCTACCGCAGACTTTCTCTTAGCCAAGCTTTCATGCATCAGTAGCCTATGCCATGATGAAGAAGACAGAGAAAGAGAATGAGAGGTAATAATAATAATAATAAAAAAGAGTAAGAGAAACGAGGGGAAGTGAGTGTGTTAATGAAAAGGTTGCACTGTGGTTGCAAAAATGTTTTTACTTTCAGAATCTGACTGTTGCACTCTTTAAAAGTAGGTAAAATCTAATAAAACTAACAAAATTAATGAAGAAACTGTATTTAATGTATTTCAGTTTAGGTGTATTGACTTTTGTTTATTAGTAAATGTGTGCGTTTTTCATATTTCGTTTGACTGCAATTTCTTTTAACATCAACACCGATTATTAAGCCATACCTTTTTTTCGCACACAATACGCTTTTGCAATTAAAAACGCAAGACGCAGGGTAGTGGAGCAATGAAAAAAACAACAACGCTATCTCACGAGCAATTCGTAAGTATTTTACGAGGTGGCTACGACCTCACTCGTACAAATTCATACGATTTGTCTGAACTCCAATGACGGGTAGGTTTAGGGGCGGGGTTAGGGGTAAGTCATTCGTACGAATTTGGCAACTCGTAAAATACGTACGATTTAGCAAAAAAAGTACGAATTCGTACACTCTAAAAAAAGTGCTATAAAGCACTAAAAGTGGTACTTGGCTTGTAATCATAGGGGAACAAATTATCTTTAAAGGTGCTCTACGGCACCTTTGTCAAATTGTGCTGTAGAACCCATAAGAGGTGCCATATCGTATTTTATTTCTTCAACAAAAATGGTGCTAAACAGCACCAACACTGGTTCTTTGGCTCGTAAAGAACCTTTAAAAGAATCTTAACCGGTTCTTTGAACAGCAGTGGTGATATATAGCACTTTAACCACCCCAGAAAAACCACTGAAGAACCATACAGGAGCTTAACAGGTTCTGTATTTGATAGCGGTGCTATATAGCACCTCAGTCATCCCAAAGAACTGGTGAAGAACCGCTGAAGAACCACTGAAGAACCACTGAAGATCCGCTGAAGAACCACTGAAGATCCGCTGAAGAACCACTGAAGAACCACTGAAGATCCACTTTTAGTAGGCTACCATTTTTTTTAGAGTGTAAGTGTATGAGTTAGGTAGTACGAATTAGCCACCTCGTAAATACGTACGAATTGCCGTGACAAAGTCTAGAGACGATTTACTTCTACCTAGCAAGTTTATGTATAAAACCTTATAAACTGACTGTGCCGACCAGGGCGGGCGAGAGCCGTGAGGGAACGGCACGAGTGTTAATGATGGTGCGTTCAAGTCATGTCGGAAAGATCGTATTTACGAGCAGAACCAACATGAACGCCACCATAATGTCGTAAATACCAGTGGGAAGCTCGTAATTTTCTTTAAGCTCCGATCTGTACGAGTTGGGGGCGTGTCAGTCAGAAACATAGCGAAATACCACAATACCTGCAGGTATTTAGCAGTGACATTGTCAGGCTTTTCTATTTACAACGAAGTAAGCTGATTCCCAGCTAAAAATATGATAGCATCACAGTATAAAAATGTAATATGTAACAATAAAGTTTACAATGGCTTCATAAATGAATTAAAAAACATAAAAAAGCAACATACAACTAATGCACACAAGTGCTATTTTGTGTAATTCATTTAGAGAAGGCACACCGCCATTATACTCCGAGGAAAGTGACTTGAACGCACCTACCGTCGTACACACGACTTCCCACCTCGTAAATACGAACTTCCCAAGAGGACTTGAACGCACCATTAAGCCCCACCTGGGAAGGCGCACCGGCCTTGAGTCTCTCACGGAGGAGCTCCGGGAGCATAAAAGGAGGAGCGACGACAGCGAAGAACAAGAGAGGGCCAGGCCTGGATATTATTTTATGTTTCATTATGGTTGTGTGGCCGGCAGACGTCCGCGAGGGTCTTACTTTCGTTTTGTTCTTTGTTTATTTTGGTATTAAAGTTTTGTTGAATGTTCGCCGGTTCCCGCCTCCTTCTTCCCGTATATACGAACTGTGTTACACTTACCTTATAAATTGAATATTTTCAGGTATACATTGAATATAACAAAATAAATAAATAAATAAAAAAAAATTACTAGATTGAGTCAAGATATGTTTTGTTGTTGCTATACGTTGACAAGAGTGATGTAGAAGTATTTAGCCTACTGCAAACTTTCACTGGCGACGTACTTGAGAGAAAATTGATTTCACGTTAAGTGATCTAATTTTCAGCAGTAAGTGTTTTAAAGCTTTATGTTTTGTAGAACATCACAGTTATATATAATATGAGAATAGTAAGGCTTGTGGTTAGGAAGTACATGTAATTTAAGGAAAATATATTTATATTTTTAGAATGACAATTTTTTTTCAAACACTGCTGTGGGGTAAAACACCCCCCCCTTCTAACTATCATAATTACTCTGTTCTGAACACCAAATCCTTTGTTTTTACATCAAATGTAATCTATGTGGCTGAATAAAAACATTTGAACTTTATATTTAAAAATTACCTCAAGTTAGCACCAGCTAGCTAGTTAATTACCATCAGCTAACTATACTTTTCAAATAGTCTATTATAATTGTGTAATTTATAATTTTTGGTTATGATTAAGACTTCATTATTGATTTAGTTTATTTTAGTTGTGGTGGTAATAATAGCAGTAGATTTTGCTGTAAATATATAAAGCAAACTGTTTTGACAGAGTGGGGTAAAATGCTCTAAAAAATCTATTTTTTGCTAAAAATCTAATAACATGAAAACTCTGGACATTTTTCATACTTTGTTTATAATTTATGTAATTGTCACATTTAACTTTTGTTTCATAGAAAAAAATGACAAAGTCCTTAAAGAGGGCATTTCCCCCCAACTCTACCGCCCAACCTGAAATCTTGATGTTGATATAAAACGTAATTAATTAAACAGACTACACCTCAAAAAGTCTAGGATTGAAACAAGCAGCATAACAGATTTGCAGCTGCACAGCAGGCTAAATACATATGTGCCACTCACAGCAACATTTGTGCAATATGTTTTTTTATAAAATTAAAGGGTGTGTGTGTGTGTGAACTTGTGAGGGTGTAAACTTTCAGTGCCACTTCCTGTCTTATGATTGACACACATCTGTGGGTACCTACCCAAACAGAACCACCCATCCTGTGACATTACCAGAGGAGCTGTGTCAAAACAAGTGAGAGAGATTGCCGTTTTTGAATACTTACACAAGCACTTATGAAAACACCTTCATGTCAACATGCAAACAAGCTTACCTGCATTTGTTTTTACACACAATCAAAGTTTTATAAAGAGACTGTATAAGAGAGATGATAGTGAATAAGTAATGCTGTAGCACTGAGATGGTGAAAAAGGGAATAATGTTGAAATGCTTGAGGTCTAAACTGTAGATTGTACAAGTCCAGACTGTGGTGTACTGAGGGGCCTGAGGCCAGTAAACACAGGGGAGCCCCTGCTACACACACACACACACACACCATTACAAGGCCAGATTCAGATCTCTTCATACTGTTAGTGAGACTACCAATGTGCTATTGAACACAATGGTGAGCATGTTTCAGAATGTATGATCATTTACAGCTTCACCACAAATAATATATAAGCAATATAAACAATATATAAGTAAACTGGGCTGCAGTAAACTTTACTGTTAGATCAGGTGAGTTTGGGTCCAAACAGGTTCCTGGGCTCACACAGTCAGTGATCTCTAAGCAGTATACAGTTACACAGGGGATATCAGCTCCACTATCACTTTCACTGCCTGTATCTGTGCTGGAAGGGTGTTGGTATATCTATAAAGAAATGTGCGAAAGCTCTCAACTTGGGTGTTACATCTTTAGGCAACATAGTCACACACTTTTAACAAACATGCACATCCGTTCGCCACATTACAAGGGCACAGAATAAGGTAGAACGTGGACTTGAAATCATATGTGGGTGTTATGGGGCCCCTATAAGAAGAAGAATGTTTTCAAGTTTCATGTATGAGATAACCTTGATAAACTTTTAAATAAATTTTGGTACAATGTGTGATGATGTGCTCATCATCTTCTTTTTTTTGTTTTTTTTTTTTTTGTTAAAAATGTACTTACTAACCCAACAAGTTAACTAGCAAGCAATTAACTTTGTATAAAAATGAACCGAAAATGATTGTTTTTGACTAAAAAATCTACACTGTATAAAATCAAAAGTTGAGAAACCTTAAAAGTTTAAGGCAACCAGCTTCAGGAGATTTTTGAGTTTTGAGTCAACTTGTAAATTGAACTTGTCCAAAAATCTCCTGAAGCTGGTTGTATATTCTTTGGTTTTTCTCATTGTGATGAATGATTACGGGAATTTGGCATTTGTGTTTCCTCATGTTTATTCTCCTGTTGAACAGGAAGTCATGGCTGGACAATTTCATGCTCCTAGTCACCCTGGTGTGCTAAAAAATGTAAATATGAATGTGAATATACTTCAGAGATATTTTACTCAGAAGAATTTCTAGGGGTGCCAATAATTGTGGCAAACAGGTATTGGAGAAAAACATTTATTTCATAATGTGATTTTCCCCCACTTTCAGCTGTTTTCCTTCAATGAAAGGTTAGAATTTTGTGAATTTTTTGCATGAAAGGTCAAAAGGATAAACAATGCAGATTTATTTTCACATCCACCTTTGCTCATATTTACTAAGGGTGCCAATATTTCTGGAGGGCACTGTATAAAGATATATATATATATATATAAAGTTCTTAGCAAAAAGTGCAACATTCCAACACTCGTGAAGACAAAATGGTTGCACTTTATTTTACAGTCCTGTTCCCCATGTAGATATCATGTACTTATTAAAGTAATTGCAATAATTAGGTACTAACCCCGATCCTACCCCTAAACCTAACCTTAACTATATTACCCAGTATTTTCTTAGGTAAGTAACACAATAGTAAAATTTATGGTAAAAAAAACGGCAGCTGTGGTTGCCAGAACTTTACCGTAAAAAATACAGTAGCAACATAAAAAAAATCGGTTAAATTTATGGTAAAATAACGCATTTCATTAACTGATATAATGCTAATTTACATATGAATCAAAGTTCATCACAAGCAGCTTTTCCACAAGCTGAGGAGGACAACACTAACATATAGAAGGTGCAAACAGTGTCATTCACACACACACTAAACACCATCATGGTAACATGCATGAAATTTTAAAAATGCAATAAACCAACCAACATTAGATGTAACATAAAATCCTAATGTACATAACTGATAAAAAAAAATCAGAAAAACTAAGAAGAAACAAGAGTTATTTCAACGAAAATATATTAAATGTGAAGTGTCACGCAGGGAATCGTGGGAATGTCAATTTACGGTTATTCACTGTAAATTTTACAATGAATTGTTATTTTTCACTTCCAAAAACTGTGAATTTTACTGTATTTTACCGTAAAATTGCATTAAATGTACTGTTAGATCTATTACAGTTATTCACCGTATATAGTATATAGTATAATATACAACTTTCTGTAAACCAATTGACAGTTTTTCACCGCAGCATTTTTACAGTCTTTTACTGTTAAAATCACGGTCATTTTTTACAGTATGCATGTAAGTGCACATACTGTAAAATAAAATGCAACCAAAAAAAATATATATAAAAAAAGTCTAATTAAAGAAGTATAAATCTATGATAATTTATATTTTAAGCATCCTTGGGGATTGAAAAGTTGAAGAATCACACTTGTATGATCATACTGAACTTCATTTGTGAGACTGAGATTTATTTTATCGCACTTAAATCTGACAAAGACGGGCGCGGTGCTAAAATCTCATGGAGGAGTGTAATGTTCAATAACAGCATATTTGTGTTGTAAATTTCCATTATATTAGTAATTCTGGGACAGGTTAACTTCAGGCCATCTGTATTCAGGATGATGTCGTGTAGTACACCCATTGGTAAAATGATCAAATACTTCAAGAACATGTCTCTGTGAAGGAGGACAGGGAGTGGAGGAGAGATGGGGAGTGTGTGTGGTGGAAATGGAGATTAGCACTCCCATTAGTAATACTAACTGCCCTGTGTTTGGGTGAATGGTATAAACAGTCTGAGAGCAGATGACTAAGTTCCACTGTGGCTTCATTCTCAGCAGATAACAAAAAGGATGACTGAAGTAGTCTTTATTGTGGCACGTTTTTGTTGATAAGGA
The DNA here is from genome assembly GCF_024489055.1 of Chanodichthys erythropterus. Taxonomy (NCBI): domain Eukaryota; kingdom Metazoa; phylum Chordata; class Actinopteri; order Cypriniformes; family Xenocyprididae; genus Chanodichthys; species Chanodichthys erythropterus. Next base: position 18,430,371 of record NC_090237.1, read on the forward strand.
CAGTAAAGAAAGGACGAGAAATTATATAGTGAGAAAGAAGGGGGGATCGAACGCAACTGAGTCCAAAATTGAACACGTGTTTTCTGCATGAGCACCATGGGTCTGGAATATGTGAATTAAACACTGTGTTATGAGTATTTTGTTGTTTTATGAAATAATAACAACACATTTAACACAAACCTAATGAAAACAGGCAAAATATTATAAAATAAAATAATACTGTTATAATGCCCTTGTGCATGTATATATAATTTAAGCAGAGATAAAAGATGATACCTGTAGAGCCGTGCACCTTTATGATTGTACCAGTGGGGTTTTGCACCCCCCCCCCCACACACAAAAAAAACAAACAACAACAACAACAAAATAACTTACCATATGTGTAATAATTGTATTCACACAGACATTCAGGTATACACAACTTATTCATGCATTTGTATATTCTTGTGGACATACTATGTTTATCTTATATTTGCATTATAGGTAAATTTAGGCTATAATTAGTATGAAGGTAGAAAGCATCTAATATATTATGACCTGAGATTTGGTCAATGATTTACTGTATATCTAGACATTTTCTGCCATTAACCCCCCCCCCCCCCCCCAAAAAGTCCCTTGAATCCTAATCTCATAGGTTATAAATCCCATACTTTGTACTTCAGCTATTGACTACCTTACCTGTATATATTTATCTTTATTTATTGTAATGACTTTTAAAATGAAATCTATCATATCTGTTGAACCCAAAAAGAGACGCTGTAATCGCATGCATTCTTCTGCCCTCCACGGGCTGTGTGAATGACTTTGCCAGCTATGGCTTGATCCATTCTTTCCCTTTCATTCTCACAAATGTTCTCTCTCACTTCTCTGTTCCCAAGATCACATGTCTGACTTTTGATCCATGCAACTCAGGAAAAACAGCACAACAAAGTAATTCTAGATTCAGCGCTTCAGAAGCCTGTTAAAGATCTTGACTTAATGTCCCTTTCTCTCTCTCATTAAATCTGAGTGTATGGCTCATTGACATTAAGTGTCTATGTGTCAGAGTATGGCTGAGAGATGGATAGATGAGAGTATGAGGCAGAGATAAGAAGACAGAGGAAGGTGACAAGTAAAGTGAGATACGATTCTTCATTCAGTAAGGATGAGAAATGTGATTTGGAGTATGGAATGCTATTTACATTATTAAAATGTCTTTAAAATGGACATTGTAAAAACATGGTGAGGTTTAATGAATGAACTAAAGTGTTTCTGTTGCTCAAAGAAAAAGTGAAACATGGCACTTACAATGGTTAAGGTCATTTGATTCCCTGAGAAACAGGAACGGATGAAACAGAAATTTGTTTATACACTCTAAAAAATGATGCCAATTTGGGTTAAAAATGGACCAGTATTATTTTATTATAAAATAAAATAATGTTATAATGCCCTTGTGCATGTATATATAATTTAAGCAGAGATAAAAGATGATACCTGTAGAGCTGTGCACCTTTATGATTGTACCAGTGGGGTTTTGCATACCCCCCCCCCAAAAAAACAAAACAAAACAACAACAACAAAATAACAGGAACTGCTCAAAGAAAAAGTGAAACATGGCACTTACAATGGTTAAGGTCATTTGATTCCCTGAGAAACAGGAACAGATAAAACAGAAATTTGTTTATACACTCTAAAAAATGATGCCAATTTGGGTTAAAAATGGACCAACACACTTTGTGATTGTGTTGTTTTAACCCAGTGGTGTGGCATTTTGAAGCCTGAAAAAAATGCATCCATCCATCCATCATGAAAATAATCCATATGGCTCCAGGGGGTTATGGCCGTCTGAAATGAAGCGATGTGTTTTTGTAAGAAAAATGTCCATATTTAAAACTTTACTTTCTTCAGAAGGCCTTTATTAACCACCTGGAGCCGTTTAGATTATATTTTGATGGATGGATGGATGCATTTATTTTTCAAAACAGGCCCCCTGTTCACTCCCATTATAAAGCTTGGAAGAGCCCGGATATTTTAAAATATATCTCTGATTGTGTTCATCTTGAACAAGAAAATCATATACACCTGATGGCTTGAGGGTGAGTAAATTATAATTTTCATTTTTGGGTGAACTATCCCTTTAAATGTTTGCTCAACATGCTAGGTAGTTTTATTTACCCTAACTATTATTTAAAAATTACTATATGGCTGGCTGTATGTTTTATGTTTTATATATATGCAAACTATATATTCTGTATATATAGTTTGGGATTGGTAAGATTTGTAAGAAATATTTATTGTGTACAGATGTACAAAATATTTGTGTACAATATTTTTTTTCAGGATTCTTTGATGAATAGAAAGTTCAAAAGAACAGAATTTATTTGAAATCTAATCTTTTGTTACATTTTAAATGTCTTTACTGTCACTTTTGATTGATTTCAATTGAATGATTTTTCCTTTTTCCTTGCTGAAAAAAAAAATTCTTTAATTTCTTTTCAAAAAAATAAAAATAAAAATTCTTACTGACCCCAAACTTTTGAATGGATGTGTAATGTTACAAAAGCTTTGTATTTCAGATAAATGCTGTTCTTTCGAACTTTCTATTCATCAAGGAATCCTGAAAAAAAAAACAACTGTTTTCAACATTGAAAATAATCATAAATATTTCTTGAGCAGCAAATAATCATATTAGAATGATTTCTGAAGGATCATGTGACACTGGAGACTGGAGTAACGATGCTGAAAATTCAGCTTTGCCATCACAGAAATAAATTACATTTTATATTATATTCCAATAGAATAGTTATTTTAAATTGTAATAATATTTCACAATATTACTGTTTTTACTGTATTTTTAATTAAATAAATGCAATCTTGGTGAGCAGACAAAACTTCTTTTAAAAACGTTAAAAATCGATCCCAAACTTTTGAACGGTAGTGTATATATATATATATATATATATATATATATATATATATATATATATATATATATATATATATATATATATATAGTAGTCAAAACCTTCACATTATGCATACTATATTTTTTAAATACATTGAATATGAATATAAAGGCATATTCTGGTTAAATTAGTGGCCTGTTGTCAATTACTACAGAAAATAAAGTGACTCATCCCTCAGTAGGCCCCAGACTCTTTCGATTGAGTGTAATCTAGAATATTTCTTTAAGACGGTGAATCGCTCTTGTTAGTTGATGTGAAATACCTAACCAGTGTTTAGGGAAGAAACTGTACATTAGAGTGTGCCCCTATTACATCTTCATGTGTCTGTGTGTGTGTGTGCACACTCATCTCTCGCCTCTCTGCCCCAGATTACTGGCAACAGCCCCAATGTCTGTGCTGAAAGTCACGTCGCGAAGAGAGAGAGAGATGTGGAGAGAAAGAGGGGGAGGTTGAAAGAGGGGGCGTGAGAGGGCACGGGGTGCAAGACACAGGAAGTGGAGAAAGATGAAGAGACCAGAGACAATGAGATGTACAAGGGTGCTGAAGCAGAGGAAAGGAGAGAAGGAAATGCAAGCAGAGAAGAGAGAGAAGAACAGAGGAGAGAGGGAGAGGAGGAACGTGGGAAGAGCAGGAGGGTCCAGGGCGTGTGTATGTGTGTGCGTCTGGCACTCGCAGGCGGAGAGATAGCTTGGGTCAGGCTGGCCGGACGTGTGTGTTTGTGTTTGGCTGAAGAGGGATGTGAAACCAAGAAAGCCCTTACTGGCTACGCTGAGAGTTGGAATGCAGCCATCGGTGAAATGGACATGAATGCACAAATTCTAACAGTCAAGAACATCTCCCTCAGAAGCAAACAGATGCGGCGTAAAGTATCAGAGCGACCGGCTAACATCTTAATGTGGGGTACAAACACAACGCTGGAATGATAACAGCTGACTGTTTTCGAGCGAGATGCAGGAAAGTCAAAACGCTCAAGGTTACAGCAGAATCCCAAAACAGGATGGGCCCTGCTTAAGTTTAGCCCGCTATCTAGGGGGCTCTTGAGCAGCGATGCCCTCTGTTTGGCACCAGGAAGTAAACAGACGTCTGTCCTGAAATACTGAGGGGGCTTGATATGAGTGACTCATCCATGATCTATTTATAAAAATCAAGCTGTAATATTTATTATACATATATACATTTTTAATAAAAAATATAAAACATTTACTAAAATATATATATTATATATATATATATATATATATATATATATATATATATATATATATATATATATATATATCTACAGAGCTGGGTAGATTACTTATGAATTGTAATCAGTTACTGATTACAAATTACATGACAAAATTTGTAATCAGTAATATAATCTCTTAGATTACACATTTTGGTAACGTAATCTGACTACTTTTGGATTACATTTAGATTACTTTTGTGCTAACCGTTATTTGATGTCATATATTGTAGGATAGTCTTGTACTATTTTGACAGATACAAAGAAAAAATATAGTCCAAAAAATATATTCTATTCACCAACAAGAGCTTCAACAGATTCTTTTTGAAGTGCAATGTATGGACAGTTAATACTTCAAAATCCTAACACTAATGTACCTGTAAGTGTTTGCTGATAAAAACAAAATCACATCTTATGATTTTAAAACATATTTACTAAAAATTAAGTAAATTTAGAAAACAGCAACATTACAAAAACAAATATTCTTGTTGCTGACAACAACTTACTGCCATTGTGTAAATAATATGTTATCATGTAATCCATAAAAAAGTAACTGAGTCTGATTATGAGTATTTTAAAAAGTAGTTTACTCTAATTACAAGTACTTGATTTTTGGAATCTGATTACATAATCCAGATTACATGTAATCCATTACTACCCATCTCTGTAAATATATATGTACACACACACATATATATTAACTCACCAGCCATTTTATTAGGTATGTCCCTTCAACTGTGCTCAAATTGAACATCAGAATGAGGAAGAAAGGTGATTTAAGCTACTTTTGAATGTGGCATTTCAGAAACTGCTGATCTACTGGGATTTTCACGCACAACCATCTCTAGGGTTTACAGAAAATGATCCAGAAAAGATCCAGTGAGCAGCAGTTCTGTGGGCGAAAATGCCTTGTTGAGGTCAGACAAGAATGGCCAGACTGGTTCAAGCGGATAGAAAGGCAACAATAACTCAAATAACCACTCGTTACAACCGAGATCTGCAGAAGAGCATCTCTGAACGCACAACACATTGAACCTTGAAGCAGATGGGCTACAACCACACCGGGTGCCACTCCTGTCAGCTAAGAACAGAAAACTGAGGCTACAGCTCACCAAAACTGGACAATAGAAGACTGGGAAAATGTTGCCTGATCTGACGAGTGTTGATTTCTGCTGCAACATTCAGATGGCAAGGTGTAAACAACATGAAAACATGGATCTATCCTTACTGTTTCAGAGGTTCAGGCTAGTGGTGGTGGTGTAATGGTGTGGGGGATATTTTCTTGGCACACTTTTGGCCCCTTTCACCAATTAAACATCGTTTAAACACCACAGCCTACCTGAGTATTGTTACTGACCACAGTGTACACATCTTCTGCTGGCTACTTTCAGCAGGATGTGACGCCATGTCACAAAGCTCAAATCATCTCAAACTGGTTTCTTGAACATGACAGTGAGTTCACTACACAAATGGCCTCCACAGTCACCAGATCTCAATCCAATAGAGCAACACTGGAATGTGGTGAAATGGGAGATTCACATCATGGATGTGCAGCCGACAAATCTGCAGCAACTGTGTGATGCTATCATGTCAATATGGACCAAAATATCTAAGGAATATATCCAGCACCTTGTTATCTCTATGCCATGAAGAATTAAGGCAGTTCTGAAGGCAAAAGTGGGTCTGACCCAGTACTAGAAAAGTGTATCTAATAAAGTGGCCGGTGAGTTTATCTTTTAAGTAGTCAAAACATACTAAAAAAAATATCACTTTTAGCAGGCTCCATATGAGTGATTCATCCATGACCTATTTATAAAAATCCATTAGGCTGAACAACGTAAACATGGCCTATTAAAGATCAGCATTTCCTGCAGGCTGTTGATGGCACATCACGACATCATTTGCTTTCCGAAAACGTCAACCTTTCCTTATGGACCCCGCTGACTGAGAATTCCTACTCTCTGAGAGTCACTTCCTGTCCCTGTATTCCAGTGTCCTCGTGGCCAGAGGAGCGCTGCAGTCCCCTTCCTTACTGCACTCTAGAGAGGCCATCGGTCGAGGAACAGGGAGAAGGGGCCATTATGGCAGGAGAGACAGCGGTGCTGCGTTACATGATGAAGGTGCTGCTCCACATTGTTTCCAGTCTGAAAGGCTGGACTGTCACACCCAGGGTGAGGAGGAGCACTATAAGAGACTAAATTTAGAAAGAAAATACCAAACATTCTTATGAGGACTTGTGTTTGTTCCTGTGATTATGGATACATGAATGCTTTAATATGATATTGCATAATACACTACTTCTGAAAGTTAGGATTTTTTTTAAAATACTTTTATTCAGCAAGGATGTGTTAAATTAATAAAAAAAAGACAGTAAGGACATTTATAATGTTACAAAAGACGTCTATTTCAAATAAATGCTGTACTTTTGAACTTTATATTTAGCAAAGAATTCTGAAAAAATATATCACAGTTTCCACAGAAATATTAAAGGCTTAGCTCGAACTAAAATTAAAAAATTGTCATAATTTACTCACACTTATGTTGTTTCAAACCCATAAGACTTTTGTTCACCTTCAAAACACAAATAAAACGATTTCTGTCTCTCCATTGACAGGCCATGCAACTACCACTTTGTCGCTTCAAAAAGTTCATAAAAATGTGAAATCTGAAATCAAAACTAATCCATGTTAATTTAGCTGTTTAGTCCAAATTTTCTGAAGGGAACAGATTGAATTTAGACATTTATTCACATATAAACATTGAACAACTGGTGAACTAACTCTTTAAGCAGCACCACTGTTTTTAACATTGAATAATAATAAGAAATGTTTCTTGAGCAGCAAATCATCATATAAGAATGATTTCTGAAGGATCATGTGACACTGGAGACTGGAGTAATGATGCTGAAAATTCAGCTTTGAATTTTGCCATTACATTTTAAAATACAAAATAGAAAAGTTACTTTAAATTGTAATCAGGGTAATTATCATTACCTAAAACTAAACCATAAACTAAAAATGAATAGGCATATTTAAAATAATAATAATAATAATAAAAATGTCAAAAACATAAAATAAAATCTAAAAATAAAATCTAATTTAAAATATTAACATGAACTGTAAGAGTATATGAATGATATTAAATAACACAATGTAAATAACATTTCACAATATTACTACTTTATTGTATTTCTGCTTAAATAAATGCAGCTTTGCATAAGAGCATAAGAGACTTCTTTCAAAAACATTATTAAAAAAATCATACAGATCCCAAAGTTTTGAACGATAGAAAAAAAAAAGTCATACCGATTTGGAACAAACATGAGGGTGGGTACAGAATTTCCATTTTTTTGGAGGAACTATATTAACACAGCATATGTCAGAAACAAAACGTAGCATTTACTATACACTGCAAGTTCAGTTGGAAAGAAATGGAATTTCAGTTCCGGCAACAGTGAGAGCGCAACCAGGCTGGCAGTGCAAGGGTTAAGTCCCCCAGCACTGGGCCAGAATGTCTTGGCCGTTTCCTGTGGGCAGCCCAACCCTGACCTGCTGGCCCAGGCCCGGCTGCACTCACACGTAGACAGTTGACCCATGCATCCTGTCAGACAGTGACACCCCCGCGACTCCTCACAAACTTACATAAAAACACACGCATTAAGTGTCTCCATGAGTTTCCCTGATATAGATAGCTCCCTGCATGGGATAACATGGGACTCATCCGATCCGAGGCTAGGGGCATGATTACGCTAATAGAATCAACCATCCGCGCACACACCAGGTCAACACGTGGTTTGCCTTTCCTTGGCTACATACGATCGTCTATGCATCTCAATTTGGGTCTGGACAGGCAGAGTGGGCGCACTTGCTCCTGTACATCCATGGCCATCTGTGTGCGAGCCCAAACGGAAGGTGTCAGGAAGCGAGGCCAGAGTCCAGAGGCCAGAACAATGAAGGTGCACCATTCTATTTTACTGCACAGGACTGACTGTTACCATTTTCCTCTCGAAAGAATGTACATGTGTGTCTATGTGTGTGTGCCGGTCTGGTTTGTCCATCAAGCCCGTGCCGCTGTCTCCCTGCGTTTCCCGGCGGCACGGTGTGCATCGTACGTGTCGAAGATTGCATCTCGCATGTTGCGTGTGGCGGGACCTGTCGCATTTCCGGCCTTAGCTTGTACTCTGATGTCATGCTCTGTGGGGGGTTTGGGCAGAATGCCGTGGGGGTCGGACACTAGATGTAATGCAATCAAGCTCATTACAGCGGGATTAGACTGTGAGAGGGGGTGCATTTGAAGAACTCTTCCTTTCACCCTCATAAAATAGGTTTAGAGTACTACAGAAGGTTCACATACAGTGGAGCTAGTTTTCATCCATCTATCTATCTGTCTGTCTGTCTGTGTCTGTCCTCCATCCGTCCGTCCAACTGTCCATCCATTTCTATCTGTCCTCCTGTCCTGTGAGTTATACTTTTAATATAAAAAAAAAAAAAAAAAAAAACTAAATTCAGTTCTGAATGGTGCACAACCCTAATGTGAACGCGCTTACTGTATCTCCTCCCAGTTTTACAGTTCTGTGCATTAGGCCTTCAATGCATCAAGTGCAGGGCAGCATGTTTAAGTCTGTAAATCCACTGCCGTGTTTACTGGCTTCACATATTAACACTCCTGTTAAAGCAGCAAGGGGTAGCCTTTGGCTAACAAGCATAACAGAGGGGATACCCTCATCTGATGTGCCAAATTTTGGCTTTTAGACAACTAAAACATGACTTAATATAGTGCCACCAAACTATGGCTGATCAAATCGCAAAATTTTTCTGCAAGAACAGAGGCTACTTCCAAGAATTCCTAAAAAAGGCATAAACATTTCACAAACACCTCTTTTACCAAAGCATATGGACTGTACTTGTTGGTTCACTTTTTTTTTTTTGCTAATAAAACCCTCAACTTTTCACGTCTGCGACCCATATGAGTCGTTCATTTAAGAGTTTACTGTAGCAGGCTGCTCCCTTTGATGAATCAGTCCAGATAATATGTTGCAATTACCAGGCCAGGACCAACCTGTGTGAATAAAACATGTCAAGTGTAAATCTAGCTCCGTGTTCTAGATGACACCCGGCCCTGGAGTCGCCCCGTGTGTAATTAGAACCAAATGCTGGTGTGCGCGAGTGGATGCATGAGTGTGTGCACTCACCCTCTCTTCTCCATCTCTAATCAGAGAGCCCCTCCAGGATGGAGTGAGAGCTCAGGGGTTGTTCATAAATCAGGACCGGCCTGGAAGGACCTGCACAGGCAAGCAGGAACAACTGTATGGATACGACTATGCCAAGTCTGCATTCTCTGGGATAGGACATGTTCCAGTCCACTGAGATCATGAGATCAGACTTGATTGCATTGGCTATTCGGAGAAGGCACAGTTTGGTGTCATTGATCCTCTTATTTGGAACTGTCCAGAAATGAATTGGAAGCCAGTATTCCTTGTCCACCTTCCTGGGAATTCAGACATCCCCTTGACATCTTTCCATCTTACTCTCTCTCAAAGTCTTGATTCTCTTTTTTGCTCCATTCTCTCTGGAGCCCCTTTCTGTTTCAGGCCCTCCATCCCCTGTTGGACCTTGCCTCTCCTTCTCTCCCACATCTGGACAGGCAGCTGGGGCTGGCCGGGTTTCAGCGCTGGGGGTGGGGGTGGCCGCTTGGAGCAGGAGGGTGGGGGAAAGCTATCCATTGCAAAGCCCAGGGCACTGTAAAAAAAAAAGGGGATAGCTTACAAAAAAATAAAGGATTTCACACATACACACATGCAATGTACAGCCAAAAGTGTGAGAAGTTTAAAAAAAAAAAAGTTAAACCAAATCTCTTATGTCTCTCTCAGTCTATCTATCAAAGTGTCTCCCCACACACTATTAAAGTGCATTAAAGAGGGCAGAAAGGAAGTAAGGGAAGGAGAAAAAAAGAGAGCGAGTGAGACAGTGAGAAACAAGCATAGCTGGAAAAGATTTGGTGAGGGCAATGATGATTATAATGTCATAGAAAGTTTCATCTTTGTCCAGTGTCTAACCTGTCTGTCTGTCTGTCGATCTATATATCTATCTATCTGACTGTCTGTCTATAACCTATAAACCCATCTAGTAAAAAAAAGTTATTTGAATTTCAATTGATTTAAATGCATAGTTCTGTCATGAAACTCTAGATGGCGCAGGCTCATGGGTCCTTAACGCAAGCTGGTGATTTTAACAGCGTTAACTACTTGGCACAAGCTGAGTGGTGCCAATGAGCTTGCTTGCTCAATATTTAAATGGCTGGTTTCCATTCACAATAACAGTTTGCAGCACGCTTTCAGAGTTCGTCTAAAACCCTCCACCTTCCCCAGCTCCACCTGTATAGATCTGCTATGGGTTATTGATAAATGCTTTTTGTGCAGCAGCAGAATATCTACATACTCACAGCAACGTATCGGTGTATGTATTGGCAGTAGTCATTTCCTGTACTTGCTCTGCAGCAGCAGCAATAATCAACAGCAGCATAGCAGATCTATTCCGCCAAGACCATATACATTAACATTGTCATATCCATTACCACCATGCTAAAAATATCCAGAAAGTTGTCATGATAGAAATTATTTTAAATCTAGTTCTTCAAAATAAAATGTAAATTATGTGTTTAATTATATATATTTTATGTACATAGCTTATTACTATTAGTTAACATGTATTTAGTTTTCTTATTCTCGGTTTTTAGAGTAAGGCATATAGTTACCTGAAATGCAACTTATAGGTATGAATATAAATATATACATAAACTAATAAATAAAAATAAATAAATAAACAAAAATTCAGATTTGTCATTGCACTTTGGCATGATGTTTGCTACCTCAAATCAAATTCAGGAATTTAATTAGAATTTAAAAGGCATTCTCATTCAGTTCTGACTGGCGCACAAGCCTAATTTCCACATCTTAAATGCATCAATTTACCTCAAGCGCTTCTTTAAATCTCAGCAGAGGAAGAAACAGACCGACAGCGTGGGGAAGAAAAATATGAACGTTGAGTAGGTTGGAATAACATACTTCACAGTCTCACGGTCATTGTTTTACATCCTAAGAGGTATGCTTTATCACCCTTCCGTCTATATGTGTGCTGCATTAATGATGCATGCCCTCTTCTTTACTTTGGAGCTGTTATTTTGATATAGATGGTTGCCTTGACGTCACATTTATAAGCGAGTCCAAGTCATTGTGTGGGAAAGTGCAGGATGTGTGCACTGGCTATAAGTTGCACCTCCCTGTTGTGCCAGGATGACGGTAAAGAGGTCTTTTGTTTCAATTAGCACTCTGTGGTCCACTTTCTCCATTCTGACGAAAGGTCATGACCTCTGCTTGAGTTCACACAGGGACAAGCCGATCAGACCTCGTCTTGGCCAGCAGACTTGGAGCGGGTAGGGAGCCTGCATGAATATGGAAAAGATTTCTCTCACAATTTTGCATTTTCCAACTCATTTTGTGGAATACATAGATAGCTAGAGAGCCCAGAACAGCGCACATGAATCCAGCACAGTGAGTTCACCGCACTGGGGAGGGAGACTGTAGAATGGGCCCAGGAAGTCAGACAGGGAAGTGAGCCAGTCAGAGTAAATGGTGTGTGAGAGTATGGCTAAGTTTGGAATGACATACTAGATTATTACTGACTGAATAGTGTGCAGTATACACTGTATACTGCATATTATTCTTAAAAAAAACTAGTAAGATAGTGGCAGCATTAAGCCTAAATTATACTTTGGCTTTTACGCGTATGCTAGGCTATGCATACATCACCCAACTGTGCTGTACAAACTCTGGGTATGTGTTTGACTGTATGTGGCTAAGATTTTGTGTCAAAACTGAGGTATACTTTGGGCTTTACTGCTGAAAATGTTTTTAAAGGTGCCCTAGAACGTTTTTTCACAAGATGTAATATAAGTCTAAGGTGTCCCCTGAATGTGTCTATGAAGTTTCAGCTCAAAATACCCCATAGATTTTTTTTAATTAATTTTTTTAACTGCCTATTTTGGGGCATCATTAAATATGCGCCGATTCAGGCTGCGGCCCCTTTAAATTCTCACACTCCCTGCCCCCGAGCTCTCGACTATAATACAGTGCATAAACAAAGTTCACACAGCTAATATAACCCTCAAATGGATCTTTACAAAATGTTCACTGCATGCATGCTTCAGATCATGTGAGTATAGTATTTATTTGGATGTTTACATTTGATTCTGAATGAGTTTGATGGTGCTCCGTGGCTAAAGCTAACATTACACACTGTTGGAGAGATTTATAAAGAATGAAGTTGTGTTTATGAATTATACAGACTGCAAGTGTTTAATAATGAAAATAGCGACGGCTCTTGTCTTCGTGAATATAGTAATAAACAAATGTAACCACATTTAACAGTACATTAGCAACATGCTAACAAAACATTTAGAAAGACAATTTACAAATATCACCAAAAATATCATGATATCATGAATCATGTCAATTATTGCTGCTCCATCTGCCTTTTTTCGCTATTGTCCTTGCTTGCTTACCTAGTCTGATGATTCAGCTGTGCACATCCAGATGTTAATACTGGCTGCCCTTGTGTAATGCCTTGAACATGAGCTGGCATATGCAACTATTGGGGACGTACATATTAATGATCCCGACTGTTACGTAACAGTCGGTGTTATGTTGAGATTCGCCTGTTCTTCTGAGGTCTTTTAAACAAATGAGATTTATATAAGAAGGAGGAAACAATGGTGTCTGAGACTCACTGTATGTCATTTCCATGTACTGAACTCTTGTTATTCAACTATGCCAAGGTAAATTCAATTTTAAATTCTATGGCACCTTTAAATGACTTTTCTAGCAGGTTAATGTACTCACCCAAATGCATCCTAAGATTAAACAAACAGTCTACGTTCACACGGTTAGTTTTTGTGATTGACAACTGTATTTTCTTACAGGTGTGAGCCTTGAAATATCCCGTTCGCACAACACAGTAGCATCGTGAATACTCTCTATGAAAGTGCAATATGAGCCAAGCCTGTATTCCCTTATAATAGCGACAGGGACTAAAGTAATATCACAGATGGCGACGTCCATCCAAATAAAAAGACTTTCACTTTTGACACGACAAGAGTCCAAACGAGCCACGAGTTCATTCCTCAGATCTTCATTAAAGGGTTAGTTCACCCAAAAATGAAAATAATGTAATTTATTACTCACCCTCATATTGTTCTACACCCGTAAGACCTTCGTTCATCTTTGGAACACAAATTAAGATATTTTGGCGCAGTGAGGCCTCTATTGAGCCCAAAGCCATTAAACTCTCAAGGTCCATAAAGGTACTAAAAACATATTTGAAACAGTTCATGTGAGTTCAGTGGTATCTTATATATAATAGTGACAAGAATACTTTTTGTGTGCCAAAAAAACTAAATAATGACTTTTCAACAACATCTATATGGGGCGATTTCAAAACACTTCTTCATGAAGCTTCTGAGCTTTTTTCGAATTAGTGATTCGGGTCTCCTATCAAACGGCTAAACTGCTGAAATTTGGTGCTCCGATTCACTGATTCGATTCATAATGCTCCGAAGCAGTATTTTGAAATCGGCCCATTTAGATATTGTTGAAAAGTCATTATTTCGTTTTTTTGGCGCACAAAAAGTATTCTTGTCGCTTTATAATATTAAGATAGAACCACTGTACTCACATGAACTGTTTTAAATATGTTTTTAGTACCTTTATGGACCTTGAGAGTTTGAATGGCTTTGCTCTCAATAGAGGCCTCACTGAGCCATCGGATTTCATCAACAATATCTTAATTTGTGTTTTCCGAAGATGAATGAAGATCTTACGGATGTAGAACGACATGAGGGTGAGTAATAAATAACATTATTTTCATTTTTGGGTGAACTAACCCTTTAACTGACAGAGCATTTGATTCACACATTGAACACAAAACTGATGGGGGCAGCTCCGCTGGAGAACAGTAACTGTCCAGTCCGGTTCCATTCACACAGCGCGGGTTTTCCGGGAATGCGGTTATGAGTCCTGAAAATTTTTGGGAACGAGTTTGGTTATAGAAAACGGTTGTCACACTCCTGTAAATAACTGAACTATGTGTGAAAGTAACAGTATTAAGGATCAAATAAATACTGGAGTGCCTACCATTTTCTGCAGAACATGATAGACACAACATAATCTAAAATTGGATGATAAAATTAATGAATATGACATAAAATATTAAAGGATAAATTTCATCAAAAGACAAAAAAACTTTGACAAAAACTGTAAACTGTTAGTATGCTAAATTGCACTGCACATGAGGAGTATGTAATTGCCATCTTTAAATGGTTATTTTGCCGTTTTAAAGGAAATTTTGTTTAAAAATGTTTTAGCATTTAGAAAATTTGATCAGATAATATAAAAAGAGACTAAAAATCTATTTTAATACATGTAATTATTTCCATTTTATGCACAATGTACTGTGTGATATATTGCTCTGTTTAATATGCACTGTTTTACACTGCAAATTTTGGCAATTCACTGCAAACAGATTTTCTGCATACTTTGCTCAGTATACACTACATACTGCATTAATAGTAAGACTACTATGCTAACATGTTATTCTGAACATAGCATATGTTTCTGTGTAACCCGGGGAGAGCGAGAGTGGGTGTGTGCGTGTTTGTGTATAAAGGAGAGGCATAAAGTGTGCTGTTCGCAGGGCTTGGGAAGGTGAACCCAGGCTTCTTTCAGTACAGGAAGCCCTTGATTAGTGCTAACGAGAATTGCAGGCCGTATTAATGCAACCACACACCTCTCCTTACCTCCTGCCATCTGCAGCACCAACACTCTCTGCCAGACACCATATAAGCCCACGCAACAGTCACACAGTGCTCACACACATACACACTTCACATGCATATTGCACATTCCCGTCCAAAACAACAAACTCTCAGGTATAACATAGACACGTGGGTGCACACAATCCATATCTTTCAGAACAAAAGATTTAGGGTCAAACCCACAAAACCCTTTGCATTATGGGCCATGTGTGATGTCGACCCCATAGATGAGGTGCCTGACACCATTTGCATTGAGAATAGCCGGATGGGGATCAAAGTATGTGAGAAGATGGTGCAATGGAAAAGATGTAGATGGAGAAAAGGTCTGTGACACACACGTTATTAACTATTCCTGCAGATGGTAGAGAGGGGTGTTCTCACACACTGAGACATGGATACCCTCACATATTCTCCTCACTCTCCCACCCACACATCAACATGTGTTTCACATTCAGACAGGCCATGTGGAAATCTCCAGCCACCACTCTCTCTCTCACACACACACACACCTACACACATGTATGTTAATAAAGGATGGTGTGTCAGCTCAGATGAGATGTTTTTAAACTGGATGACCGCTGCTCTGCCTCACACAACTGTACGGGCACAGATTGTGATTGAGTCATTGAAAACTAAGGTTTTTAAAAACATAATGGAGATATAATTAATTTTGAAGTTTTATTAAGTGTTAATAATGAGATTATGTGGTTTTTATAATCAATTACCACTACTTTTGTCATTTTTTTTACAAAATGGACAAAATTTGTCACCAAAAAAGTCATTCGGTTTAACCAAAATTTCAGTTTTACCGAATGACACTTTTGGTTATACCGAATGATGATGACAAATGCTAACAGGCTGATATCTAGCTAGCTATTTTATATTTAGTACAAGTTTTTAAAATATTACAACATTTTCCATGTTTTATAGCGGTTGTACCGAATGACCTGATGTTTCGGGACATGCGTATGAGCAAGTGAAAACATGAATTTTTTAAATAGTTAAAAGAGAGTTACTTTGCTTCATGATCATGTGGCCCTTTGCAGGTGTCTGAATGATGTCACATCCTGTCACATGATATTGGCCACATGACTTGATCCAAAATGGCCCCTTTATATTGGTTACTCCGAATGACATCAATGAAATTCATTTTTCCGGGCATTCTTTCTCATAACTAATAAGCAACGACTACTATGCATAATTTTAATACCATTTTACACTAATGTTGATAGATGGTGTTATAAAATTATGCCAGAATAAAAAAAATATATACATTTATTACATTTTAAGATATTTTAATCACAAATGAAGTGGCTGTATTGGCCTATGGACGGTTAAACCGACTGACCTTTTGACACTTCAAAATCTTTAAAATACCTTTTATATGTAGCAAAATATAATTAAAACCTTTTGCATTCAATAAAAGAGATCTAGTTGTACTACCTTACATACTTTGGATGTCATATCTTTGTTTTTTATTATTATTAAGGCCTTTGGACCAAAAAAAAAAAAGACCTGTAACATCATTGACCCAATTATTGTAATGACAGAAACAGAAAGTGCATAAAACTAACAGAGTCTAAATCTGAAGAGACTAATCAGGTGAGACTGAAGTGAGTCAGTGTAATTTTACACGCTGCATTCAACTGGTTTATCCATTTCTTGTCACTCATACCTTATCATTTCAGTTTATGGCCTTTTTGCCATTTTAATAGAAAGTACAGCAAAGATTGGACTAGATTGCACTAATATTTCTATTATTTAATTTTATGAAGTAATATAATTTCATAATAAAATTATTTATTGATCTATAATGATATAATGATTTAATGATCTATAATAATATGTAAAGGACTAACAATTAGGAATGCACTGATTTTAAAATTATGGTTGATACCATGAGCTGATAATTATTTTTATGTTATGGCCAATAACTGATAAATTAGCAAAATAAAAATTTGACTAAATAAAAGACAAAATCAAACACAAAAAAGTAATACATTCTACAAGTGAGTTATAATGTATTGTACAGCATGAAAATGAATATTTATTTTGAGATTTATTGAAGATTACATGTACCAGTACAACTAAATTAGTGTTTTTAAAGATAAACGTTATGAATGTTAGATGAATATCTAATATTGGCCAATACCTTTAATTAAAACAATGAAATATACTCTACTATTGGTTTAAAACTGATATAGTACAGATATATTGTGCATCCCTAAAATATTTATTTGCATTATTTGAATCACTGGATGACACTAAACTGAGTCTAAACTGATAAGAGTTTGTAAAGTCAATATGAAATAAAAACTGACCAAATTTACTTTGTTCCTGGTGTAACCACATAAGTTAGTTAGTTTTTATTACCTTGTACATAACATACTCTTTCTCGGTCTCTTTTCGACTGACAAACACTCTTATTGAGGCCACTTTTCACAATCCAAGTCAATTCCGACTAATAAAATCAAGTCTGACCGTACATTTTCCTCATTGCATATCTTGTTTCACCCAGATATATGACATAACATAAGTGAAAGGGTTGTGAAATCTGTTTCATGTTGACTTTAGGGCCTCACGGTGGAACTGACTTTGTAACTGATGTAGCTATTTGGTTCTTGTCGTGCTGTCTAACATCAACAAACATCTTCGTCCAAAAATCTTCAGTTCAGCATCAGCTGACAAACTCACCACATCTTGAACAGCTCTGGCATACATTTCTTTATCACTGACAGACTGGACGTGCAAATGTGCTAATGTTATGGGAAATAGAGAGTGCAAACATGTGTGTACTTATCTGTGTCTATGTGTGGTCAGTGCAAACATGTGTCTGATTTAGAATGAGGTCACATGTCTGAGTAAATAAGAGGCCGTTTTCCTATGCGTGCTGTACATAATGCATGACAGGTAGTGTGAAGGCCATCGAGTGTGTGTGGGCAGTGTGGGTGGACGGTGGGCAGACAGCAGTGTGTGTGTGTGAGCCCCTGAGGGGGGCAGACTGAAGGAATGAGCTGTGAGTAATCTGACAGGAGATGAGATGAGGAAACACATGGCATGGAGAGCATTATATCTCTAATTACATAAGAAAAGAATAAAGTGGAGAGTGAGAGACAATAATAGAGGGGGTCTCACTCTGGTTTATCCAGATGGAAAGCTATGAGACCCAGACAGCGTTCTGATGTCACCCCCTGTTTTCCTGGCCTGCCCAATAACTCCTGCACTTCCTGTCCCCAGTGCAGTGATGTCACAGGACAGCTGGGGATATCACGTCCCCTCTTTCTCTCTCTCTCTCTCTCTCTCTCTCTCTCTCTCTCTCTCACTGCGTTTCTTCCATTCTTCAATCAGTTCAATTCCTCTGAGACCAGAGACTGTTACAGAAGCACGTACCACAAATACACACACACACCCACACACACACACACACACACACACACACACACACACACACACACACACACACTCACACGCACACACACACAGCTTCATTCAAAATTTAATTGACAATGCCAAGTCGATTGGATTACAATTCCTGAATTGAGCAGTACAGCAGAAAACAGGATGCACAATTGTAATTTGAACTTGAATTTAAGGATGTAGAAATAATTAAAGGAATGAAATGCCAAATAAGTTCCTTATTAATAACATTAATAATAACATAATAACATTTGTAATATATATATATATTTTGTATGAAATGCCCATAAACATCATATACACACCACATATGGGGTATTTCCAGAAACATAACATGATATTGATTTATGAAATGGCACTGAATTGAAATTAAGAAGAATATAATGGAATAGAAATATTAACATTTATATATGTTAATTAAATACTATGCTATAAATTAATTAAATGAAATATTAAAACTAAAATTCATTTTATGGACCATAAAACAAGAGAGTTGATTTCCCAGAGTGCTTTAATTTACATGCAAAACAGAGCCAAACACCATGATTTAGATGATGAAAACAGAACACCTAAGAAGTGATCTGTTCTGACACATTGTTGGACATATGAAAATTCCCTGTTGTGCGACTGTTATTTTTTAAAAATGTAATCAATAAATTCCTTTTCTTGTGCTTCCAATTTAAATTTCAAGTCAATTTAATTTAAATCCAATCCGTGATTTGAAAGGAGGGCAATTGGGTTTCCATGTTTTATGTGGACTTTCCATAGACATCATGACTTTTATACTGCATAAACTGTATATTCTATCCCCTAACCCTAAACTTACCCCTAAACCTACCTATCAGAATACTCTGAATATTATTATGTCATCAATGAGGGTATTTCTCTGATGTTCAGTCAATGGCAGCCTGACCAAACGTCTGTGGTGGGCTCGAAGACACAATAGCTGCAGTGTACTGTACATACTGTCTCGGTCACACATTATGAGGCTCATTTTAATGGCTTTCAAATGCTCCCTCAGTTCTAGCATAGAGCATGACACGAGAGCTCGAGTCTGTCTCTATCTGAGTTTGATCAGAAGTGGCATGTTTGCTTTGCTCATTAGAGCTGAGTGACAGTGAACTCCTCACCGCTGGGACTGAGACAAGACTAGTGGAAGAATGAGATGAAAAAGAGACTGAAATTAGAAGGAGACTGGCACTGAGACAATGATGAGTTTTGGACTGAGATAGAGATTGGGCTGGCACTGAGACAAAAATGAGGCAGATGCAACTGGCACAGTACATAATTGTGTATTTCTCTTCCTGACTTCGGTCTAAAATGTATTGAAGCTGTTTCCGCCATGAAATATAAAATAAAAAAGTAATTTGCGACTTTTTATCTTGCAATTCTGGCTTTTTTTCTCGCAATTCTTACTTTCAGAATTGCGAGACATAAACTCGCAATTGCGAGTTATAATGTCAGAATTCCTTAAAATAATGTCAGAATCGCGAGTTATAAAGACAGAACTGTGTGATATAAACACAACTGAATGATATAAAGTCAGAATTGTGAGTTATAAAGACAGAACTGCGTGATATTATTAACACAATTGCATGATATAAATTTAGAATTGTGAGTTATAGTCAGAATTGTGAGATTTAAACACAATTGCGAGTTATGTCAGAATTACGTGATATAAAGTTAGAATTGCGAGTAATAACGCCAGAATTTCGTGATATAAAGTCAGAATTATTAGTAAAGTCAGAATTACGTGATATAAAGTTAGAATTGTGAGTTATAGTCAGAATTGCGAGTTATGTCAGAATTTCGTGATATAAAGTCAGAATTGCGAGTAATAAAGTCAGAATTTCGTGATATAAAGTTAGAATTGCGAGTAATAAAGTCAGAATTACGTGATATAAAGTCAGAATTGCGAGTAATAAAGTCAGAATTACATGATATAAAGTTAGAATTGCGAGTAATAAAGTCAGAATTTCGTGATATAAAGTCAGAATTGTGAGTAGTAAAGTCAGAATTACGTGATATAAAGTTAGAATTGCGAGTTAAGTCAGAATTTCGTGATATAAAGTCAGAATTGTGAGTAGTAAAGTCAGAATTACGTGATATAAAGTTAGAATTTTGAGTTATAGTCAGAATTGCGAGATTTACACACAATTGCGAGTAATAAAGTCAGAATTACATGATCTAAAGTTAGAATTGTGAGTTATAGTCAGAATTGCGAGTTATGTCAGAATTTCGTGATATAAAGTTAGAATTGTGAGTAATAAAGTCAGAATTACATGATATAAAGTCAGAATTGCGAGTAATAAAGTCAGAATTACGTGATATAAAGTCAGAATTGTGAGTAATAAAGTCAGAATTACGTGATATAAAGTTAGAATTGCGAGTAATAAAGTCAGAATTACGTGATATAAAGTCAGAATTGTGAGTAATAAAGTCAGAATTACCTGATATAAAGTTAGAATTGCGAGTAATAAAGTCAGAATTATGTGATATAAAGTTAGAATTGCGAGTAATAAAGCCAGAATTTTGTGATATAAAGTCAGAATTTCGTGATATAAAGTCAGAATTGCGAGTAATAAAGTCAGAATTTCGTGATATAAAGTTAGAATTGCGAGTTATGTCAGAATTTCGTGAAATAAAGTCAGAATTGCGAGTAATAAAGTCAGAATTACGTGATATGAAGTCAGAATTGCGAGTAATAAAGTCAGAATTACGTGATATAAAGTTAGAATTGCGAGAAATAAAGCCAGAATTTTGTGATATAAAGTTAGAATTGTGAGTTATAGTCAGAATTGCGAGTTATGTCAGAATTTCGTGATATAAAGTTAGAATTGTGAGTAATAAAGTCAGAATTACGTGATATAAAGTTAGAATTGCGAGTAATAAAGTCAGAATTACGTGATATAAAGTTAGAATTGCGAGTAATAAAGTCAGAATTTCGTGATATAAAGTCAGAATTGCGAGTAATAAAGTCAGAATTTCGTGATATAAAGTTAGAATTGCGAGTTATAAAGCCAGAATTTCGTGATATAAAGTCAGAATTTCGTGATATAAAGTCAGAATTGCGAGTAATAAAGTCAGAATTATGTGATATAAAGTTAGAATTGCGAGTAATAAAGCCAGAATTTTGTGATATAAAGTTAGAATTGCGAGTAATAAAGTCAGAATTGCGTGATATAAAGTCAGAATTGCGAGTAATAAAGTCAGAATTACGTGATATAAAGTCAGAATTGTGAGTAATAAAGTCAGAATTACGTGATATAGTTAGAATTGCGAGTAATAAAGTCAGAATTACGTGATATAAAGTTAGAATTGCGAGTAATAAAGCCAGAATTTCGTGACATAAAGTCAGAATTTCGTGATATAAAGTCAGAATTGCGAGTAATAAAGTCAGAATTTCGTGATATAAAGTTAGAATTGCGAGTTATGTCAGAATTTCGTTATATAAAGTCAGAATTGCGAGTAATAAAGTCAGAATTACGTGATATAAAGTCAGAATTGCGAGTAATAAAGTCAGAATTACATGATATAAAGTTAGAATTGCGAGTAATAAAGTCAGAATTTCGTGATATAAAGTCAGAAATGTGAGTAATAAAGTCAGAATTTCGTGATATAAAGTCAGAATTGCGAGTAATAAAGTCAGAATTACATGATATAAAGTCAGAATTGCCAGTAATAAAGCCAGAATTTCGTGATATAAAGTCAGAATTTCGTGATATAAAGTCAGAATTGCGAGTAATAAAGTCAGAATTACGTGATATTAAGTCAAAATTGCGAGTAATAAAGTCAGAATTACGTGATATAAAGTTAGAATTGCGAGTAATAAAGTCAGAATTTCGTGATATAAAGTCAGAATTGCGAGTAATAAAGTCAGAATTTCGTGATATAAAGTTAGAATTGCGAGTTATAAAGCCAGAATTTCGTGATATAAAGTCAGAATTTCGTGATATAAAGTCAGAATTGCGAGTAATAAAGTCAGAATTACGTGATATAAAGTTAGAATTGCGAGTAATAAAGCCAGAATTTTGTGATATAAAGTTAGAATTGCGAGTAATAAAGTCAGAATTGCGTGATATAAAGTCAGAATTGCGAGTAATAAAGTCAGAATTACGTGATATAAAGTCAGAATTGTGAGTAATAAAGTCAGAATTACGTGATATAAAGTTAGAATTGCGAGTAATAAAGTCAGAATTACGTGATATAAAGTTAGAATTGCGAGTAATAAAGCCAGAATTTCGTGACATAAAGTCAGAATTTCGTGATATAAAGTCAGAATTGCGAGTAATAAAGTCAGAATTTCGTGATATAAAGTTAGAATTGCGAGTTATGTCAGAATTTCGTTATATAAAGTCAGAATTGCGAGTAATAAAGTCAGAATTACGTGATATAAAGTCAGAATTGCGAGTAATAAAGTCAGAATTACATGATATGAAGTTAGAATTGCGAGTAATAAAGTCAGAATTTTGTGATATAAAGTCAGAAATGTGAGTAATAAAGTCAGAATTTCGTGATATAAAGTCAGAATTGCGAGTAATAAAGTCAGAATTACGTGATATAAAGTTAGAATTGCGAGTAATAAAGTCAGAATTTCGTGATATAAAGTCAGAATTTCGTGATATAAAGTCAGAATTGCGAGTAATAAAGTCAGAATTACGTGATATAAAGTTAGAATTGCGAGTAATAAAGCCAGAATTTTGTGATATAAAGTTAGAATTGCGAGTAATAAAGTCAGAATTACGTGATATAAAGTCAGAATTGCGAGTAATAAAGTCAGAATTACATGATATAAAGTTAGAATTGCGAGTAATAAAGTCAGAATTTCGTGATATAAAGTCAGAAATGTGAGTAATAAAGTCAGAATTTCGTGATATAAAGTCAGAATTGCGAGTAATAAAGTCAGAATTACATGATATAAAGTCAGAATTGCCAGTAATAAAGCCAGAATTTCGTGATATAAAGTCAGAATTTCGTGATATAAAGTCAGAATTGCGAGTAATAAAGTCAGAATTACGTGATATAAAGTCAAAATTGCGAGTAATAAAGTCAGAATTACATGATATAAAGTTAGAATTGCGAGTAATAAAGTCAGAATTTTGTGATATAAAGTCAGAAATGTGAGTAATAAAGTCAGAATTTCGTGATATAAAGTCAGAATTGCGAGTAATAAAGTCAGAATTACGTGATATAAAGTTAGAATTGCGAGTAATAAAGTCAGAATTTCGTGATATAAAGTCAGAATTTCGTGATATAAAGTCAGAATTGTGAGTAGTAAAGTCAGAATTACGTGATATAAAGTTAGAATTGCGAGTTAAGTCAGAATTTCGTGATATAAAGTCAGAATTACGTGATATAAAGTCAGAATTTCGTGATATAAAGTCAGAATTTCGTGATATAAAGTCAGAATTTCGAGTAATAAAGTCAGAATTTCGTGATATAAAGTTAGAATTGTGAGTAATAAAGTCAGAATTACGTGATATAAAGTCAGAATTGCGAGTAATAAAGTCAGAATTACATGATATAAAGTCAGAATTGCGAGTAATAAAGTCAGAATTACGTGATATAAAGTCAGAATTGTGAGTAATAAAGTCAGAATTACGTGATATAAAGTTAGAATTGCGAGTAATAAAGTCAGAATTACGTGATATAAAGTTAGAATTGCGAGTAATAAAGACAGAATTTCGTGATATAAAGTCAGAATTTCGTGATATAAAGTCAGAATTGCGAGTTATGTCAGAATTTCGTGATATAAAGTTAGAATTGCGAGTTATGTCAGAATTTCGTGATATAAAGTCAGAATTGCGAGTAATAAAGTCAGAATTACGTGATATAAAGTCAGAATTGCGAGTAATAAAGTCAGAATTACGTGATATAAAGTTAGAATTGCGAGTAATAAAGCCAGAATTTTGTGATATAAAGTTAGAATTGCGAGTAATAAAGTCAGAATTTCGTGATATAAAGTCAGAAATGTGAGTAATAAAGTCAGAATTTCATGATATAAAGTCAGAATTCGTGATATAGTCAGAATTGCGAGTAATAAAGTCAGAATTTCGTGATATAAAGTTAGAATTGCGAGTAATAAAGCCAGAATTTTATGATATAAAGTCAGAATTTTGTGATATAAAGTCAGAATTGCGAGTAATAAAGTCAGAATTTCGTGATATAAAGTTAGAATTGCGAGTTATGTCAGAATTTCGTGATATAAAGTCAGAATTGCGAGTAATAAAGTCAGAATTACGTGATATAAAGTTAGAATTGCGAGTAATAAAGTCAGAATTACGTGATATAAAGTTAGAATTGCGAGTAATAAAGCCAGAATTTTGTGATATAAAGTTAGAATTGCGAGTAATAAAGCCAGAATTTCGTGATATAAAGTTAGAATTGCGAGTAATAAAGTCAGAATTTCGTGATATAGTTAGAATTGCGAGTAATAAAGTCAGAATTACGTGATATAAAGTTAGAATTGCGAGTAATAAAGTCAGAATTACGTGATATAAAGTCAGCATTGCGTGTAATAAAGTCAGAAAAAGGTGATAAAAAGTTAGAATTGCGAGTAATAAAGTCAGAATTTCGTGATATAAAGTCAGAATTGCGAGTAATAAAGTCAGAATTGTGAGGTATAAACAATTGCGAGAAAAAAAGTATATTTATAAAAGTTTAAAAGTATATTTATCAAAAAGTATATTTATATCATATCTCTATATCTCACAATTCTGACTTTATAACTTGCAATTACATGCTATAAAGTCAGAATTGTGAGAAATAAACAATAAACATTGTAAATAAACAAATAAACAAAAGTCAGAATTGCAAGTTTATATCTCACAATTGTGACTTTATAAGATGCAATTGTGAGTTTATTTCTTGCAATTCTGAGAAAATTTTAATTGCGAGTTATAAAGTCAGAATTGCATGATAAAAAACGTTCAATTGCAAGAAAAAAGTCAGAAAAGCGACTAAATATATATTGCAGCTGTGAGTTTAAATCGCAATTCTGAGAAAAAAAGTTCAGAATTGTGAGATAAAAATTCTTCTTTAATTTTTTTATTTAGTGGCAGAAACAAGCTTCCATAAAAATGAGACCAACACTGAGACTGAAACGAGACTAGCACTGAGATAAAGATGGTGCTAGCACTGAGACAAAGATGAGACTGGCACTGAGACCGAAATGAAAGTAGCACTTTGACAGACATGAGACTTTTACTGAAGCAAAAATGAGACAGATGAAACTGGCATCAAGTAGTGAAAGTGGCACTAAGACAGAGATGGAACTGAGAAAGAGATGAAACTGGGCCTGAGAGGGTGATGAGATTGACACTAAGACAGGAGTTGAGAGAGAGAACGAACACCCTCCTGTTTTTACCTCACTGTCACAGTCAAGTACTTCTCCAAATTTCATTACCGTACTCACTGACTTGCCAACTTGTTTATTTATAAACAAATTACTCTCATAAACCTGCAACCAGAGAGAGTACAAACCACTGACCACACTCCTGTTCCTGTCCCGCCTTCCTCACCTCATAATTGTTCAGCAGACTGTGACAAAATAACTAGGAGAGACTCATTAGAAACAGCTGTCCCCTGATCTGATGTTAAACTCCGATATGATTTCCAGCTCCTCGCTCAACTCTCACACTCCCACAACCCCATTCATTCACCATCATCTCTTAGCCACACATAATTCACTCCAAAAACCATTCATTCTCCTGCTGAAAGAATGAGAGAGGTGGGAGGAGAGAGAGTGCTGAGGAGAAAAGGGGTGTGTTTATGTGTATTCAAAAGGGAATGAAGGAAAGAAAGTGCAAAGGAGAAGTGTATGGGGTCTGTGCCCCCCACCTACACACACTGTACGTGCAGGGCAGCAGGACACCCCTCGTGGAAAATGAATACCCTGATCTCTGTCTCCTGGCTCTTCCCCTGCCCTGAACCCACCCTGTCCCCTGCTGGCCACTGTCCTTACCCAAACACATGCTCAGCGACACTTTCTCACACGCTGTACAAACACATGCTGATGTGGGATTGGGTTTCATTAACCACTCCACATCAACACATCACACACACATTCAAAACATACAGACTTCTATTGTTTTATTAAAGCTCATTAAAATAAAAATGAAGCACATAAAATTATTAATTATTAATAAAGCATATAAAATGATTAATCTTAAATAATAACAGTTAATCCTAAATTAAATTTCCCTATACCCTCAAAATATTTTTGAATATATATATATATAATATATATATATATATATATATATATATATATATATATATATATATATATATATATATATATATATATATATATATATATATATACACACACTACCGTTCAAAAGTTTGGGATCGGTAAGATTTTTTATATTTTTAAAAGAAGTTTTGTCTGCTCACCAAGATTGCGTTTATTTAATTAAAAATACAGTAAAAACAGTAATATTGTGAAATATTATTACAATTTAAAGTAACTGTTTTCTTTTGGAATATAATATAAAATGTAATTTATTTCTGTGTTGGAAAAGCTGAATTTTCAGCATCATTTCTCCAGTCTTCAGTGTCACATGATCCTTCACAAATCATTTGCTGCTCAAGAAAGTTCAAAAGAACAGCATTTATCTGAAATACAAAGCTTTTGTAACATTATACACTACTGTTCAAAAGTTTGGGGTCAGTATGAATTTTTATTTTTATTTTTTTGAGAACAATTTAAAGAAATTATTATTATTTTTTTTCCAGCAAGGATGCATTAAATCAATCAAAAGTGACAGTAAAGTAAACATTTAAAATGTAACAACAGATTATATTTAAATAAACAACTTTCTATTCATCAAAGAATAAATAAATGCAATCTTGGTGAGCAGACGAAACTTCTTTATAAAACATTAAAAATGTTACCGATCCCAAACTTTTGAACGGTAGTGTATATATATATATATATATATATATATATATATATATATATATATATATATATATATATATATATATATATATATATATATATATAGAATACAGTTCAAATGTTTTATTCACCAAACATGTATTAAATTGATCAAAAGTGACAGTAAAGAAAGTTTTTTTATTTCAAATAAATGCTTTTCTTTTTATTTCAAATAAATGCTTTTCTTTTGAACTTTGTATTGATAAGAGATAATCCTGAAAAAAAATTATCAGTTTTCAGTTTTTAACATTGATAATAATAAGAAATGCTTCTTGGGCACCAAATCTGCATATTAGAACAATTTTTGAAGGATCATGTGACACTGATCTAGATTAATTAAAAACATTTTACCATATTTGCTTTCTTAATATGCAATCCTGGCCTTATCGTCAATTCATCAGTACACACTACTCAAAAAAATCAAAATCCAGTACCTTGCAACTTTTCATCACCTAACCAAATTCCTCTTGCATAAAATAGATTCCAATTTTTAATTGTTTTTCTAGTTGACTACCCTGTTTCACCTAGAAATATGTCAGAAACTAAACCGATTGTGCATGGCAATTTATGATGATGACTCACAGCGGCTTATTCTAATATAAATGTGTATTTCTCTTCCTGACTTCGGTCTATAAAATTCTCTTTCTCCATCTCTTTAAGAGCGGACGTCAACCAGATTTTACAGGTGTAGCAGTGGTTGTGAAATAGCAAACAGGTATAGGAAATAAATAAAACAATAAAAAGTACAATAAATAAAATATGACAAGACAGATATTTGTATCTCTATTTTTCTTTCTCCTCTACCTGATTGTCTGCTTGTTTTCCCTTGCGACTCCCTGCTTCCGTTCCCAGGCTGAGAGGTGGGACTGTGGCCACAGAGCGCATACTTTCCAGTCCTGAAGGCCAGCAGCGGCTCCTCCTGTCCACACAGGCCTTCAAGAAACCTTGAGCTGATCTCAGCTCAGCTCAGCTCAGCTCATCAGCCACCTGCAGCAGGCACAGCAAACCTGGAGACATCTACACACACAAACACAGCTTACTTAGGTATTTAAATAAGGACAAAATATAGACATCTATAGTTTTTATATAAAGCTAATTATTGTAATCCAAACCCTTTCCATCAAATATATATATGTATTTTTAGATTTTAAATATATGTGTTACTTTTTTTAATATAAATAATTGATTTTTTTCCTTGTTTCTGGGATAAAATTTCTCCCCAAATAATAGCTATGTTCTGGAGCACAAATTTTCTACCTTTGTAACATGCTTGAATAATGCATTAAGTGCTGCTTAGTCAAACCTTGCCCTCTGTATAAACCCTGTAAACAACCTGAGAGCCTTGGCCCTCCAGAAAAAAGGAGAAGCCAGAGATGACTAAGTTTGTGTGTTTGCGCGGCCTCTGGCCTTCTATTAGACGGCTCTGCCAGCTTCCCCATATTCTGCCAGTGGATTACCACACTGATCATCACCGCGGGTGAAACTAAACAATGGCTGGCTGACCGTTGTGTTTATGTGATGTAAATGTAACAGTAAACCACTCTGATCTCATTATGTTACCCAGCATCCTAATCATCTGCAAAGAGTCAGACCCGTGTGCCACTCCACTAAAGCTTTAAAGCAGCTGTGGGGGTCAGGGGTAACAGAGAGAGATGTGTCATCAGCTGCTAGGAGTCCTGCTGCCCTGTCCTGGTATTGACTGTGGTTATATATTCCATCAGACCAGCGCTTTGAAATAAACACACAAGGAAGCCAGTGCAGTCTGGAGAACAAAGATTCTATTTACAGCTGAGATCTTTGCTGAACCAGTGAGGATGAGCAGGTGTCTTATGTAATGCTTGCATTCAGCAGATATAAAATATATAGTCTAATTTTTAGTCAGGAGTTGTTTTGCTTGTGTTTTTGTCTAAATTGATTGTAAAAATAGATCAGACTGGCACTGGGGCTGAAATAGAGATGAGTCTGAGATACATATGGGAATGAGAAAGAAATGAGACCAAGAGTTGAGACTGGCATTGAGATGGACACAAATGAGACTATAGGACTATGACTATGATGGGACTGAGGTAGCGATTAGACCAGTGCTATTATTATGGTAAAATTTGAAATCAATTTTCATTAACTGAAATAAAATGATATAAAATAAACAAAATAAAATACATGAAAAACTCATTTCACTTAAGCAAAATTTTTAGATATATGGTATATTATAAAACTTTTACAACCCACCTGCATTAAAACTTGGCATTCATTTAATTATTATTTAATTCTAAATATATTTTATACATTTTAATAAATTAATTACAATTATTTATATTTTACATTCATTTGTAAATTAACAAAAATTGTTAATTTTGGCATCCCTAAAATAAAAGATAAATAACCTGAAATTAGAAAACTCTTAAAAAAAAAAAAAAAAAAAACTAAACTAAAACTAACAATAATACAGTGTAAAAAACTAAATTGAAAACAAAACAAGCAAAAATATAACATAAAATAAAAAAATGGCCACAAATTAATTTTAGTTTTTAAAATATAGTATAGGCCTATTATAAAACCTTTACAAAACACCAGCCTAAAAATGCCATAGCATAAGCATAAAATAAAAGGAATGTCTAATGCTATTTCATGCATTCTGACTTATTTACATTGTTAAAGAGTTGGATTCTCTTGCTAAACATGGGCAAAGTTTGATGGTTGGACGTATGATGGAGTATTTCTGTTCCAAATACACTCCTTCAGGGTTCGTATAAGTTTCAGAAAGTTTTTTTTCCAAGTATGGCCCTGTATGACGTCATAAAGGGCGGAATTCCTTGTATGGGCACTTTTACCGGAAGAGCGTGCACACATCAATCAGAGCGAGAGAGCAAGAGCATACATCAACGTGATTCGTTCGGGTTACGGAAGTCGTCAGCAGCTCTGCACAGGACTTGTTTGAGAAAGATTTGTCACTTTGTTTTTAGACCACAAAATCAACAATGCCACCAAAGAAGTGTGTTCTTGATTTTGAGGGAAAGATAACCTTGCTTCCCAAAGAACCCAGCGTTAAGTGGAGCTGAGAGACTTGTGCTCATGCATTACACTGATACGGTCTCGACATTTGTCATTAAAATAACCATAGAAACCGCCTCAAATGAACTATCAAAATAAGAATAAAGTCCTGTCTGAAAGTTGCAATTAATTTTTTATTGCTTAAAATGAATGGAGAATATCTCGTGTTTTTCCGTGGCTGCTGGAGGGAGACCTTAGGATCGGCACTTATGATTTCATAAACAAAGCCCAGTTCGATGCTGGATTTACAGATCATTTGAAACTGACAGATGGAGCGGTCACAGTGATAATGATCTGGTTATGAGTTGGAACCGTAGGCAGTATAGATAAAACTGCATCAAATGTCTGTTTTGTTGGCAAAACAAAAAACATAATTTTACTCTTTTTTTACTCATAAATCTTCAATGATTTTTATAATGTAAATGTAAGATATAATTCTTTATGTCCTTATTAGATAGAAAACAGCAATAAATAAATTTTCTGATTTCTCTTGGTCTTGCTCTTTTAAGGGCTAGTATGAAATTGAACTGTTTAATTAACTTATATGAGTTTGCACTATAAATTTATTCATAAATATTGTTTATCATATATTAGAGTTAAACAAAACCAAGTTTGTAATTGCATTTAAAACACACTCACAAGTGTGCACACAAACGCACACACACACACTAACAGATCGGCACACACACACACAAAAGGACAACCCAGGGTTCAGCATGTAGATGGTGTACAAGGACTTTCAGGAGGTGAAATTATAAATCCTCGATCACTTTTAGTCAGCTTTGACGAAACTCCCCTCAGCTAGCGTGTCTTTTTGAAGTGACTAGCAGCCTTGTCACCTGACCTGAATACTGCGTGCTGATTCGCTAAAACGGACTTATCGGTTTCTGTACACAAACAACAAGGGCGCTTATCGGTTTCTGCTGTAAAACGCGAACAAAATGCATTTAGGGTTCAGAATGTGCTATATGTGGAGAATAACGTACCGCAGTCAGTTCATTTTTTTTTAAAGTGCCGTTTATCGGTTTTTGCAAATTAACTCTTCACTTATTGCTTATCTATGGAAGAGGATTAGGGCCAAACAATAATAAAAAAATAAAACCATCTCGAGATTAAAGTTGTTAAATGTCGAGAAAAAAAAAAATCGAAATAAAATGTTAAGAAAAAACTCATTAAATTATGAGGAAAAAACTTGTTAAATTTCGAGAAAAAAGTCGAGATAAAATGTTGAGAATAAACTCGTTAAATTATGAGAAAAAAGTCATTAAATTATGAGGACAAATTCATAATTTAACGAGTTTTTCTCGTAATTTAACGAGTTTATTCTCAACATTTTATCTCGACTTTTTTCTCGAAATTTAACAACTTTAATCTCAAGATGGTTTTATTTTTTTATTATTGCTTGGCCCTAATCCTCTTCCGTACTTATCAGAATGTGCTACAAAGGATGTTTATTGTATGTTGTTAGAGAATAAAATGTTTTAAAATAGTTTAAAATGTCGTAAAAGGCACTGCCAAACAAGAATTCAGTTTCCAATGAATTTATACCCACAAAATGGCAAGATATCCTGGGGGATACAAACATTAAAATCAAAATTAAAAGTCATATTTTGAAAAAAATATGGTGTGGTGTAAAGACCTTAAACATCTTCAGCTCATCTCAGTGTTCCTCCAGAGGCATCAGTGGTTCTATTGCAAGCAGGCCTGATGAGAAGGTGTGAGTCAGTGTTCTTCTGCTGGTGGTTCATGGGCTAATGGATGCAGTTGGAGCTTGACTCATGGAGGTCAGAGGAAGATGTCAGGTTCTTATTGAATTACGCTCGGAGCGCAGGCAGGGAGAGCATGGGGCCGTCAGACAGGACAGAGAGCTCTCTGTGCCATGCTCTCCAGACAGGAAACTGCCAGTCTCTTTCAGATTAAGCCTGCTTCCTCTCTCCGCTCTCACCTCTCCACGACCCGCAGACCTTGTGACCTTTACTCTAAAGAAGAATGGCACGGGTCCAGCGGGCACAAAAACACACCGACACAAACACACTAAAAACAGTTACATTCTTCCCTTTCGATACCTAAATCTGATTCAAAAACAGTATGGGCACTGCTCTGGAATGCATCGCTAAAGCATTCAACAGACAGAGAGAGAGAGAGAGAGAGAGAGAGAGAGAGAGAGAGAGAGATCGTGAATTAAAATGTCAATACTCCATCCATATACAGAAAACTCCCTAGATCCCTGCTCACTCTTTCCCTCCCAAACAAATAGTGGCAGTAATTTTTCCCTCTCACTGAGTTTTACGAGCAGTAATGTGAAGCACCTGTAACCACACTGAAGCCAGACCAGTACTGCAGGAGGCTGTCTGTGACCTGAACCCCACATAAACATGCACATACGTACACAAACACAAAGACAAACAACAACAAACACAGATATACATGCGCTGTAGGCCATACAGTAGTAAAAAACAAAGCGGTATAATAACTCTATGTCAGCAGGCCGACACATCTAGAGAAAGAGTATAGTCATATGTGAGCAGCATGACTTGAGTTTGTCCCTTCATCACTAAATTTAAGCTAAATTTGACAATTTTCATCTTTTTTGGACTTATTCCTCATCTTTAGCTTATCTTTCTTAATTACTAGTTCAATTAACATTAGCTCTATTAATTAATTCTTTTTTTGTTTAAATTTGCTATAAACTTATTAAACTTTATTATTATTAAAATCAATAAAATTAAAATCTGTACATTAACATTTACATATTTATAAACAATAATAACAATAAATCATAATCATAATAATTTTAATTGACTTGTTAATATTACCTAATTATTTGCATTATTTTTTTCTTTCTTATTTTAAGTTTTTGTCATTTCAATATTTTAAAAAAATGTTTTTCTTTATTTTGTTAGGGTTATTATGGTTGTATTGTTTTGTTTTTTTGTTCTTTTTTGTATTTCGAGGTTGGTACATTATGTAAAATTTAAATAAAAAATATACATTTAAATCATTTAAAATAAAATAAAATAAATTTAAATAAAAATATAAATATACATTTTTGTAAAATTTAAATTTAAATAAAATATAAAAAAATGAATATATATATATATATATATATATATATATATATATATATATATATATATATATATATATATATATATATATATATATATATAATTTTGCATTACTGATATTGCAATCTATAGTTATTGTTCATTAAAATTAATTTTAAATCTACTCATTGAAATTAATGTAATTGTGTAAATTAAAGGGTTAGTTCACCCAAAAATGAAAATTCTTCCATTAATTACTCACCCTCATGTCGGTGCATGCTTTTATTACGTCACGTCTCGATTATTGTAACTCATTATACTGTGGCATTTCTAAAGCTCAAATTGCCCGTCTTCAACAGGTCCAAAATGCTGCCTCTAGATTTCTTCTAAAAAAAAAAAAAATGGATCACGCCACTATGCTTTTAAAGGCCCTTCATTGGTTGCCTGTTCAATTTAGAATACATTTTAAAATCGTATTGTTTGTTTTTAAATCATTACACAATCAAGCACCCGGCTACCTATCTGAATTGCTGCATCAGTACATCCCCTCAAGAAGCCTAAGATCTGGTGACCAGAACCTTCTTTTAATTCCTCACTCCAGACTTAAGCGTAAAGGTGACCGTGCCTTCTCTGTAATCGGTCCTTGCCTCTGGAATGACTTGAACTGATAAGAGATCCGAACTGCCCCTAATCTGACCATTTTTAAGTCTCTTCTAAAAACCCATCTGTTTTCATTGGCCTATTAGGCTTTATATTCCTGCCTATTATATTTCCTATTTGTGTTTTATTTCTTTTTTCTGGTTCTTTGTTATAGCATGTTTTTATGTGATCTTATGATGCTGTTTCTCTTGTGAAGCACTTTGGTCAGTCTTGTGGCTGTTTTAAATGTGCTATATAAATAAAGTAAAATTGAAACTTGAAACTCATGTCGTTCCACACCCGTAAGACTTTCATTAATCTTCTGAACACAAATTAAGGTATTTTTGATAAAATCCGATGTAAGGCCTCTATTGAAAGAAAGATAATTAATACTTTCAAATGCCCAGAAAGCAACTAAAGACATATTCAAAACAGTTCACGTGACTACAGTGGTTTAACCTTAATGTTATGAAGTGACAAGAATACTTTTTGTGTGCCAAAAAAACTAAATAA
Organism: Chanodichthys erythropterus; assembly: GCF_024489055.1. Classification (NCBI taxonomy): domain Eukaryota; kingdom Metazoa; phylum Chordata; class Actinopteri; order Cypriniformes; family Xenocyprididae; genus Chanodichthys; species Chanodichthys erythropterus. Next base: position 18,465,021 of record NC_090237.1, read on the forward strand.
CGACTTTATTCAACAATATCTAGTGATGGGTGATTTCAAAACACTACTTCATGAAGCTTCGAAGCTTTACGAAGCTTTTGTTTCGAATCAGTGGTTTGGAGCATGTATCAATCTGCCAAAGTCACGCCCCCCCAGTGGTGAACCATTGAAATTTCTAAACACTTATGACGTAATGAGCCTCATTTACTGAAATCATTTGACTTTGGTAGTTTGATACGTGCACCGAACCACTGATTTGAAAAAAAAAAAGATTACTAAAGCTTTGAAGGCACTGGAAAGTGTGTTTGTGACATTATCAGATTTTGGGCATCTGAAAGTGTTAATTATCTTTCTGTCAATGGAGGCCTCACTGAGAAATCAGATTTCATCAAAAATATCTTAATTTGTGTTCCGAAGATGAACAAAAGTCTTACGGGTGTGGAAAACATGAGGGTGAGTAATAAATGACAGAATTTTAATTTTTGGGTGAACTAACCCTTTAATGGAATTTATTTATTTTTTTTTGTAAAAAAAGTCTTATGTAAACTTGGCTTGTTAGGCCTTCTTTTGCAAAAGCGCTATTTCACTGGAATTTCAGATGGCTATTTCACTGGAAAACACATGGTAAGCAGAATTTTTCATTAGCAAATCGGGTGATAAAACAGTGCATCTTGGGCAAACAAATGTTACTATCAGTGGGTGCAGTTCATTCTTGGTGAATTCCCCCCAGAGTGAGTAAAAGCAGAATAATAAACAGCTGGTGTGTGGGGACATGACCTAACCTCATGACTTACTAGTGACAGCACTGGGAGTGCCGTGCTGCCGGTCACAAGGGAGTTGGACTGAGAGGAGCGCCGAGAAGAAACACCGCCACAGTCATCACCCTTCACAGCCTCCACCACAGAAGAAACAGGCCCTCCTCAGAACCTCCTATCACCTTCATCTGTTATTAGACAGAGAAAATGCACTTCAGCAAATGTCCAATAAGATAACTGTGGAGAATCAGGAAGTTATGGCCGATAACCATCTCCATATTAGTCCAGCATTTCTGTGCAGGCTCGTGTGCACATATGCAATGTTACCTGTGATAACCTGTGTTTGATTTCAAGCTGAATTTATGAGATCCTGCAACGAAACCAGCTGAGCCGGTGTAATGCCAAAAACACAGACATAATAATTATTTACAGAGCCGTGTTTGGCGTAATTGTTTTAGTCAGGCCTATTTCTCTCCGTAAATCTGTTGGCCAATGTGTTATTTCCTGTGCATTTTTGGACTTTGTTACAACAGGAAACAGCAATCGAAATATTTCACAATCCCTGCTTTAATGCACATGCAGATGAGTAAATAAAAGCATGTGAAATATCACAGCCCTTGTTTGACGAATCGTATATCACCCGTGTTAAATGGAGGGTTGGTTTACTTTCATCTTGCGGTGTGGGTGGACCACTGTCCTATATTAAGACCACATGTAATGCCCAGCACTCTGCCTACAATAAAAACATTGGTTTATTAGGCACAGTGAGAGCTCTTTTAGATTAGGTTTCAGGGTCATGAGCCTTCCATTAGCCATAGGGTTAACTGGGTGTTAGGTTAGTACCAACACGTCAGCTTAACCCCACCCCATTCTCTGTAAGAGAATATGAAACACACAGTCAGACAGTTTTTAGTAGGAACTTTACCTTGATTTCAACTGACTTTATCAATTGATTCATACTGAGCTAATGATATTTATTTCCATTAGCAACATTCAAACATAACCCTCACAAAAAAAAGTTATTATGCCATTTTGTATTTTCTTCTTTCTGATGAACACAATCGGAGTTATATTAATAATTATCCCGACGCGTCCAAGCTTTTATAATGGCAGTGAATGGGGCCAATGAGTTTGAAGCTCAAAAAAGTTCATCCATCCACCATAAACATACTCCACACGGCTCTGGGGGTTAATAAAGGCCTTCAGAAGCGAAGCGATGCGTTTGTGTAAGAAACATATCCATATTTAACAAGTTATAAAGTAAAATATCTAGCTTTCACCAGACAGCCTTCCATATTCAAGTAGAATACGGAAGGCGGTCTGGCGGAAGCTAGATGTTTTACTTTATAACTTGTTAAATATGGATATCTTTCTTGTTTTGTAAGTTGAATAGGGAAGGCATAGGAAGGTGTCTGGTGGATGCTAGATATTTTACTTTACAACTTGTTTAATAAGGATATTTGACACAAAACGCATTGCTTTGCTTCAGAAGGCCTTTATTAACCCCCTGGAGCCGAGTGGAGTACGTTTATAATAGATGGATGCACTTTCTTGAGCTTCAAACTTGTTGCCCCTGTTCACTGACTTTATAAAGCTTGGACGCATCAGGATATTTATTAATATAACTCTGATTGTGTTCATCAGAAAGAAGAAAGTCAAATAAACCTAGGATGGCTTGGGGGTGAGTAAATATTGAGGTCATTTTTATTTTAAAGTGAACAAATTCTTTTTTATAAGTCGGTTCTATGTTGACTAAAACGGCTGAGATGAGATTTATTTAATAGTACTACATTTGGCAGAATATTATTAATCTCTACTAAACCAGAACTTAAAATACTTAAAAAACATTCTGGGGCATTGCTAGGCGGTGCCAAAGAACCACCTAAAGTTACCTATACTTATAACTAGATCTGTATGGCTTCTTTTATGGGACTTGTTTTCCATCTGGCAGGAAAAATAGAGCATCCGATCAAAATTAAATAGCACACCTCTCTTCAACAAGCTGCACAATTTGAGTTATCATCAAAGTCCTTTAGAACAAGTTACTTCACTCAACGACCATATTTCTAACCCCTGGGCAGCTACTTCCAGTCAAGTACACAGCTATGTCTACTTGAATGGGGAAAGACATGAAATTTCAAATGAATATTTACATGCTGGAGTTTAAAAAAGCACCCAACTTGGCAATGAGTAATACTAATACTTAAGCATGCCTCAACAATTTTTTGTAAACGAACATTTTCTCAAACATCACATAGCAATTTTTATTAACATGTTAGATTGCATTTGGAACTACTTACAGCTACTAACAATGACAAAAACCTACACTTTGCATTGAAAATGAGGTACTATCATTTTTTTTTTTCATTTTTTTTGGACATATTTAACAAAAATGATGAGCCGTCAACACTATCATTTGCAATCAAGGCTTCATTTTTTATTTATGAAATATACATTTTCTCTGAGACTTATCATATGATGACCCCAACCCATTTCATGCAAAACTCTTTCTCACAACTAATCTAATGATCTTCCAAGTAATTGCCGTTAATTACCCAAACGACTTGTGAGTGCACGGACTCCCATTTTGCTCGCTTAATTAAAGCATGCCTGTAGATTGACTTGCCATCTCAGCGAACACATAATCATCATAAAAAGCCACTGACCACAGTTATGCTGCTATATTATAACCCAAAACAGACAGCGACCAATAAAGCATAGTATGACAGTAATGGTGCGTGATGGGACAGATACTGTCAGAGAAGCTACTCACTACCAGAACACAGAAGTGTGGGAACCGCAAGATCCGTTGAGGCAGAAATGAAAATGACAGTGCGAGAGGGGAGGGGCACTAACGAAAAGAGCGTTTTTCACACATTCACGCATAGTGGAAAGCTAGAGTAATAACTAAAAAGGGGTCACAAAGTCACACGAGGAGGTGGAGTTTTAATATAGCAACCAGTTAACCCACATTTCCTCTGATCGGTTGATTCTGAGTCATCTGCCTCTCACCTGAAGGAAATCTTTCGTTTGTGTGTCCCACCTGAGCCAGGCCCTGGGGTTAGTGAGTGGATATGGCAGTGTCTCTCTCTCCAGGACTCATAAAACTCCTGTCTGATCCATCTCCAGAGAGGAACAAGTTTAGTCAGCCGAGCAAATGCTTGGGGCAGCAGACTTCCTTTGAAATACAAATGAGTAAGTATATTCAAGGTACATTTGCAGAAACACAAGCATTTATTCACTGGGTGGAAAGCGAGCAGAAGAAATCGACAGAGTAAAAGGAAAACAAATTAGTCATATTAGTGGAAATGCTAATAAATGGAATCAGTAATTACTATAACATGCTTTGCTCTTATAAAATTTCAAATGGATCCCAGGCCTCCTGTAAAGTGTTTAATATTCGCCATGAAGCCAGCGATCGGTGTGGGAGGCACACAAATGCAAATGTGTAGCTGATAAGCTCTGAAAGTGATACCTGCACACACCTGTTTGCTGTTCAAAAACACTTAAATCACTTTAAATGGATCTTGATGCTGCTTTGAGGTGAACTGATATGATCTAAATGGGGGGAAAAAGCCAAAGGCTGCAGGGTGTGGGGATGTCCCCACATTACCCCTCTCTCTGTTCATAAAGCCAGAGTCGTTTAATCAGAGTAGTTGACAGTAATGTATGCCCACCCATGTAGCTGCAAACACACACACATGCACTACCAGCCTGGCTGAGGATCACAGTTAGCTGTGGTCTGATTTATTAGGACCTCCTCTGGATTTACGGTGATTCTCCTTTATGACTAAACAGTGGGCAGGGCTTTGTGGAGCCAGGGGAAAAAGAGTGACAGCTCACCCACGGCAAATGACACACTCGCTGCCAACAGGCACAACTCATCTTCTCGCTGAGCTCTCTGTTCAACTCTCTAACATACACACAGATAAATATCTGTGACTGGCACAATTTGCAGTTACAGCATTCCAAAAAAGCCACACTTAAAAAGGCATTAATGTCATTGCTTTATATTACAAAACATCAAATGATCAGTTTTAAATTTTAGGGTTAAAATATCTTTCTAGTGTTTAAATTTGATCAGTTCCTGCTTTTCCTGGGAATAGAACCCAAGGCATTGCTAACACAATGCTTTACCATTTGGGCTACAGAAATGCCCAGGTCTTTACTTTTTTGGTAACAATGAATACAAAAAGTAGGTTACACTTTAGACATGCTGTTGACTATAAGTAATGTTGCATCTACATGTCAATTAACTCTTATTAGAGTATTAGTTGAGTAATGGTAGACTATTAGGGGTATGCCCCGCTAGAAATTTTACATTCCCAGAACATTCTCACAACGTTCCCATTGGTGTTAAGGACGTTGCATAGTAACGTTCCCAGTACGTTCAGAGACGGTCACGATGTGGAGTTCTTTCAAGGTTTGGGGGACGTCATTTGGTGGACCTTCAGGGAACATTCAAGACGTTCTCTGAACGTTTAAGGAACCATACTTTATTTGGAAATGTTCTCAGAACGGCCCTGCTGCCCTTGTCAAAAATGTAATTGAAAATTAGAGCTAAATTGACTAAAAAAAGTTGCTGTACAAACAAAAACTTTTTTTTTTTGTCTTACAAAAAACAAAACCAAAAAAAAAATGCTTTAAATAAAGCAACATGCAGCAGAACATCAGTGTTTCTGGATAATCACTGACTGAAGCACAGGCTCTACTCTCCAGCACAATGGTGACCTCACAAATCTCAGATAACAGAAACAGAACATTAAACACTAACAGATCTCTCTAGATCTCAGTAACTTTGATTATTACAAACCACTTTGACTTTGTTTGTTTCATACAAAACTTCTTAATGAGGGGTTGATGTTTTATCAAAAATGTATAAATGTTACCGTTACAGAGGTAAGTGCTTGCTTTAGTTGGGCTCCTGACCCATGACGTTTTGACGTAATTTTTTTACCACACAGACATCAAGATTCTGCGTATGATCCTCAACAATGGTGACAAAATTTTCAGATAAACAGATCAACTCTGAGCATCACAAAACAAGCTACAAGTCACAGAAAAGATTTTTGTTTAGTGTAACCATTGTTGAGGATCATATGCTGATTCATGATGTGTCTGTGTGAGTCTAAAAGACACTGCTCAAAACTCTGTATAATAATAATAATAAATAAAAAAAAAAACTTTAATTGATGCAAATGTTGACATTCCAATTTGGTTAATTTTATGGTCACATAAGACAATGAGGATATTTGGCACATTAACTGAACGTTCCCACACGGTCTTCTGTTGGTCATTTAATAACGTTCCCGATATGAGTTTAGGGGGACGTTCTATTTTGGTTATTTTATGGTCGTGCGAGAACATTACAAAAAGGACATTTGGGAATTTAACAGAACGTCCTATAGTACTCCACATCGTGACCCTCTCTGAATGTTCCAGGAACGTTACTAGACAACGTCTTTAATACCAGTGGATGTTCTGAGAATGTTCTGGGAATGTAAATTTTCTAGTGGGGTAACCTGTCACCTAGTAACGTTCCCAGAATGTTCAGAGACGGTCACGATGTGGAGTTCTTTTAAGGTTTGGGGAATGTTATTTGGCGGACCTTCAGGGAACATTCAGGACGTTCTGAGAATGTTTAGGGGACTATTACTATAGGACGTTCTGTTAACTTCCCAAATGTCCTCTTTGTAACGTTCTTGCATGACCATAAAATAACCAAAATAGAACCTCCCCCTAAACTCATATCAGGAACGTTATTAAATGACCAACGGAGGACTGTGTGGGAACGTTCTGTTAATGTCCCAAATGTCCTCTTTGTAACATTCTTTTTTGACCATAAAATAACCAAAATGGAACGTTCCCCTAAAGTCATTTAAGGAACCTTAAACTGCAGCACTTTCATTACCAAAAGAGGACATTTTAAGAACGTCCTGAATGTTCTTTAAAGGTTTGGAATTTTCATTACCTTTTGAGAACTTTTAGGGAATGTTGCGCAAGGTCCTGAGAATGTTGCCTTCGACGTGGGTGGTTAGTATTCTATAGAATAAGTAGCTGACATGCACTTGCAAAGTTACTTATTGTCAGTAGAATGTAGGTTGGGGGAGCATCAAAATAAAGAGCTAGCAGTTATTAACCAGACAGTCTACTAATACTTTACAAATACTCTTACTATTACTAATAATCTTACAGAATGTAAAAAGGCGACCAACAAAATAAAATTTTACCTAAATGTATTTTGACCTACTATTTGTAGTTGGTCACATGACAATGACAACATAACAAATGTAGAATGTCCGGATTACATCCTACACACATTCATACTATACAGAACATAAGTTTTAATGGTCACTTAAGTACGAGAACCATTTATTGAGAAAATGTTGTCAGGTTGGTTGTTAGGGCATTGCTATGCAGTTGTTAAAGTGTTCTGAGCTGTTTTTAGTGTGTTGCTATGCGGTTTCCAAAACATTCTTAATGGTTTTTTGAGTGTTGCTAAGCAGTTTCTTAGGCCCTGTTTACACTAGTGTGTTTTCGTTTTAAAACGCATAACCTTCGCTATAGTTACGCCTGGAGTCCACACTACTCCGGAGTTTTAGGCCTTTGAAAACGGAGACTTTTGGAAATACTGCAGAGCCCGTTTTAGTTTGAAAACTCTAGGGTTGTGTTTCAGTGTAAACAGATCAAAACGGAGACCTTTGAAAACGAAGGCGTGGCTGCCCACATTCGCTCCCTGATTGGGCCTTCTGGATCATTGCATATCCTTACCTGATTCGTCAAGCAATGGTCATCATATGACCATTATGCTCCCAGAAAATGACAATAACAGACCAGCCTCTGCGACCGTGGAATACCTAATCAGGGAGCGTATGTCGGCAGCCAAGCCTTCGTTTTCACAAGTCTCTGTTTTGGTCCGTCTACACTGAAACACAACCCCAGAGTTTTCAAACTAAAATGGGGTCTGCAGTGTTTCCAAAAGTCTCCATTTCAAGGGTCGAAAACTCTGGAATAATGTGGATACCAGGCATAACCATAGCAAAATTTACACGATTTAAAACGAAAACGTACTAGTGTAAACGGGGCCTTGCAGTCAAAAGAGCAAACTCTCAAGTCTCTAAGATATTCGGGTGCTTACATATGACTTTAAAGGAAAGGTTTGGGATTTTTTCCCCACCTTTTAGTCATCCATCAAACAGAAATCGTAAATCTGATCACACCATTAAACAGTAAGAAGTAAGTACTCATTCAAAAGAAGTACCTACTCAGAGAATATGCGATTCTGGAAGCAGCCATATCTTCTGATTGGCTGTTATTTTGCCACATTACGTAACATTTTCACTTTCATTGTAAATTGACAAATGACTTCCAGATGCTAGCTTGCTGTGCTTCACCTTGTTGTGGTGTAAGTGTGGTAAATTTAAGTACAGTATGTCAGAACTGTGTTGCAGTAGTTAGCACAGGTCATCCAGGTCTGAGTCTTGCTACAACATTTCCTAACCCACTCCTCTTACCATTTCCTGCCTCTCTCCAATGTTTCTATCCAGAAAGTCTACAAAACAGAAAAAGAAGGTAATTATGTTCAAAACACGAATGGATCTTATGTCCGAAACGATGTACTATGTAAATGTGCTGAGGGCTCAAAAGAACCAGAGCAGAGTGATACCAGAGAGCCCTGTTCGCTGGGGACGGATGGAAAGAGATCCGCCAGCCACTTTATGACTTTTTCTTATGCCCCTTCAGTGGAGAGAGAAAAAAGGTCTCTCCCTCTTCTCTCTTTCACCCTTTTTCAGATTCACATAAAGTCTGAGATATTTGATGATTTATGGGGAGAGGAAGAGAGGAAAAGAAAGAAATGGAGAAAAGGAGGGGGCGCGGTGGCAAGGGGGTTCAAACATGATGCAAACCATTTGGAGGAGCGAGAGGAGGCTGCCAGCACAGCCTGCTCTGTTTAAACTGGGGAGGAAGTGACCGTATATACAGCATGCCAGCAACCTCGCTCTCCCCTCGAACGCGCGCACACACACACTATCAGTGCTGAGGTCAGTCGCTGGCCATTGGCTGAGGAGTGTGTTTGTTATTGTTATATTGTGTTTCTTTACATCACCGCTGAGGCCACCGCCGCTGTTATTATCATTGCTCTTATTATTACAATCTATGAGGCTTGGGGGCAAACATGAGGGCAAGGATAAAGGAGCACAAGGAGATCAGGGAGACAACGAAGAAGAAGACGGGACTGAAAACTTCAAGACAGAGCACAAGGGAGGATGAGAGGTCAGCGTTTTCCCTCAACATCCGTCCATGACTTAATCTTATAGAGCTCTGAGACGGAGACCTTCCCAGGGACACGACCGCGCTATGACAGGGGAGGATGAGAGAGAGGAAGAAAAAGGATGTGCAGATTACGGTCTTGCGAGGCCCCGGGCTACCAGCCTCTTTGGAGGTCCCCTTTTGTCACAGTGAGATGTAATGAGAAATGATATGGAATATGAGAAATAAAGTGGCAGTTGCAAGAATGAATACACCATGAAAAATATACAATGTACCATGACTAGAATACAACTTCAAGGGTGTTCAGAAAGCATTATTAGTTCTGAGAAAAACTGACGTCAATTTGATGATTTTTTTTCAACATCAGTTGGACATCAGTATGTGGATGTCAAATTGAGGTCAAAAAACTGAAGTCAATTTGGTGATTTTTTTTCAACATCAATTGGACATCAGTATGTGGATGTCAAATTGACATAAAAAAATTCACGTCAATTTGACGTTTTTTTTTCAACATCAGTTGGACGATAAAAAATTGATGGTCAATTAGAAGTTTTTTTCCGACATCAAATTGATGTAAAAAATTTACGTCAATTTGATGTTTTTTTTGGACATCAATTGGACATCAGTGTGTGGACGTCAAATTGATATAAAAAAATTTACGTCAATTTGATGTTTTTTTTGGACATCAATTGGACATCAGTGTGTGGACGTCAAATTGACATAAAAAAATTTACGTCAATTTGATGTTTTTTTTGGACATCAATTGGACATCAGTGTGTGGACATCAAATTGACATCAAAAAATTTACGTCAATTTGATGGTTTTTTGGACATCAATTGGACATCAGTGTGTGGACGTCAAATTGACATAAAAAAATTTACGTCAATTTGATGGGTTTTTTGGACATCAATTGGACATCAGTGTGTGGACGTCAAATTGACATTAAAAAATTTACGTCAATTTGATGGTTTTTTTGGACATCAATTGGACATCAGTGTGTGGACGTCAAATTGACATAAAAAAATTTACGTCAATTTGATGGGTTTTTTGGACATCAATTGGACATCAGTGTGTGGATGTCAAATTGACAAAAAAATTTACGTCAATTTGATGTTGTTGTTTTTTTACATCAATTGGACATCAGTGTGTGGACATCAAATTGATGTAAAAAATTTACGTCAATTTGATGTTTTTTTTTTTTACATCAATTGGACATCAGTGTGTGGACGTCAAATTGACATAAAAAAATTTACGTCAATTTGATGTTTTTTTGGACATCAATTGGACATCAGTGTGTGGACGTCAAATTGATGTAAAAAAATGTACGTCAATTTGATGTTTTTTTTTGACATCAATTGGACATCAGTGTGTGGACATCAAATTGATGTAAAAAATGTACGTCAATTTGATGTTTTTTTTGGGACATCAATTGGACATCAGTGTGTGGACGTCAAATTGATGTAAAAAAATTTACATCAATTTTATGTTTTTTTTGGACATCAATTGGACATCAGTGTGTGGACGTCAAATTGACATAAAAAAATTTACATCAATTTGATGTTTTTTTGGACATCAATTGGACATCAGTGTGTGGACGTCAAATTGACATAAAAAAATTTACATCAATTTGATGTTTTTTTTGGACATCAATTGGACATCAGTGTGTGGACGTCAAATTGACATCAAAAAATTTACGTCAATTTGATGGTTTTTTTGGACAACAATTGGACATCAGTGTGTGGATGTCAAATTGACAAAAAAATTGACGGTCAATTTGATGTTGTTGTTTGTTTACATCAATTGGACATCAGTGTGTGGACATCAAATTGATGTAAAAAATTTACGTCAATTTGATGTTTTTTTTTTTTTTACATCAATTGGACATCAGTGTGTGGACGTCAAATTGACATAAAAAAATTTACGTCAATTTGATGTTTTTTTGGACATCAATTGGACATCAGTGTGTGGACATCAAATTGACATAAAAAATTTACGTCAATTTGATGTTTTTTTTGGACATCAATTGGACATCAGTGTGTGGACGTCAAATTGACATAAAAAAATTTAGGTCAATTTGATGTTTTTTTTTGGACATCAATTGGACATCAGTGTGTGGACGTCAAATTGACAAAAAAATTTACGTCAATTTGATGTTTTTTTTTATTATTTTTTTTTTACATCAATTGGACATCAGTGTGTGGACATCAAATTGACAAAAAATGTTGCAAGAATGAATACACCATGAAAAATATACAATGTACCATGACTAGAATACAACTTCAAGGGTGTTCAGAAAGCATTATTAGTTCTGAGAAAAACTGACGTCAATTTGATGATTTTTTTTCAACATCAGTTGGACATCAGTATGTGGATGTCAAATTGAGGTCAAAAAACTGAAGTCAATTTGGTGATTTTTTTTCAACATCAATTGGACATCAGTATGTGGATGTCAAATTGACATAAAAAAATTCACGTCAATTTGATGTTTTTTTTTCAACATCAGTTGGACGATAAAAAATTGATGGTCAATTAGAAGTTTTTTTCCGACATCAAATTGATGTAAAAAATTTACGTCAATTTGATGTTTTTTTTGGACATCAATTGGACATCAGTGTGTGGACGTCAAATTGATATAAAAAAAATTACGTCAATTTGATGGTTTTTTTGGACATCAATTGGACATCAGTGTGTGGACGTCAAATTGACAAAAAAATTTACGTCAATTTGATGTTTTTTTTTATTATTTTTTTTTACATCAATTGGATATCAGTGTGTGGACGTCAAATTGATGTAAAAAATTGACGGTCAATTTGATGTTTTTTTCGACATCCATTGGACATAAGTGTGTGAAAGTCAAATTGACGTAAAAAAAAATTGATGGTCAAATTGATGTTTTTTTCGACATCAGTTGGACATAAGTGTGTGGATGTCAATGACAAGATCACTGCTTTCATGCGCTCAAAAACATGTCTGTGATCGGCTACGATGTTCATCACTGCAGCCTTTCATGCCAAGATCTAAATATAATGCCATAGGTCTAAATGTAATCCTTTTCACAATTACTTAAACTTGACAGCTGTAATAGTAAAAATGTGCTAAAAGTTTTCAGTAGCTCCTCACTGCAGAACACAAGATCAAGGATCAAGATCCACAGGGTGGAGACGGGTACGTCTAGGGATATGTAAACTGGGAGAAGTTGGATCCAGATCCAGGGGAGTGGAGTTGGGTTAGTTTAAGGATCGGGGGTGGAGACAGTGGCGTAGCGGACGGGCCCTGCGTGGGCATGCACTGCAGGCGGGGCCCCGCGTGTTGGGGGGCCCCCGCGATAACCCGGGTTGCTTCGACAGATGATGATCATGTATCAACGACAGCCAGAGATATTGTCAAAAGCATCAAATATTGCCAATATTAAGAGGATTTGGCATTTCCAATTAATGTAGGCCTGTTACATTCTTCTAGTCTATTATTATTACTATTAGGTTAGGCTTCTTTTATTATTAAATTAATATTATAATAAATTTGCCCGGTGATAATTTCATTGCGCATCACTGCACTGATGTGCTGTGAAGATAATAAAAGATAAGGCTATTAGATCCTCTTTTTTAATTTTTTTTATTTCACTGATGTCCAATTTCTATTATCAATTGGACATCAGTGTGTGGACGTCAAATTGTTGTAAAAAAATTGACGGTAAATTATACAGTAAATGGAGTCGAAGAGTGGAAGCAGTCCTACAGTGGAAGTCGGGAGTCGGAGTTAGAAGCAATTCAGAGAATAAGTCTCTCTGAACCCCTCCTTTCCGTGAGCCTACTCTGCTCTGATTGGTCAGATGGCCCAATCCTTTTTGATTGGTCTACTGCACGCACCACGCACCCATTGCCATAACTGAATGACAAAACATTGTATATAATGTATGGACAGAAAAGGCAGCATCGATTTTACCGTATCAATTTGACCCAGAGTCCGACGATGAAACGTCTGAAGTAGTCGATCAACCAGAAACTAATTCGCAATCACGACTGGAGTAGTTTGGTTCTATATGGTAAATGTCACCTTTGTTTGTGTTATTTATAAGAAGTGATAGCAGCGTCACTGTTATACTTTATGTAGGTGCACCTACATTTAGGCCAGATGTGTACAGATTTTTTCGTCATAACTATTTTCAATATTGGACCCACATCTGAATAGCAGAACTACAGAAATGTGAATTAGCTAGTTAGCAGGAGACAGACTAGGGTGTACTTTACACAACATAACATACAACCCTATGAAATTTGAACGATCGCTAGAAATATAAACATTAATTATTAATCATTCTTACAGGTTGAGATTCAGAGGAGCAAACTGGTCAAAATAAACTGGGCATTGATCCATATTTTAAGACCAAGCGTTTTGTGAATCCTGCATTAAACTCCCCAAAGTTTGAGATGCATTCGTCAGTAAAATGACGGGAACACAGCAAAAGATTGTACTGCTGACACCAGGGTTGCCAGGTTTTCACAACAAAACCTGCCAAATTGCTCCTCAAAACTTGCCCAAAACTAACCCAATCGAATTTCAGGGGGGTCCTCTTGTTATTTTGGGTCGATTCAACTCGCCAACATGAAAAACAACCCGCGGCAACAGTGTAAAAGTAGCTTAATTCCGCGGGAAAACCACGGACTTGGCAACACTGTGTGGCATTGTTGAAAAAATGAATTTTCCCTAGTGTCTGCGCGCAATAAGTGGGCGGGCAATATGCTAATGTTTCGTTGTGACGTCACAACAAAACGGCTGGGATTCGTTTTACAAACGACTCTTTTAATTGACTGAGTCGACTCTTACATTTGAGAGACAATAACTTTATATATGGTGCACTTTCAGATTTAAAACTTTGGAGTTTTTCAAGCTATATTACACACTACATGAAAGGATTTTTCAAAAATCCATAAAAGGGGCACTTTAACTCTACAGCACAACATTGATGCATCGAAAAACAATCAAATTAATTTACAGAATCTAATTAGAACAGAATATACCATTCTAATAAATAAATAAAAAATAATAATAAAAAAATGAAATAGTCATAATCTTAAAATTCATAAATCAAAAGTTACATATGCACATATACAGTGCAAAATGCCTTGGGAAAAGTGCAAAAGTGCAGAGGAGCTTAAACATTACTAAACATTAGCTAAACATTCACAACATCCAAAAATCAAGTTAGAATCGACTGAAATGTTTTGAAATCATTTTTACCCTACCTGATAAAAAATCCAGTCTTTCAAGCGATATTCCTGTGTCTGTTTGAGTCTTTTCAAATAGTGCGCTATAGTCAACTCTTTAACGTTGGCCGGCAGAATCGTGCTGCAGTGTTTGTTGTTGTTGAGTGGTAGGACATGAGCTGTTGGCACAAGCATCTTACTTTTTTTGGATCTTTTACCATTTCAAAGTGCATCCAATTCTACACTTTTTCTAGACATTGTTAAAGATTTAATCCCTGCTGCAAAGATGCTTTTTTGTCGGTCAGGATCATGGAAAGTGAAACCTAACTCTGTCACAGGGGTGGTTGGATTTATTCACGCACATTAAAAATATTTATTAGAAGATTCTTTCTTTTCACATTTTTTATAGCATTATAATAATAGGCTGTATATTAATTTATTGAGAGAAAACCGGTAGGTCTATGTAAAATCAGATATTATTGAACACCCCCATATCTCGTCAATATATATAGGTCAATGATGTGAAGGGTCATTTTTTTTGTCCAAAGGCCAAAGCATGACATCCAAAGCATGTTAGGTAGTACAATTAGATCTCTGTTATTGAATCCAAAAGGTTTTAATTATATTTTGCTATATATAAAGTTATTTTAAAGGTTTTGAAGTGTCAAAAGGTCATTCAGTTTAACCGTCCAAAGGCCATTACAGCCATTTCATTTAAAATATCTAAAAATGTAATAAATGTATATATATTTTTTTTATTCTGGCATGATTTTATAACATTATATATCAACATAGTGCAAAATTATGTGTAGAACTTGTTGCTTTGTTATGAGAAAAATGTATTATATATATATATATATATAATGTATATACACAGTCAAACCAAAATTTATTCAGACACCTTGAACATTTCATATAGTTTAAAAAATGGTAATAATATATGACAAGATCTCAGAGTTAAACTGTGTCAGAAAAAAAAAAAAATCTTAATTATGTCAGATAACACTTATGCAAAACATGGTCAGGTTAAAGTTTGTGAATAATTTTTGTCCAATTTTTTATCAATTTTACTGGTAGTCCATTGTATGAAGAATTTTTGGGTATAATATCAATCAATCAATCAATCAATCAATCAATCAATCAATCAAATCAACATTTATTTATACAGCCCTTTACAACACTCAAGGTGAACCAAAGTGCTTTCCAATAAAAACAACAAAAATTAAAAACCAACAAGAAAAAAAAAAATAAATAAATAAATAAATAAATAAATAAATAAATAAATAAATAAATACACAAAAATGCCACAACAACTGCTAGATATTAAAAGCCAGTCTAAATAAATAAGTTTTGAGCTTAGCTTTAAAAAGGCCCAGGTCAGTGATAGTGCGCATATCAGTGGGAAGCTTATTCCAGAGTCTGGGCCCAGCAACAGAAAAAGCCCAGTGTTTGTACCATGACCTTGGGACTTCCAGAAAAAGTTGATTTGTTGACCTAAGAGCCCTGGTTGGCTGATGCAGAGACAGCATCTCAATTATATAAGGTGGGGCAAGGCCGTTGAGAGCTTTAAAAACTAAAGTATGTCACAGTTTACTTTATTTTGCAATCCTCACTTATATAAATAAACTATAGTGTCATGCACCCACTAGTAAAAATAAAAAATGTCTGAATAATTTTTGGTTTGACTATATATTTTATATATATATATTATATTATATTATATTATATTATATATATATATATATATATATATATATATATATATATATATATATATATATATATATATATATATATAAAAGCAAACTCTTGAATGCGCTAAATTGTCGTGGCTAAGCAGTAAGTGAACATGCACCAACATATTGAGCCATAGTATGATGCCATAGAGATGCATGTTCAAATCGGACCTGGCCCTGAATCCTCATCCCCTTCCCTCACTCTCTCCCCCAATTTCCTGTGCTTTCTCAGTAAAAAGTGGCAAAAAGCCCAGAAAGACATAGATTACTCTCATTATACTGTATATTCACACATATCTCAATACAGCAGAGTAACAAACTAAAATTTTTTTTGACGTAAATGTCGCTAGATTGGTTGTCAGGGATTTGCTATATGTGGTTGCTAAGGTGTTATAAGTGGTTTGAGTGTGTTGCTATGTGGTTGCCAAGGCATTCTTAGTGGTTTTTAATGCATTGCTAAGCAGTTACTTACAGTCAAAAGAGCAAACCCCACTGACCAAAAACATTTTCTTGAAGTATCTCTTGTGATTATAAGTTAAATTTGAAATAATTGATCAACATATTTGCATATTCACAGTTCTCTGATGTTGGTTAATGGTCATATGACATGCAGGCAAACAAAATAGTACATTTTTTTACATTATTTTACACTGAATTAAACCATAAAAATAAAAACTCTATTTATTAAATAAATAGCACACCTCTCCTTAACAAGCTGCATGATTTGACATATTATTCATGTTTGGTGCAGGATGAGTTATGCATCAAAGTTTAATACTTAGAGTTCAAATCCGAATGAGCCTTAGCAAGCACTACTAATTATACTGGAGCATTTCAAAATCAGCTGAATAATCTGTTGGCACTTTTGAAATGACTGTATGAAGAGTGTTAATGGTAGTAGGTGTCGCAGCACATCGGCAGGTGAACCAGCCCTCGAGCTCCTGCTGTGGATATCAGCCGAATTAATTGGCATCACTTTTCCCGGAAACAGGATGAGATGGGTAAAAATCTACTTGTGATGAATGTCTCAGGACGCTGATAGCAGGCTCTGGCAGTGGGTCTTGTATAACGTGGTGAGACCGGAGTTGGTATGCCTCTCCCATCATACCCCTGGGCGCCCACTCCTTTGCAGAGTCAGCTGGTTTCACTCCACAGCTGGTGGGAACAGGGAGGGTGTGCAAGTGAAGACACACAGGGCACTTTTCTGGGAGAAAGAGCCTGGCAGAAAAGCACGTAAAAAAAATGTTTTATGAAATGCAGAGTCCCAACAGGCTGGCTGGATGTTGGGCAGGGCCAGATTACAGAGAGGACGTGTGATTGATGGACTGCTCTCCTAGTGAGCTGGCATTTGAGAGAGGGTTAGCCAACCGCTTGCACTGCCACATGTACAGAGACTCACTGCCAGATGCATACACAATCCCAGGTCATATCTCACCACCCACACATACTCTTACCCTCCTGCCTCCCAGGTTTTTGGCAAAGGGAGTCACACATACACACTGGAAGGGATGCAGAAGCTCATATGATTTCACAAGAGCAGCAGTCGGAGGAGGTCAGGGTGGCACTGGGGATCCGTCATTTGTTTGAGAATCTAGCTGGACTCGTTGCACTGTACATTTTTAATTCACTAAAAAAAGAACCAGCTCATAAGTGTCATTTGTTTGTGAATCGAGCTACACTGATTGCAGTGTATGTTTTTGATTCAATAAAAATAACCAGCTCATAAGATTTATGTGTTTGTGAATCAAACTATACTGGTCACACTATTTTATGTTTTTTGATTCACAAAAACTTTTGTGTTTGTGAATCAAGCTACACTGGTCACGCTGTTTTTGATTCACTAAAAATATCCACGTCATAAGAGTCATTTGTTCGTGAATTGAGCTACACTGATCGCAAGTTTCTGATTCACACTCATTTGAATCATTTGTTTGCGAATCAAGCTTACACTGGTCGCTCTGTATGTTTTTTGATTCACTAAAAATTAACTGGCACATAAGAGTCATTGTTCGTGAATCACACTACTCACTCACTCAACTACTCACACTGTAGTGATCGGAGGAGGCCAGGGTGGCACTGGGGATCAGTAACTACACAGAAGGATCCATCTGATCCTGTTTAACCATGCTAACACGCACACATGCATCCGAAGTACTCGTATTTCCAATTTGGAAGTGAGCATCTGGTGTACAAAACGTACACATTTACTTGAACAAATATGAACATCCATGCACCTATATGTGTGCGCGACAGAGCGGAGCGTCAACAGACATCTGTACGAGAGCATCTGTTCGAGTACGCGTGCATCGCCGCCTGCATGTGCGTGTGTGAAAACGGCTGTGCACGATGGATCCCGCGCATGCACGTGTGTGTGTTTGTGTGTGGCTGGGCTTCAAGATTGTGTCGAGGGCGTGTGTAATAAATGTGCCCGAGCGCGAGGGCCCGAAAGATATATCACAGGCGGAGGGAGAGCAGAGAAAGTGCAGCGGGGAGGGAAGGGGGGCAGAGAGAAGGATAGATTGGTGAGGAAAAAAAAGTGGGGGGAGGGGGGACTGGTTTCTCCTGGGTCCTGCTATGTTTCCCATTATGTAAGCCATGGTCACCGGCAGCATGCCAGCAGGCAAAATAAAAGAGTCTCTCTGGCTTGGCACGGCTCGTATTTTCCTATCCTCGGCGCGGGGTCAGAGAGGGGTCAGGCAGCTGGATGGGGCGCTGGGGGGATTGTGGGGTCTGGGCTGGCCTCCAAAACCCAAAAGGCCCAGGGTTCAAGTACCAGCTGAAAGCAATCAGGGGGAAATCTGGGAGTGCCACAGCTGCTCCGCGCGGTGCTGCTCTGTGGCTCAACTCTCTCTCTCTCTCTCTCTCTTCTTCCCTCCTTCCTTTCTCTCTCTATCACTCTTGATTGTTTTTCCCCTTGTCTTGCTCTCCCTCAGCCGACACAAAAGGCAAAAACAGCATACTTTTAACATGAAGCTAGCCGTGTGCATATATGCTAGAATTTGTGTTTGTGTATATGTGTGTGTGTGCGGGGTCAGGAGGAAGACAAAATGGAAAAGGAAAATAGCACTACAATCTGCCTAAACCACAGTGAATGGTACACTGTGTATGTCTGACCACCTATTATGTTTGAGGGGTCTGTGTGCTTGCTGTCAGACAAGGTAATAGCGTTAATGTCTTCTTATGGCTTTCTGGTGAACAGCAGAAAACATCCACTACTATGAATTTGATTATAAATGTGTGTGTCTGGTTGCTTGTAATGACCAAACCTCACTACACTGAAATAGTTACAGATTTCTCAATCTGGTATGATTCCAAATCATAAGCTCTCAATGTAAATTCTCATTCATTCTGGTATGTTTCTGTTATAAGACTAATATCAGACATATTCATCCTTTGCAGTGTTGGGGGTAACGCATTACAAGTAACTTCAAGTAACTGGTAAAAAAACGCATTACTTTTTCAATTTACAACAAAAGATACTTTTTTATATAAGTAACGCAAATTACATTTTCGCATTTATTGACTGACAGCTCTCCTGTCCCCATGTTGAGAGAAATAAAGTGCAGAGGTGTTGTGTGCACTGTGTGAACATGATGGTTATTGTAAATGTGAACATGCATTTATTCATCTCACTGGCACAAAAACATTCAGTATTCCTCAAAATTAATAAAAATAGTGAAATTTTACGCAATCCTGTAATAATTAATTATATTAAATTACACAAATATACTTTATGTATTTAATCTCACTTTATTAACCAATGTCTTTGCTGCTGACCTTCAATGATCCAATTTAACTATGCAAAAATTACTTTAGATTAGATTTAGAAATAATAGTGTTGAACTTCCTTCTCCTGTATCCTATGTTTCTTTAATCCAGAATGGCAGCACAGCTGAAAGGTTTGTTTGAGCTGCACCCTCTACTGTTCAAGTGTAAATATGCATTTCCTTCAGCCTTACGCTTATTCATTTCACTTTTAGTGCCAAAAACAGAACTTTTTTTTTGTTATTAAAAAACAAACAAGCAAGCCCAGGCCAGATGAGAAAAAGTAACGTAAAAGTAATTTAACACATTACTTTTCATAAAAAGTAACTAAGTAATGCAATTAGTTACTTTTTTAGAGAGTGAAGCAATATTGTAATGCATTACTTTTAAAAGTAACTTTCCCCAACACTAATCCTTTCGAACTATTTATTAAGAGAACCAACCCAAAAGGAGTTATTTGATTCACGAATTAGGCTACACTGGTTATGCACAAGATTTTTCCCCCTAAAACAGGTCAGTGCGAACCCCACAACTCAGCCGATTCTAAAGATCTCATTAGTCATGTCAATCATATGATTGTATACTGTAATGCTGATACAAATACTAACCCCTAACCTGTCACAATAAGGCGAATTGAATTTGAGATACACTGATGATGCTATATTTTTTTCATCACCCAGGTGAAAAAAGTACACTTCCATAATGTACTTGAAGTGCTCTATTTTCATGCATTAATTTTGTACTTGATATACTAAATATTCTTCTTTAGTACTTCTAAATTTAAAAGTGTACTCAACTGTGCTATTTTGAGACACCATAAACTAAAATGTGCTTTTAACATACTATCTCTGTATTAAAAAAAATTTATTTACTTACCACTTGTAGTACACTTGAACCCATCTTTCACACACAGGTTCAAGTGTATTACAAGTGGTAACTAAATACATTTTTTAAATACAGAGATAGTATATTAAAAGCACATTTTAGTTCATATTCATGGTGTCTCAAAATAGCACAGTTTCTTAAAATTATCTTAAGATAATCATTCATAAGTCGTGTTTTGTACATTTTTGATTCATTAAAAAAAAGAACCAGTGTCATTTGTGAATCAAGCTACACTGGTCATGTTGTACGTTTTTGATTCACTAAAAAGAACAGCTAGAGTCATTTACTCATGAATCGCAGTGAATGTCATTTGGTTGTTTTTGCATGCAGGCAGTGAGGACAGAAAAACAAATATTGCCATTAATGTCTTATCACATTCCATAAACTCTCCAAACTCACAGTCATAACTAGGAAAAAACAGATTCAGAGGGAGCACTGCAGGAGTATTATATATTTTTTTGTTGCATCTCTCACTTGCAGTACTGTTGTGGTATAAAGGAGCACCTTGATGAAAAATCCAGCATGATTTCCAAGTTGGTCCAGTCTGGTTTACGCTGGTTAGAACTGGTATAGTTAGCTGGTAGTCATGCTGTTCTCAAGCAAAATTGAACTGGTTTAGCTGGTCCACCAGCACTCCCACTTCCCATGCTGGGAACCAGCAAACCGCATCCCATGCTGGTCCCTAGCATGCAAAACATACCGTATGCTGGTCTTTTCAGCAGGGCATTTACACTGACAGCTATAACCTGCTAACAACCACAACACTACAGCGATTTGACAACCTACAGCAACACAATCCCTGTCAGTGAGAATGCACTTTTAGCAGCCCTCCACTTAGTCTGACTAAGCATTTACCCAGACATGACCTCTCTGCTGGCCAACTGGGGTCAATTACACGTGCACCTTCTCACAAACACCTCTCACTCATCATTAACTCACACTCTCAGCACTAAGGGTTGACAGTGACCGATGTGTAAACCTCAAGGTTGCCATGACCTCTAAAAGAGCGCAGCACGTTAACCCCACTGTAGGACAGAAGAGCTGTGACCCGACACGGAAAGTGACCACATCAGCCCCGAGTGGAGTGAAAGTGAGTGGGCCATGACAGAAAGCACATGTAATGAATCCCGAATCGTACCCACGTAGTAATTTAGCGGAGACAGACGCAAGGTCGAGCAAGCAGCCAGGCAGACGGCATCTCTCCACATACATAACGAGAGAAAGTAACCACTGTAATTATGAACAATAATCAGTACTAATAATACAGTTTGGTGGAATATAAATACCTCTCAATTGTGCACTTTTTTTAGTCTGACAGGACTGTACGCATACAATAGTGTGCATTGGAATACAATCAGCACCACTGCATACACAAATTAAACTACACTATACAGAAATACCTGTGAGAAAAAATGTCATAAACAATTGAGAGTTTAGTTATTTAGTATAATCTATAAAATGCATGTATAGAACAATCAGATTTGATCTTAAAAGATGCTATGCTAATGTAACGGTTAAGCTTTATAGATAATCCAAAAGACAATGTATGGTGTAGAACGATCAGGAATAACTTTAATGAACACAGAGGAGAACACAACCACCATAACTTTAACAATGAACAGAAGGAACAGAGGGCATAAATACACAGAGGAAGTGGAACAGGGAACAGGTGAGAACCAATTGGAAACCATGACAACTAATAATGAACTAGAACACAGGCAAAACAGTGACAAGGAAAAACCATGACTAGAAACTAAACATGACCAAAACAGTTAAAAGCAAGAAACAAATTGGATTGTCTCTATCCGTTTATTAAAGCATTAGTTAACTTTAAAATGAAAAATACCCCAAGCTTTACTCACCCTCAAGCCATCCTAGGAGTATATGGCTTTCTTCTTTCAGATGAACACAATCGGAGGTATATTAATAAATCTTCTGATGTGTCCAAGCTTTATAATGGCATTGAACGGGATCAAAGATTGAAGCTCAAGAAAGTCCATCCATCCATCCATCCATCCATCCATCCATCCATCCATCCATCCATCCATCCATCCATCCATCCTAAACGTTCTCTCCACAGCTCCAGTGGGTTAATAAAGGCCTTCTGAAGCAAAGTGTTTGTGTAAGAAAAATATCCATATTTAAGGAGTTATAAAGTAAAATATCTAGCTTCTGCCAGACCGCCTTTCATATTCAATTTACGAAAAAAATGTTCAACATTTTTGAAAGTTGACTACGGAAGGCTTAGGTTGTAGCGCAAGCGTTTTGAACTGTGAGAGTTTTACACTTCTTTTGTAAGTTGAATACGGCAGAAGCTAGATATTTTACTTTATAACTTGTTAAATATGGATTGTTTTTTTTTTTTGTTTTTTTACACAAATGCATCACTTTGCTTCAGAAGGCCTATATTAATCCCCAGAAAGAAGAAAGTCATACAGGATGGCTTGAGGGTAAAACTTGGGGTAATTTTAATTTTAAAGTGAACTAATCCTTTAATCATGAAACTCATACATTTTGATCAAATAGATCAAAACTCCAATAGAAAAGTAAAAGAAAAAAAGTAAAAGAAAATTATTTTTTTTCTACATCAACTAGTCAGTGGGTTGCCTGAATTACTAGTTAAATATTCAGTGTAAGTTAGTCTGTATAATTAGAATGGTTTCAGGTTAACTGATCAGACGTGTTTCTTATAGGGTGTTTATATAAGATGCATTCTTGCTTTCAAAAACAGCTGGATGCAGTGCAATGGAATAATACAAAATGCAGAGGTTCTGACATGTGTTTTTAAAAGCCGAACTGTTTTTAATTTTATACGCTGTTTAAAAAACGTAATTCCCTTGGCGTGATATGCAATGCGAATAGCCAATGCTGTTGCAACAGCTAAAGAACACAACACTAATTCAAGCAATTAAAAGAATAAAATATATCAATAAATATATACATTTTATTTATAATATATAAATATTGCATTAAATTACTCAAAAGTGATGGTAAACCTATATATTGTTATTGTTTTAAAATATATTTTAAATATTTCAAATAAATTCTGTTCTTTATCATTTCTTTCATTCAGAGTCATAAAAACATTTTAAGCAGCAGCTGTTTTCAACATTGATAATAATAAGAAATGTTTCCTGAGCACCAAATCAGCATATTAAAATGATTTCTGATGTATCATGTGACACTGAAGACTGGAATAATGGCTGCTGACAATTCAGCTTAGACATCACAGGGATCAAAATCTATTCAAATATAAAACAGTTATTTTGAATTATAATGATATTCCACATCATAATCTCTCTCATAAGAACGAGGGGAGGGGAAGGCGCGTGTGAGAAAAAGATGGGAACGAGACAGTGAAAGAGAGGGGATGCTAGTTATCAAGGGGATAAGAGAGTGGGGTAGAAAAAACAAAGGAAGTCATATAGACAGAGCCAGAGAGAAGCAGACACAAAGGGCTGAGGTGACACACACACACACACACACACACACACATACACACACGTCTGTATTCCCAGTATATATCTGCATGTGTGTGTGAATGTGTCAGGCTGGCAACAATGCGGGCCAGGCTGAAGCAGGAAGTGTGTTGGGGATAAGGCAGCCATGTGGCAGGATGTTATGGACTTCTAATTAGAGCAATTCATCTGTCAGCGATGCTAAGCTTTCACTGCAGCTTTCACTGGCTGCCCTAGCAGACCCTCGACACTCCTGCACTGACCACACGCTCCACAGCTGCTGTTACACCTATCACAGCCTGTGACTAATACACTCAATCAGTGTGCAAATTACACAACGCCTTTCAGGGGGGTCGACTTTTGCAGTAATTTTGGAGTGCAATCTGTTGAGGTTCAGAGTTGTCTTTGGTGCTTTTAGCACAGTTAGCCAAGTGTCAACTATCTGTAGTTTTTGAAGAAAATGCTAGGTGGTGAATTAGCTAAACAGCTTTGCCACTTTTCATGTAAAAAGTTTTTTGTTTACCTGTTTAAACAAGTGCTAATTGGGCTTAAATTTAATATATGACTATTAATTTTTTACCATGAGGTAAAAATGCACACTCTGACTAACTTTAGTGGTTACTGAAGTCTTTTAACTTATGTAAATTTTTGGGTCAGAAAGAGTTTTTTTAAATGTTTTTTAAGAAATTAATACTTTTATTCAGAAAGGATGCATTAGAATGTTCAAAAGTGACAGTAAAGACATTTATAATGTTACAAAAGGTTTCAAATAACTGCATTTTGAAGTCTTTTAATCAAGGAATCCTGAAAAAAATGCATGTTTCCATCAAAATATTAACAATTTTCAACATTTATAATAATAAGAAATGTTTCTTGAGCACCAAATTAACATAGTATTTCTGAATGATCATGTTGCACTGAAAACTGAAGTAATGGGTTATTTTGAATTGTAATGATATCTCACGATATTACTGTTTTTACTGTATTTTTGTTCAAATAATGCAATCTTTTTGAGAATAAGAGGCTTCTTTCAAACAGCATAAAAAAATCTTACCGAACCCAAACTTTTGAATGGTAGAGTATAAAAAAGTTGTATTTTAACACCACTCTTTTGGGAGGGTTCAAGTCTTAGAGGGACGAGACCCCCAAAACCCCTCAATAATTCCTTGCCTACACTGTGATCATTCCATATGCACACATATGCACATAAAACAGTGTGTCTTTGTGTAAAGCTTTGTGTTTCTCATGTTCCAGCACACTTAGCTTGAGTTAAACAGGCTCTGACAGGTATTGTTCCTCACACACACATTGTATTCACATTCATCCAGTGCTTGAATGGCATTTTAATCAAACGGCATGTTGTTGGAACTCAAAGCAGTGAATGTGTTTGCTGTAATCATTCACTTATCGATCAATGTCATGTACTCATTTCATTACGACTTTCGCTCTCTTTTTCTCTGGAGTTGACCGAGGAGCTTCCATTACTAAACACTCTCTTTTCCCTCCATACTGCATGCCAAGCAATGCATTACATACAGGATACTGCATCATTCTCATCTATAAAAGCAGACAATCATATCAAACACATAAACAGCTGTGATCTCGGATTTGTGTGATTGTGTATAAAGACGCATGTGCGTTTACATAGCCAAACATGCAAAAAAAAAAAAAAAAAAAGATATAGAAAAAAAATCTAAGCTAAACTTGCAGTGATGTTTCTGAAGTAAATTTATCTTTTTCTTAAGGACATTTAGACCACCATACAGATGCAAATTTTTGTATGAGAACAAAATTTCCCCCAAAATTTAGCTAAATCTGACAAAAACTCCTCAAAGGAAGAAAATAACTCATATATAAAAATATTTTTTTTTCTTTCTAAATATGCAAAATGCCAAAGGAGAAGGGTTAAGGTTTGGTTTAATCTGTAGTCTTAAACAAGCAAATAAATAAATACATATTTTACAGAATAACACAAAGGCAAAAACGCAAAAGCTACACCAATACTGCAACTAGAAAAGATTTACTCATTAAATGTGATTGATTTAAAATCATTTTCACACTCTTTTCCTCGGAATCTGAGTGTGGCTGACCTAAAATTGTCTGTTACAGAACTAAGAGGCCCAATTTTCTTTATAATTACTGCATCTTGCTTTTGTAGGACAGTATGCGATGTCCTCATTTAGATAACAAGCTAAACGTGTGCGTATCTGCAACAAGATTCTGCTAAAGTCAGAGTTTGGAGAATCTCAGGAACCCTCCATTCAGAAACAGAGGGATGCAACATGTAATAAAAAAAAAAAAAAAAAAAAAAAAAAAAAGAGCGCAATGTCTGCATGTGAAAAACTCCCTCTTTTTCCATCTATTTCTTCTCAGTCATCTTCTCTGAAGCATTCCAGCCTAAAGTGGAGCACGGCGCGAGGAGAAGGAGAGAAGGAGGCCGTGCGAGGCCGGGAACACAGAGCAGCGGCCGGAGGGATGTTTAGATAGGTGCAGGCTGCCACTAGGAAGTCCGGGCTCCAATATAAACATGCAGCCACACAGCCCAGCGCTCACGACTGTGGGAGAAACTTGCCCCCAGCCGCCTGAAAGAGAGAGAGATAGAGGGAGGATGGGTACACGGTCACTTTCAAATCTTTGCGGAGTATATACACAGCTGACTGCAGCCGCTCTGTAGCAATTTCCTCCCTTTCTCGCTCTCTCTCTCTCTCTCTCTCCCCAGGCTGGGCTCTAGAGGCCAAAAGTAATAAGCGTATCTAGATGTGATCTCACTAACAAACAAACACACTTATGCACACACACTTTCACTCGCTCCCACACGCACACCCACCCACATGGGTCACAGTTCATTTCTTCAAACTTGTCATTTTGATTTCGAGAGATAGGAAGTGGAAAGGGGCTGTAATTCCAGTGAATTTACACAATCACTATACAAGTGCATAAGCTGGGCAGCAACACACCATGACGCTTTAAAAAAGAGGAAATAACTGCCCGATATACAGATGGGAATTTATTTTTAAAAATCAGTCATATTTGGAAGAGAAATGCTTAAAGGATTAGTTCACTTTCAAATAAAAATTTCCTGATAATTTACTCACCCCCATGTCATCCAAGATGTCCATGTCTTTCTTTCTTCAGTCGCCTACGCCTTCCCTATTCGACTTATGGAAAAAATGGAACTGGCGCTGTGTTCGTTTAGTAAGTTGAATAGGGAAGGTGTAGGACATACAGCGTAAGCTTTTTGAAGAATACAAAAGTGCGGTTTTGGCAGAACCACTTGGAAGGCAATCATTTGTTTATATAAAACATATACATTTACATTTTTTTCAAAAATGACCAATCGTTTTGCTAGATAAGACCCTTATTCCCCGTCTGGTATCGTTTAACCCTTTCGCACGTAAGTTTAAAATATTCTGTGGGCCCCCCCAGCGTGAGTTTTTTAAGGAGACTGTTATTTAGAACGTATCACTTTATGGTTTCCATGGTGACGCATCACTGCTTGTTACGTGACACACCGCAGCGCTGTATGACTGATGATCTGCTTTTATTTAATTTTTCCTTGTATATTCAAAATATTCACAAATTTGTTAACTTTAGCATGAAATATCTAATTTTTTGATTCTGTTTTGCTGTTTAAACACTTTTATAATGATTTACAACCCGTGAATTCATCCACTTCTCCCGAAATACATGAAACTAAGTGAGTCGGGGAACTGGGGAAGAATAGAGTAAGCTTTAAAGTTACTTTCACAATGTGTATCTAATATGAATAAAACATGTCGTCTAATTATAATGGAAAGGGTTGTTATTTCCAATTCTATAGACATCACTGTGTATTTTACAAACTCTAAATATATTGTTTTGTTAGTACTCATGTGTATTTAAATGTCTGAAACGTAAAATAAACATTATTTGGTTGAAAACACTGCATATATGTAATATGTAATATGGTCACATTTGAATTTGGCAGTTGATCACGTGATGCACTGAACGTTCTAATCACACCAGTGTGATCATACGCGTTAAAGGGTTAAAGCCCTTTGAAGCTGCACTGAAACTGTAATTTTGACCTTCAACCGTTTGGAGTCCCATTGAAGTCCACTATAAGGAGAAAAATCCTGAAATGTTTTCATCAAAAATCATCATTTCTTTTCGACTGAAGAAAGAAAGACATGAACATCTTGGATGACATGAGGGTGAGTAAATTTTCAGGAAAATTTCATTTGAAAGCGAACTAATCCTTTAAACCAGCAAGAATTGCCATGATGGTCCGGCCAGCAAAAACTTGTTTTCAGAGGCCTGGTGGGAAAAAAAAGGACATTTAGACAAACTGATGAAGACAATTATTAATATTTTGTTTTTTGATTTTTTCCAAAACATCCCTTTTTAATAAATACTATATAAATACTGTACAAAGACACTGTAACTTCTAAAGTTTTTCTGATTAAACTTGACTGATACGAAATAATATCCTACGCTTGTTTCCTTTGAATCTGAGCGTATAGCTGACTCAAACCGGCCTGTCACAGGAGACCCGATTTCATTCAATTTTGAAATATATGTATGGATCATCTCATGCATCTAATACACAGAAGTGACCCCAAAAAGTATTTGGACACTTAATCCACACTTAAAATGTAGGAATGTCACTACATTAAATAAATATCAAACCAAGCTACATTTATCTTAAGAAAGACAGCACAGGTGCACTTTTCAAGAAAAACATTTCACAAAAAGGCTTTAAGGATAGGCTTTAAAGGATAAAACAAAAGATTTACTGTTCAAATGAAGTGTTTGCATTCAGTACTTTCTGGTTGTCAAACTTAGCGGAACATTTCCATAGTTAATGTCTCTGCTAGAACACCTGTGTGAACCTGAGGGCCTATAGTTGGTTAAGTAATTGCAAAAATGGCATAATTTATTTAGATGCCATTTGGTTTGATACTAATTTAATTCATGACATTCATACATTTTAAGTGTGGCTTAAAAGGAAAGTTCACCCAAAAATTTAAATTGCCATCATTTTACTCACCCAGGGCGAAAAGAATGTTTTTTTTTTCATATATGAAAGTCAATGGGGTCCAAAACAACAACAAACCCACTGACTTTTTAATGTAAAGATAAAAAACTAACAGAGAAATTGTTCAGAATATCTTCTTTTGTGATCCGCAGAAAAAAGAAAGTCATACAGGTTTGGAACGAGATGAGAAATTATCATTTTTGGGTGAACTATTACTTTAAGTGTCCAAATATGTTATGGGACCACTATATGGTGGCAACCATATTTTCTAGGTCTAGGAACCAAAGAAGCATGTTTATGCAGGTACAGTATGGCAGGTTATCGTGCAGTTGTCTCATTGAGTGTAATGTCATGATACGGAATATGTAGTCTCTGACCGTGACAGGTTCTGTAAAGGACGCCTGCAGAGACTCAGACCATTTGTCTCTTAGACAAGTGTGTGCAGACACCTCTAATTCGGGTAAAGATGGAAAAAGACCAGTCTAAGCATGTTTAGTCTGTGCGGTGGTGATAAGTCCCATGAGCGGCAAGTTTGTGAAGAGCGAGACTGTCACTGTGCATTTCTTTTTAAGAGAGGATCCATTACATACTGTAACACTCAGAGAGAGACAGAGAGATTTGTTAGCACTGTCCTGCAAGTCATTTTAGTGAAAAGCAGTATTAGGAATTTAAACATTGGTGTTGTGGTACAATGGGGCTCACTCCCCCTTTACTTTTCTACACAGCTTCCTGTTGGTTTCTATTTATATAAAAAATATGGGTAACACTTTATAATATGGTCATTTGTTAACATTAGTTAATGTATTAACTAACATGAACTAACAATGAGCAATACATTTGTTACAGTATTTATTAATTTTTGTTAATGTTTGTTAATAAAAATCTAGCTGTTCATTGTTTGCTCATGTTAGTTCACACTGCATTAACTAATGTTAATAAATACAACATTTGATTTAAATAATGTATTAGCAAATGCTGAAATTAACATTAATTACGATTAATAAATGCTGTAGAAGTATTGTTAATTCTTAGTTCATGTTAACTAAAGTAGTTAACTGTTAACAAATAAAACCTTATTGTAAAGTGTTGCCAAAATATGAATGAAATATTTCTATAGAATTACATTCAAAAATGTTTATAAAAATATTCATATAATTTCTATTCTATTCTATTCTATTCTATTCTATTCTATTCTATTCTATTCTATTCTATTCTCTATCCCATGTGACAAGGTCTATTTGGCTAAAAAAATAGGGAGAGAAAAAACGTTTATAAAACATTCAAAAATATATATTTATTTAATTGTATTTCCATATTTTATATATATATATATATATATATATATATATATATATATATATATATATATATATATATATATATATATATATATATATATATATATATATATATATATATATATATATATACACACACACACAATAAAAAAAAATGAATTTTATATATTTTTACGAAATATTTTATTCATTTCCAAATCTATTTATCTAATGTGACAAGGTTGGCTTGGCTTTAAAAAAAAAAAAAAAGGAAATGTCCATTTTGGTAGGTTAAAAATTATTTTAGTTTTTTGATGCAATCTTATAAAAATTCGATTTAAAAAATTCGAATGCAGAAAGGATTTAAAATGTGAGACACAGAGCTACACAAATGCGTAAACAAAGTAATGGAATGGGCCTTATTACTTAGCAAAGAAAAAAGCAAGTGTTTGACCAGAACAGTTGCCATATTCATTCCCTGGAGTTCGGGCTTCCCTCACCCTGAGGCTGTGGAGGCCCGAGGCTCTAAGCAACTGGCCATGTCCATAATGCAGCCCTGGTTCTGACACATAAAGGACTTAAAAGACCAAAAATAAAATAACAAAGAATACAAACGAGAGTGAAAAGGACTCATTATTATAGACACTGGCATTCCTGCTTCCCAACACACAACACAATGCAGTTCAATCTAGATTGACACACTGGCCATATGGAGAAGGAATGGACCCACCCAAGCACATGGACACACAAACAGGCCTTGACACACTCTCTGCCAGTAAACACACGCACATCCAGCTCTTCCTGGAACAGCACCATAATACAGCTGCGAGGCCCATGAGCAGCATCAACACCAACAGTGACACACACTCTGTGATAAACAAAAGATTGCATTATTACGGTCATCAACCACACATTTAACATCAACCACACATTTAACATTATCAATTCACATGAAGTGTGAGGATGATGCAAAAGCAAATGCCCCATACACTCACAAAATATTCATTATAAGGATAGTTCACCCAAAAATGAAAATCATCATTTATCTTCCTTTGTGTACAGCAGAACAAAGAAATTCATACAGGTTTGGAATAACTTGTGGGGGAGTAAATAACACAATTTTCATTTTTGGGTGAACTATCCCTTTATTGTTACTCTCATATACACACTTGTGCACAAAATGTCATTTCAAAATGGGGACACAGGCTGAGAGCTGAGAGTCAGCACATCTACAAAGCCTCTGCTATATGGTGTGGAGATCGCTTTTACATATTTCCACTTAAAAACGCGCCATCGAGTTCCTAGACACACCAACAGGTTCTTCCTCTGACACACTTTCTACGCTTTAGTTTTGCAAAAATGCTGTGTGGTTTCATGGTGTGTGACTGTGGGAGCAGATCAGTTCCCGAGCTCAAGCACCGTTCAGCTGATTGCCTTATCAGCACAAAGACAGTCACACCTTTAAGAAACATTAACATTTCACATACATTTAAGATGTGGTTTTGGGGGACTGTCAGCCATTGCTGACACATGTGCTGATTAATAATGTCGCACTAAAAGCAGGCTGCTTCCAGGAACATTTTTTGGAGATTCCAAATCAAGGTTAGAGATTGTACTCAATAAGAATGGGCTTTGCAGATGTGACGGCTGGAATGCTTAACTGCAGCCACATTTTTTGCCCTATCTCTTTTTCTATCCCATCAATTTCCTATCTCCCATCTTTATCTCTATGTTCACAACAGCTATGAAAGTGAAAAAGACTATGAACTGCGAAATAATTGCAAGAAATGTCTTTCAATTGAGTTGTCTCTGGCTGCACATAAAAAAAAAAAAAAGTACAGTACAACGTGACCAGTGTAGTCTGATTCATGACTCTTATGAACTGGTTGATTTTTTAGTGATTCAGACACATAAAGCGTGACCACTGTAGCCAAATTACCGAAACAAGGGGAAATTAAGAGTTGGTTCCCTTAATGAATAGTTCAAAAAGCTGTGTTACTGGTTTAAATCAGTCTGAAACACTGCCCTGTTTTATTTACAGGAATAACAGCATTTCTTACATGTAAGCAAATTGACTGAAATATACCAAAATGAATTACAATCCAACTGAATCAACTTTTAGATTGTAATCGATTGGGAAAATCAGTTGTTTTATTTTTACCTGAGTAGGCCCTTTTACACGGCCTGGGACGCAGCAGTCGGGCGGCCCAATTTGTCAATATACAGGCGCCGAAGATAAAAAATATTTTATCTTTTTGTGAGCGTCAGCGGCAGCCATGTCAGCTTTAACCAATCAAAGGGGATCATTTTAAACTTCTTGTACCATAGTCTCCCTGCTCTGCCCGGTTAAGGAGTGTTTTATGTACCCATTTTGTTCTTTTTTTCTTCTGCTGTGCATTAGCACATAAATAAGATTTTGCATTTCCTGCAAAGCCCCGTGCCTGGGATGCATCTATTTCCCTCAAATTATATGCACGAAAATAAAAAATGGATAAATAATTAATAATTGAATAACAGATGACAAACTGATACCAACACAAACATTTCCGTTAAGTTTTTTTTTGATGATTGTAACTATGGCAACATCCGCCCAGAGACCGCGATGTGAGCACCGCCTCAACTGTCCAAACTTCCATTTCAAAAGAAAGCGGCAGCCATCAGCATTTGGGTCATGTACCGACCACAAAACTGATGCTCATATCTCCATCGCTGTGAGTTACTGGAAGCCCACATGACAAAAATCACAACACACAAAATATGCACATGAGTAGTATCTCACACTGTATGGTGTGAAAGATTCACACAGCACATGTATACTGAAAATGCAGTTTGAGTCCTGAAAATTTAAAGGAATTGGTTATATATAACCATATATAAATATAACCAAGGATATATATGGTCATATATAACCTTGGTTATATTTAACCATATATTTAGGTTATATATATGGTTAAAATATGAGGGTCAGTCTTGTTAATAACCAAACTGTGAAAACATAACCTTATTTTTGACAGCTGTTCTTTTGTGTGAACATATTTACTCTAGCCTACTTATAGATTAAACAAACAACAAAGCTGGATCAACATATGTGTTGACTTGGAACAGTGTTCCTATCAACCAACCAAATTTTAAGCCTTGCAACAAGGTAAGAATGCATGATATATCGGTATCATATTGTTATTTCCCCTATTTTTACATTTATATTGCCTTTGCCATCATCAAACACTCACTTAAAGGTTAAAAACACTAAACTTTAAAAACACAATAATTTAATAACTCTGTTAAAAGTAATCGTTAGCAAATCTTAAAATGAATATCAATTTGTCATAATGTTGTGATGTCTAGAATTATATTTAAATGACAGGAATGATGTTCCAGGATTGAAGTTTACATTCAATAAAAGAACATATGCTACATTGCAAAATCATCTATCTGCTCAGTCAGTTGTATTTTATATGCCGCGTCTTGATGAGCTTAACCAACAAGCTCAACAAGTCTTCACCAGAATGAACATGCTAGTTGACCAGCTTTCACTAGCTACATTTTGATGGTGAACATCTTATCTTGGATACGATGGTCCACCAGCTAGACCAGCATAAACCAGCCTTGACTGGCATGTCTATAGTCTTTATAGCCATTAAGCTTTAGTGAAGTCGAGTTGCTCCATTGCTGATGTTGTGAGGCATCCGTCTGCATGGATCACCCTCACTGGAGTCTGTGGACAAAGACCCAGAATCCTCCTGCATTGTATCACTGTCGCTGTCAGAAGACAAGTGTCGCCCATGTACACACACGTCTGCCACATCATACAACAAATGACCAACTAGTCAAGAACACTTAACGTTTAAAAAATATGTGTATTCACGTAACACTTACAGACATGCATACACACTAAATGCTTTCACACAAAAGTCACTCCCATAAAAACACACCTTGCATAAATCCATGTAAATGCAATAAATGTGTTCCCCTGCACTATAAACACATCGCTTGGCCTGGAGGAGCTTCAGACGTTGCAGTCGCGTAGTGACATATGAGCGTGTCCTTCGACACAGAGAGAATCCATCGTCCATCAACACACTAACGTGCTGCCTACGCACACTTCTGCACTGAGTACGCCATGCTGAAACTAGCCAGGTCCTGCCGGTTTACAATCCTTCAAACTCCACAGACTGGTCATGAGTTTCATGATCTACTATTACACAGCACAGACACGCACACACACACACACACACACACACAGAGACAAGCTTTAGGTGTGTGAAGGTGAAGGGCTGAGGCCTCTCTCATTAGGCCTCTCTCTCAATACCCTCAATAAACTCCAATATGTTCAAAATTCAGCTGCCAGAATCCTAACAAGGACAAGAACTCGAGAGCATATCACTCCTATCTTGGAGTCCCTACATTGGCTTCCTGTCAGGTTTCGCATAGATTTAAAAATTCTCATGTTGACTTATAAGGCCTTACATGGCTTAGCCCCACACTATTTATCTGAACTTTTAACAGTTTACACTCCCAGGCGTGAGCTCCGTTCTTCGGAGTTAGGACTCCTGACCGTTCCCACTACTCGCATGCGCTCTATGGGTGACAGGGCTTTCTCTTCCTTTGCTCCAAAACTCTGGAACTCTCTCCCCTGTGATATTAGACATGCAAGCTCTCTTAGTGTTTTTAAAGTTTCTCTTAAAACTTATTTCTTTAGACTGGCTTATATGTAATCTGTATTTTTATTTCTCTTCTTATTTTGTATTGATTGTGTTTTTAACTTTGTACTATGTGTAAAGCGCTTTGAGAATATCCTTTTAAAGGCGCTATATAAAATAAAGTTTATTATTATTATTATTATTAACAACAATCTGGAAGAAGTTTTCTGTCCTGTGTGTTGATGTATTTCCCATTAGACGTTTGTCAAAGGGATTGTGCCATGATGCTACTTATTAGTCATTTTTTCAGGCAGTATTATAGGGATATACTTGTTTCAGAGATCATTTGAATGTAGGGTTGGTATTGAATATTGTTGGTTCTACTAACAGTTCTCAGACATCTACATTCTGCCATGGATGTGAACAGAACAGTGCAGTAAATAACAGTACCAATACTGAAGAAGCATACTGTACATCCTTAACAAATGACTTATGAGTCAGTTCTTTTTAGTGAATCAAAGACATAGTGTAACCAATGCAATGTGATTCCTTAACAAGAGACTCATCTGAGTCTTCAGTGTTCAGTATTATTATTTTTTTTTAATTTACACTTTTAAATGTTTAAATATTAAATATTATTTGTTCTGTATTACTGAAAATGCATTATTTCTAATTTTTTCTTCTTAAAAAGGTAAAAAATTATTATATATAAAATAATTAAATAAAAATTCTGTCATCATTTAGGGTGCTTTCTATAGAAGCTTGTTTCTGCCACAGAATAAAAAATACAAAATTTATAATTGCGACTTTTCATCTCGCAGTTCTGTTTTTTTTTCCTCAGAATTGCATGATATAAACTCGCAATTGCATGTTATAAAGTCAGAATTGCAAGAAATAACATCAGAATTGCGAGATATAAACTTGCAATTCTCAGAAAAAATAAAGTCAGTCTTTTTTCCTTGGAATTGGACTTTATTACTCGCCATTGCGAGTTTATATCTCACAATTCTGAGAAAAGAAGTCAGAATTCCAAGTTTACATCTTGCAATTGTGAGAAAAAAAGTCAGAATTGGAAAAAAAAAAAAAGTTAGATTTGCAAGTTTATATCTCGCAATTGTTTATAAAGTGCAATTGTTAGTTTATAACTCACAATTCTGACTTTATTTCTCAAAATTGTGAGCTCATATCTTGCAATTCTGAGAAAACAAGTCAGAATTGGGAGATGTAAACTTGCAACTGTGAGAAAAAAGTTGCAATTACCCTTTTTTTTGTTTTTTAATTTAGTGGTGCTAACAAGATTCCATAGCTTTCACACTAGCACTTTTGGTGTGCACCCAGGTTGATTTGTTTGGCTGATGTGAACATCTGAACTCGGTTGCACATCCACAAACCGAACCCCATTAAAAAGGGTGGTCTGGGGTACGGTTCACTGCTGATATGAATGCAATCGTACTAAATCACGGAAGCTTTGGAAACAAAACCAATGGTTCAAAAACAAAAATATAAAAGTGAGGTGAGCAACGCTATGCATTTTGCCGTCTACTTCTGCGGCATCGTTACCAAGCAACGGGGTAACAGCTGCTGCTTTCGATGCAAACACACGGTGGTTCGGACCCAAATAATATAGTCAGGGGCAGGGGAAGAGGGGAGCAACTGAACTCTGGTTTGGACCATGCAATCAAACCAAGTGTGAAAGCACCCTTACTCAATCTCATGTTGTTCCATGAGGATGAGTAAATGATGAAAGAATGTATGATTCCCATATTTGACTATTCAAAAGGAAGAAAAACACAGGAGTAGGAGTACACTAGCAAACAAAAGGCCTCAAACTTACACACACATAGACTAAATGCCACCTTGCCTATTGGAGATGTTCTGCAGTCTGAGATTTACTGTGGCACCTCACTTTGTCCTGAACTTCATGTTGTTCACAGTCCTAAATCAACAGGAATACATAAGAGAAATGCAGTCATGTGGAGATTTTAAAGACAGTGGCATCTTGAGAGCAAGTAAACAATAAAGCTAGACAGGGTGAGGAGGAGGTAGAGTGGGACAGAAAGAAGGGAGTGGAAGTGCAGAAGAATGAGGAGGCTCTTCAAGAGATATTCAGGATGGAAAATCCCTTTCTTTTCTCTGACTTAGGCTGAGGAGTGCCGTGGGACTTTCTGTCCTGCTGGAAGGGTGAGAGACAGAGAAAGAGGCTGCAGCCACGTCTGAAACTCACACCCTCTCTGCGGACGTATCATTACGAGTGTTTGGGCAGCCTGAGAGCGTGTGTGTCCACGCATGTGGAGCTCAGCTAGCGTCTGAAAGCCATTGCTTGCTGCGAAGAAGTGCAGAAGGGGGGGCGGCGGTGGGCTGCAGGTGGCTTATTCCTGAGTGCTGCCAAGAAAACAGAATACCCCGGGGTGGGAGAAAATAATGAGAGAGGGAGGACGGGATGGAGGTTGATTTAGGCAGTGTTGTTTTTTTCTTAGTATTGATTTGGAAGGGGCTCTGGGTTACATTGCAGCACGCTTTGCCTTCTACTTGAACCGGGGTGTGACTCGTAGTGAAGCCCAAATGACTTAATTCATTCTTCTAATCCTCCACACGATGCACTTTCAGACCTCAGAGGCACAGGGCTGTGCCCATTCCCCAAGCTAGAGAAGAACTGGGGCCAAGATCCATCGTTTTTAATAACAACACATGCCCTTTCTCTCCATCACACAAACATGTTCCCAAGTTCACTCTCCCACCTTAGACCACAGTCTGTGAGCTGTTCAAAGAAGAATGCTCACTAACACAATTAGCACAGAGAGAGCGTGGGGCCGCATTTGTCAAATCCTGACATGTCCAAACGGTGCTATTTGCATTCATGTGAGTCTGCCGATAAGCAAAAGAGCGAAAATATTTGTAAATATTTCCCCTGGCGAATTTCGAACAGACAAATGAAAGATAACCCAAGGAAATGTGAATCACATATACAGATGCGTGGAGATAGGTCTGAACCGTTAAAGCCCGAAAATCACATATAGTCCAGCAAATGGACAATTTCATTAGCGCTCCGAATCTCACGCAGTGCGGCTGTGGCTAATAGCCGAGGTCTTTTGGAAGACCCTGTCCAATTACCGTTTAGAAGACCTCAGCTCAGCAAGGAGGCCGTCAGCCTACACCTGAACTCAAATGACACGTGAAGATGCACAGGGAGACTTTAAACTTGGCCCTGTGTAGTAGGAAGGAATCTAGAGAAGCACAAAGAGGAGGAGGAGCACAGGAGGGGAGGGGTGGGGTAATTTTTCCTATGGGTGCTGTGCTATCCAGCCTGTATGACAGCTGAAAATGTGGAACACATTACGGAAGTGACAGAGTCGGGACATAGATACAAACAAACACATAAATCCCCATAGACTGACATACAGACGCTCCGCCAGACAAACAGGCACCTTTGTGCCCTAACTCCAGTCTTTCTCTCTCTCTTCGCTCCATGTATTTAACACAGATCTGTTCCAAAACCAAGAAAGATGCCTACACAGGCAGAATTTTAAGGCGTTAGATGTGTAGTGGAAGGCGATGCTACTTAATTGTACTTGCCCATTTTGGTCAAATTCTAATGTAGCATCGCAAGTTACGCAGCTTTGCAGGGGCAAAGGCAATCCAATAATATATTAATTTAATATATTCAATTAACGAACTATATTAAATTAACTAGCTCTGCGATGCGCCATGCATTACGTAATCACGTTGGAAAGGTCATGCGTCGTGACGTAGGTGGAAGTACCTAGCAATTGTTTACAAAGCAATCATGTAAAAACGAAGTCAAACGGCCTTTTAAAAAAAAGGTAAAACAATGATGTCTGATGATTTTTTAAGTTGGAGGAGAAAATGCGATGGAGTTTTCCGCCCTACCGCGGTACTTTTACCTATGTCACGCATGACCTTTCAAACGTGATTACATAATGCATGGCGCATCACAGAGCTAGTGCAAGATGAGCATTTGTGGTTAAAAAGTATATAAATGTTTAAATATTTTTTTGGAATCGTGTAGAGCCCTTTGAAGCTGCATTTAAATTGCAATTTGGACCTTCAACCCACTGCTAACTGTTGAAGTCCACTATATCAAGAAAGAACCTGGAATGTTTGCCTCAGAAACCTTCATTTATTTTTTTACTGAATAAAGAAAGACAAAAATCTTGGATGACATACGGGTAAATAATAAGTAAATTTTAATTCTGAAGTGAACTAATCCTTGTATCCAAAATTTATTGGGTAAGAGGTTCTGCAATGTTCAAAATAAGTTACTTATAAGCATCCATTTCAGTTAGGATGCTGATACAAGTCAGTTCCTTTTGTAAGCAGCTCACTTCTTGCATCTCTTCCTAACACTCTATTCTTTACTCATCGATCCATATCTTCCCCAGTTGTTTTAATGACCATGGCTGGCTTTATCAGTCTGTGAGATCTTCTCTCTGTTGTTCTCTCTTCTCTCTGTTGTGAGATCTTTCGATTTCTCTCACCCTTTTGGAGGGGGCCTCTTGGCCTTGCTCTTGGTCAGGGGCCCGAAGAGACACAGAGAAAGTATTTGCCCCATCACCAGTCCCCTGCCCCTCTCCTCCCCTCGCTGTGCCTTGGCCGTGCTATAAAGGTTAGCGAGGGCTTGGTGTGGGTGTTGTGTCTTATGGTGAATTATGGGTACTGTAGCCAGGGGACCCCAGAAAGAGCGAGATGGGTGTGCAGCTGGAATCAGGATGAAAGGGAAGGAGAGTGTGGGGAGGAGAGAGAGAGGGCAATTCGAAGGTTTGTAATGCCAAGTGCTGATGTGTTTGTTTTCCATAACTGGTGTTCCGGGCAATAAGGAGGGAAAAAAATTGACATGAAAAACAAATAACGGATGTGATTTATGACATACTTTATGTTCATGTGCAAAAGAAGGGCAATAACTTGATGATGTAAATGGGTGAATTATCACCTAACAACCCACTGGGAGAATTTCTATTATGATTCTGCACTTTTTATAATTCACATTCGTTTTTGATTGTAAAAACATAATGACTAGAGGGTCATTAGTGGGAGGAGGCGAGTATATGGGTGAGAATGCAAGATAGATCGATAGATAGATATAATAACATTTTTTTTTTATTTCTACACTGAATTGTTAAAGTGGTTATCTATGAAGTATAATATATATATATATATATATATATATATATATATATATATATATATATATATATATATATATATATATATATATATATATATATATATATATATATATATATATATAAATATTATAAATGATCAAAAAAGGATTAGGTCAGAATAAAATCAGCCAAAAAAGTATTAACAGGATCAGACTTGTGAGGAACAACTGTTAAAAAAAGTTTTATAATTTTTTATAAATATTCATATTTAGTAATGGGTAGTAACTGATTACATGCAGTCTGGATTACATAATCAGATTCCAAAAATTAAGTACTTGTAATTAGATTACATTTCAAAATACTCGTAATGACTTTTTATTAACTGCTACTTTATATCTTTTAAATGTTCCTTTCTAAAAAAAAGAAAAAGAAAAAAAGGCCTACTGCTTTTATAGGTTCAGAAGGTCATCCAAGTTTGTGGAACTGCACACACAGACCAGCCACTAGTCATGAGCCGATCACTGAAAACTGAGAACCACACAGCATTTGATCAGTAGATTTACAGAAATCATTTCACTTTTAAGAAGTGTTTTCTCAACACTGCTACATTACATAACTAATCAGCTCCTGACAAACACATTAATTATTAATTGAATTATCACTAACTGCATGTATTACTGTCATTGGAAGGGTTTTGTCTTTCAAACACATTAAAATGTACAAATTCACACCTTTTCATATTTACATGCAATGCAGGGAATCCCCATTTTTTTGTCAGTTGAACCTCTCTGGAAAACAAATAAAATATTTTTAGCAAGTTTCATTAAGTGTTACATTTTATGATTTAATTAATAGTTAATTAATAATTTCATTAAACCCATAAGCCTACTGCAGTTCCGTCACAAAACCCAGTCTGGGAAACCCTGATGTAATGTAATATTTAATGTACTTCATGTTGTTGATAAAGAACTATCCTATTTAAATCAATCTATAAGATTATCCAATTTAAATCAATGTGATAAATGAGTTAAGTCAAAAGTAATCCAAATGTAATCAAAAAGTAGTCAGATTATATTACCTTAACTACAATTTTTGTCATGTAATTTGGAATCAGAAACCAACAACAATTTGTTAGTAATCCCAGCACTGTTAATATTATAATTATAAATGTCATGCAGTACATATTTAAATATTAAATACACTACAAAGAAAACGGTTTGTTACTGTTATTTTTTAGCACCAACTTTTAGAACGAGTCTTGCATCTCATTCAAAAAATAAAATTTGTGTCTTTACACTGTATTTTCAGTAGCTGCTCTTTGAAAATGTAAAATGTCTTTATAAAAGGTAAAAATACTAGTCCTCTGTGCATAAGCATCACATGGTATGATTCACTGTCACGGTCCTACATTAATGTGTTATCATGTTCATTGCAGTGAGACGCAGCAGACAGTCAGGCACTTTCGCTGTGTCAGTCTGAGAAAGCAACAGAGTGCTATTGGGAGAGACAGAGAGGGAAAGAGGAGAGGAGAGATGACAGAAGAGAGGGGAAGAGAAGTGGGATATGGACAGGGCCTCATCCAGACACATACAAACTCACCCTAGGCCTGACCTACAGCTCATCTTATGAATGGAAAGAAATTGTTTCCTAAAAAAGAAGCTTTTTTGAAAGCATGAGTAACTCCAATAATACAATCACTCCGCCTTTCAGACCTACTACAAGAGGAAGGGACAAGGTAACAAATGAAAGAAAGGGGACAAGAGAAAGAAAAGAAAGAGAACA
Organism: Chanodichthys erythropterus; assembly: GCF_024489055.1. Classification (NCBI taxonomy): domain Eukaryota; kingdom Metazoa; phylum Chordata; class Actinopteri; order Cypriniformes; family Xenocyprididae; genus Chanodichthys; species Chanodichthys erythropterus. The sequence continues at coordinate 18,506,913 of NC_090237.1, forward strand.
AGAGAGGTTTATTTTATTAGCCCTTAATAAATATCTGACAGATTTCCTCAGGAAATATTGCAGATCACATGTAAAATAGTTTAAGACTGATGTCAACTGCAGCAACATATGAAATCTATTACTGCGAAGCCGCAGCAGGCATAGAGTGAGAGAGAAAGAGCTGTGCTGAAAGTCATGGCGAAAAAAAAAAATCTCATGGCCTTTCCAAATTCTTCGAGAGGTAAAAAAGTCAGCCAAGACACAAAATCAGAGAAAAAAAAAAAAAAAAAAAAAAATGAGAAGAGGAAAAAAGAACAGAAATCCACACACACACACACACACACACACACACACACACACACACACACACACACACACACACACACACACACACACACACACACACACACACACACACACACACACACACACACACACACACACACACACACACACACACAAATGCTGAGCTCCACATCCTGTTGGGGTTGAGGCCAATGCTGTGGAGAGTGCCCAGACTCTGCTGCCAGCTCCAGGGAAGGATGGAAGATGGAGAGCCGACTGGGACTGGAGGAGCGGGGGGTTAAAGTGCCCGGAGAACAATACCAGCTGCAGGGAGGCAGGGGGAGGAAGTGAACCCTCCTCCTCATCCTGAAGAACCAGAAACTTGACAAAGCAATCATCCTCCTTATAGCCAGCTCATCCTGCTGGCATTCTCCTCACATCTCGGCCAGAGGGCAGCATGGCGGACTATTTATCTAACAGGCTCTAATGAATCTCCATGCTGGTTCAGGCTGGTCTAGCTCGTGGACCAAAAATATGTTGGTCTACCAGCATTATATCTTTTATTTAGACTGGTTGACCATGTCCTGCTGGTTAAAGAAGAGTGTTGGGGACCACTCATCTTACCAGCCTGCTACATATGTTGGTTATAGTCTTAGCCTAAGATGTCATGTCCACTTTTGATATAAATTGTAAAAAAAAAAAAATTATATATAATCTTACACACACACTTTATTCTTAATTTATCTACATAAAATAAATCAATATAATAACATCCTAGATGTAGGAACAGAATGACCTGTGATTGCTTGACATCAGTCAGATGGCCATTTCTGTCTCTGGTCCTGTTTCTACCTGGCATTAAGATGCTTTTCAGTCAATCGGATCACAAGTAGACAAGGGAGACACATACCTGTTTACACCTGGTATTTTAATCCGTCTCTTTAGTCCACTTTCAACCACTTCTGTGCTGATTTCTTCGAGGGGAGGGTCTATGGGCAATAAATGTATGTTTTTTTTTGGATCCTTCAATCTAATGGACAAAATAAGCTTGAGCAATTTACATATGAATTTACATACGGAGAGCATCAGCTTTCATTTCTGCTCTGACAGCCGCAACGCAGTGAGTGCATGTTAAAAATCAGGAATGGTTAGAGAACATTGTGCTTGGTATGTTTTTCGTCTTCAAAACAAACTTGGGTCTTCCGCCGAAAAAGTTTAAATCCCGCCTGGGTAGCGTGCTTCTTAATGTTTACACATTAAATCAGTAGGCGGAGAGAAGGTGTTTTTAGTGGCTGTTTGAACACATTCGACCACATGAGCATTTACACTACAAAAGCAATCCGGCCGAATGTGCTTTCAACTACCTCTGGAAGTGGTCGAAAGTGGAAAAGCTCAAAACATTTTACACCCCGTTTACACCTGTATTTAGCCTTGTCCACTTGTGATCCGATCGACCAAAACGCATCTTAACACCAGGTGAAAACAGGGCCTTAGTGGGCATTTCTTGACTAGAACGATTCACATTTTATGACCAAAACTTTTGCGGTCTAGTTAAAGGCCTGGTTATGTTCGATTATATGAAAAGAGGCTTGAATTTATTACACATTTCCTATTCATCACAATCACCATCACAAAATCCAATAGGCTACAGTAATCCAAACGTTCTAGATTTAATCTGGTTAATGAACAGCACAGCTCTCGACTGCAGCAAATGTTCAGGCAGTGGTCAAAAGGACAAAGTAAGTTAACCCACACTGACGCACACACACAAAGTCTTGGTTCCTTGTTTTGCATGGCAAGAGCAACTAACTCTGCCCTACTGGTGCCAGTATGTCTCAGTGTGGCAGCTAAAAAGTCTACAGCCATCTTTACACACTCTCTCTCTGCTCAGAGCAAAACCACAGGCCAGTACCCACAATCTAACCAGCCATGGACTAATAACCATTGAAAAAAACACACACACACACACATACACACACTCAACATCGAACAACCACACATACCAAAGAGGGAGGTAGTGCTATGGAAAATGAGAAGTAGTGAGGTTTCTGCTTTTTCTGCAGTATTTCCTTCTTTTTATCATCACCTCATAAGAGGGCATGCAGAGTTCAGCTGGGGCACTGTAGGGTAGTAGGCAGGGAACTACAGATATGAGCCAGCCACACACACCACAGTAAGAGGTGATGATTTCACTAAATGAGTGTCAGCAGGTCTGCTTTGCAACCGATAAACCTCTGATGGTTGCGCATGCCAAGTATCTGTTTGTATATGTGTGTGTGTGTGTCATGATCAACAGTGATAGGGTACAGCGTGTGTGAGATCTGTTTAACTGCACTACAGACGAGTGTAAAGCATGTTGTGGGTCCCGATTAAAAGGGGACTGACCTAGCACAAGAAACTGACAGGGAGAATGGTGCCAGAGCCCAAACAGGCCCTTATATGGAGTCCTTGGGTTGTTTTCTCTCCTCCTTCAATCCCTTGTGCTAGTAAGCATTGCATGTTTTGAGGAGAAAAGATGATCCTTCCAAGACATCCTATTTACAGGATTATTTGCTGGCAAGCTTGTGGTCAGTATAGCCACTAGCCACTACCAATTTGCTTCATCTTCCCTGAATAAATCCTACCCTCAGTGGAAAAACAATAATAGATAAGAAAAGGATTCAGATCCCTTTAAAATGTTGTATGTCAAAACAATTAGCGATGTGCAAAACTACATTTCCAAACTACTGCTAAAAAGGTGCATATTAGTACATTTTAGTAGTAGTAGTAGTAGTACATACTCTTAAGGTAATTAGGGCTGTCAAACGATTAATCGCGATTCATCGTATACAAAATAAAAGTTTGAGTTTGCATAATATATGTGGGTGTACGGTGTGTAATTATTATTTATATATAAATACACACAAATTAATGTATATATATATATATATATATATATAAGAGAAACGTTATTTATGTACAAAATATTTTTATTTATATATAATATAAATTATATAGAAATATATATAAATACATATACTTGTAAATATTTCTCAAATATATACATGAAGGTGTTTGTATTTATATATACATAATAATTACACACAGTACAACCACATATATTAGGCAAACTCAAACTTTTATTTTGTATGCGATTAATCGTGATTAATCGTTTGACAGCCCTAAAGGTAATACAATGAACCTTTTAGTAGTAAATAAGGTACAAAAATGTCCCTTTAATGGTACTACCCCATCGTCAAGCGGTTGTACCCCAAAAGGTACCATTTTTGCACAATTTTTCTAAGAGTGTAGATGGAGCACAATGGGATGGAACGGAATGCGATGGTCTGAGGAAGAATTTTAAGAGTTCGAAGTCATCTAGTCAAAGATGTCTGTCTTAATGTGTATAGATGTAGGCACTACAGGGCTCCTACAGGAGGAGAATTTAAACATGCAACTTTTTGAGAGAGTTTTACCTTGCAGGCTGTCTAAAACTGTCTAGGACAGGGGTGTTTCTGCTACTGTAGAGCCACAATCCTAGAGATTTTAGCTCTAATCCTCATTTAACAGACCTGAACCAGCAAATCAAGGTCTTCGGGATTACTAGAAGCTTGGTGTGGAGCAAGTTGGAGCCAAACTCTGCAGGACATTGGCTCTACAGGATGGGACACCCCTTGTCTAAAAAAACCCAAAACTACCAAAAAAACAAAAAAAACAAAGTTTAGATAATCTAGATAAACAACAACAACAACAAAAAAAACCTCACTAATCAACTGGCGATTATTGGATGACTAGTCACTTATCTTGAGGCAACCCCACACAAGACTGTCGCTCATCTCCATTTTCCAAACAAGCCCAAACACAATAAACCATCATGTGGATTTTGTGGGTTGCACTGTGAGTGTTTAAGGAATGATCTCTTCCTGACTTTAACTGAATTGCACAGTATGGAAAAGAGTTCTTCCACACCCCATTTATCTCTGGGCAAGGGCCTAAGGTAGAGCCCTGAGGAACCCCGGCGAGCCCTGCAGCCCAGCCTCCCTTCATCCCCTCAAGTTCCATGAGCACAGCGCCATGTTGCTTTTGGCAGAACTCTGCAGGCTGTCCCTGCGTGCCTGAAAACCAGCACTCCCCCCACAGTCCCCTCGGCCAAGGCGCACATTTCTCACATTTTCTTGTGCTCTCAGCGAACAGCACACTGGGAGTGTGCTAGCCGGCTTCGGACTGACAAACCGGGGGTTGGGACGGATGTGTCCGGTTCCACTCGTATCCTTTCCCTCTGTGGCAGTTTACAAGCCTTTTGCCCTGACAGACAAGCGGCCGCAGCCAACAGGTGTACCTCTCGATGTCTCAATCAGGGAGTGATCAGAAAGCTGGAGCAGATGGAGAGGAAATAGTAAAGTTGTCTCAAAGCCAACCTGCTGCTCACGGTCTGGTAAGGATACTAAAGATACAAGTTTACACAAAATCATACTGACGCACAACAGTAACATTCTTCTAACAGCAATATAAGTCACCATGTCAAAGTTTATGTGAAGTAAAAAAAAGAAGAAGAAAAAAGTATGTTTGTATTGTGTCTGTTTGTGTGTTCATTAAACGGGACTCAGGGCGACCAGAAATCAGACCCCCGTTTGTTTCCAACAAAAGAGGATGGACGTTTAACCCTTATCCCACACACCGGGATCTTTGGCAGGAGAAGAAGATTTATATTTATTATTTAATCTCTTTTTTCCTCCTAAACCCTAATTTAAACTTCAGTCCCTCAGTGAGTTTTGGGTTTGGGCATTTATACATAAATGAAGCTTCTCTGAAAAAAAAAAAAAGATGAGGAGAGAGAGAGAAAATGAGGAGAGGGAAAAAAAACAGAGAAAAAGCACGGTTTGTCTCCTGGGTGCCCTTCTTGCCATCCCATTTCCTATGCATCTGGTCTGTGTTTGTGCGCAAGAGAAGAGGGGGGAAAGAGGGAGGTAGGGCCGTCTGGGGCCGATTAATAACCAGTGATTTATAGGAACTTTTATAGAATAATACAATAAAAATGTGTGTGTACGTGGTGTGTGTATGTGAGTTCAACTGTGCATGTGCGAGCGTGTGTCTGTGTGTGTGCGCGTGAGAGGCAAGAGGCAGCAAGCACACAATGGTTTTCTAATTCTGGGGAATCAAAAACAAATTATCAGGGAAAAAAACAGACCCAGCTCTGGGTAAATTGGGCACAGATGGACAAAGGGAGGCAGGAAATCAAGAGAGGGAGAGAGAACACAAGATTGAGGGAGAGAAAGAGAAAGACGTGTATAAGAGGAGGACAGTGGAGTACCACAGAGCAGGGATGTAATGGAGAGGGTAAAGAGGAGGTGGGAGAGGATAAGGAGGAGGTGAGAGAGAGGACAAGGGCACAGTGGGGAGAAGAGGAAGAAGAGAGAGGGATTGTGGGAGGAGAGGAATCAGGGTTCCCATGCCCTGTGAAGAGGAAATGGGCTTCGGAGGGGCCAGACTGCATGTGTGAATGAAGGAGGGTGTAAGGGTGACTTGACAGTACAACTTAAAAAAATTATAATAGAGCTGTGAAGGAAATTACTGTGTCTGATACAACGTCTCGACCGTTATTAAAGTATGTTATAAGCATGCATGTGTGAAGAGTGATACAGGATATACTATACCTGCCATGTTGACATTGATGTGACCACAGTGAGTGGTTTCCAGGATTTTGCTATGCGGTTGCAAAAGTGTTTTGAAGTGTTATAGAGGTTAAGGATGCTAAGGTGTTCTGGGTGGTTGCAAAGCTAATGCTATGTGACTGTTAGGGTATTCTGGGTAGTAATAGGGTATTGCTATGCGGCTGGTGTTCTACGTCTTCAAGGAGTTTTTAAGCATTAAAAAAATGGGTGGTTGCTAATGCGACGCTATGGGGTTGATAAGGTCTTTGATGTGTTTTTTCAATGCTGTGATGCAGTTACTTGGACTCTAGTCGCTAGGGAGCTGCTATGCAGTTGCTATGATTTTCTACAACTTCAAAGTATTTTTCAGCATGTTCTGGGTAGCTGCAGGGGGCTTACAAGTTAGGGTCATTGATGAATAAGGTTTTTAAAAGTGTAAAAAAAAAAAAACCTAATGGAGATTAATTTTTATTAAGTATTAACAATGAGATTATGTGGTTTTTATAATTGATTAATACAGCTTTTGTCATTTTTTTTTTTACAAGATGGACAAAATGTGTCACCAAAAAAGTCATTCGGTTTAACCAAAATTATGGTTAAACCGAATAACGATATTTTCAAACAATGCTAACAAGCTGATATCTAGCTACCTAGCAAAAGGACAACCAATAATTTTATATTTAGTACAAGTTTTTTAAATATTTCAACATTTTCCATGTTTTATAGCGGTTGTACCGAATGACCTGATGTTTCGGGACATGTGTATGAGCAAGTGAAAACATGAATTTTTCAAATAGTTAAAAGAGAGTTACTTTGCTTCATGACCATGTGGTCCTTTGCAGGTGTCTGAATGATGTCACATCCTGTCACATGATACTGACCGCATGACTTGATCCAAAATGGCCCCTTTATATTGGTTACTCCGAATGACATCAATGAAACTCATTTTTCCGGACATTCTTTCTCATAACAGAGCAACGACTTCTACGCATAATTTTAATATGATTATGTTAATATATGATGTTATAAAATTATGCCATTCGGTTAAACCGAATGACCTTTTGACACTTCAAAACCTTTAAAATACCTTTATATGTAGCAAAATTCAATAAAAGAGATCAAGTTGTACTACCTTACATACTTTGGATGTCATATCTTTGTCTATTATTATTATTAAGGCCTTTGGACAAAAAATTGACCCGTTAGTTGCTTACTGACCCAAGCAAAAAAGTGTCACTAATATTCTGGTCCTTATGCTTCGTTTTGTGTTCCATCAGACAAAAATCATAATTATGACTGGCTAGAAAACAAGAGAACACTTCAAGTCACACATTTAAAAAAATGTGGGATAAATTACACACAGAAGTTCAAAACTTATGGTTAGGGGTTGTGAAATGCTCAGTAACACGAACCTATGCAATATCAAATTACTTTTACATTCATTTCATTGCATGATTTGATCACTTGTCACTCTCTCATCCACATGTGTGCTTCTAAGTCCATCTCTCGTTACATATGACACTCAAAGTCTGTTAGAACCCGTTAAACATGAGCGGTGTTCATGAGGGGTGGGTTTGGTTAAGGGAAAACAATGACAACCAATTAGAGAGGCTGAGTTATGAGAGGTTTTGGGCTCTGGATTCTGGGAAAGGAGAGGCAGGTACAGCTGCAACATGAGAGGAAGTGCTGCTTGTGTCCTGTCAGGCAAGAGGTTAACTCCAGCCCAGAGGAGCCCACAGAGTGCCTGTGATAAGCAAATAGCAATATGAATGACTTCCTGTGATGAGGGCCTGGACTGTGGCATCTGTCAGAGAGGATCTGCCGCCTTTGTACACGGAGCACAGACCAACACAGCCCCCTCGGCACACATTCACACGCACACTCACGGCCCTACCCCGAAACTTCCTGGTGACACTGATCTGAATAACATGCATTAGATCTCACAGAGCTGGCCCCTGGGCACTGCCACCCACATAAACAGTCCTGCTGTCTCCCAGCATGCTTCACTCCCACAGTCAGGAGGAGAGGAGGGGGGCGTTGATATTGGCAGCAGCTCTGTAATGGCCCCACACTGGAAACTTCATCAGTGAATCATGCTCAGCTCCACTGTGCACAAAGAGAAAGGATAGCAATGAACTTCCTCCCTATCTCTCTTTCACACACACTCACAATCTTGTGTCCTTTGCATCAAAGTTCGCACTAAGAAGAAGAAAGAAAGAAAAAAAAAACGGAAAAAAAATCTTACGGGGAAAAAAGTTCTGCCACAACAAAAAAAATACCCCTGCTTACTCACTCTAGTACTCTCAAGTTCTCTCTTTCTCACACTCTGATATTCTCAACTTCTCAACTGTTAGAAGAGGCCCAGTGAAAGTTGAATGCTGACACAATGAAAACGATCAGGTCTGAAGATGAGAACCAATACAGCGCGTATGAACGGAAAACAAAAAACAGAAAAAACACTCCTAAATGTCACTTGCTGATATGAATGTTAAAGGGATAGGTCATCCAAAAAGTTGTCATTCTGTCAACTTTCAATGTAATGAAAGTGAATGGAGATTACATTAACTTGTTTTTTTGTTTTTTACTGAAAACCTTGATGGATATTTCGGATATTGTGATATTTCCAAAGATCAGTTTATGCAGTTCACAAAACCTGAATGATTCATTTATGAATCTGACTAACCTGGCTCTTGAGTTCACCTCACTGACATAACGATCCAGTCACATCGGTTAACTGTTCACTGGAATAATTAATGCGAATAATAACTTAAAATGACTAAAGTCTGTTCATCACACATGGCTTCAAAAGACTTGGTATGCAGCGCTTAAAGTTGCGACAAAATGGAAGTAATGGAAGATTTTTTCTTTCGTATTGTGATATAAATCTGAGTGTAACGGATTATCGGAATGGGAAGAAAAATGAAGAGCGGGAGACTTGGTTCTATTCGTCGGTTATTGATTGGAATTTGAAATGCAGGCACTATGCTCAAAAATGTAAGCAGATGAATGTAAGCAGACTAAATGATTGGAGTTTTGGTTTTGACACTTTGATTAAAAATTACAGTAAAAAAAATAAAAAAATAAACATGCATAGATGAATTGTTCATTGTAAGATAAATAACATGCATTCAAAAAATATATATTGACCAAGTCAAATGGATCAATTATATGATGCTTTTTTGAAGATTAAAACTCCAGTCCTTATTCATTGTAATTGCATATGAAAAAAAATTACTGGAACAAACTACTATTGTTTTTCTTTCTGTTCCTCAGAAAGTTTAAAAAGAAATGAGTAAACAAAGAGATAATTAAAAATGAATTCCTCTAAGACAATCAGCATTAACAAAAAAATATGACCTCAACAGAGGCAATATTTCAGCAAAGAGCCTGTAGATAAAAGTCAAACCGTGCCCAAATGTTGCACAGGGCACAAAAGCGCTAACACGCTTCCTGCCACACTATAAATACAATTGTGAGCTGAGAATGCAATTTTCTCACGGTTGTATTCTGAGCTGAGTGTTTACAGTACAAGCTAGGCTGCAAAAGTGTGAGTGGCTGGAGACAGGTAGCTGGGTGCTGTGCGGTACGTGTTTAAAGACGGGCGTGTACGTGCCGACCTGCCCGTGTTGAAGTGTGTGAGCCTGATGATGCGGTTGGCCCGATACATATGTGACCGCAGTACATCATACGACTCGGAGAGAGAGAGAGAGAGAGAGAAAGAAAGAGAAAAGAGCGAAAACAGCATCACAGGATCTGGCGTGTGGCGCACAATTCAGCGTGGGTACAACAGGCAGCCCAGAAACCCACACAGGTTTCACTTCTGCCTGCTGTGGCAGCAACTTAACACTCCACACACCGGGTGAAAAGTTCACACGGAGGTCATGGCACAACAAGGACGACTAGAAAGTGTCACACTCAGAAAGAAACCTTATTTGACACATAACAAATTCAAGAAATGCACATTGACTCATTAATTTCACACCAGGGAATTGAAGTTTTGGCATTGAACTAGACTGGCTGCAACCAAACTGAATTGTGGGCCTGCTGAGTCAAAGGGAAAAGGGACTTCCAGTGTAAATGAGTGGGAACAGAAGTCATAAGTTAAAACACAACGATAAGACATGGCATTTTCTGTATTTAATGTGTATGCGTAGGATTTCAAGAGCATTTTAAAAAGAAAAAAAAACAAAAACAACCACTTTGGTGGGCCAGAGACGAAAAGGTTCATATCAAGAATCTACCATTTAAATGTTATTGCTGTGTGTGTCGGAGCGGCACTCAGAGCGAGAGCAGCAGAAGGCAGCTGGGTTTGAGGGTGAGGGGGGTTGAGTCTTTCTCATGGCCTCTCGGCCCGCGCTGGCCTTTAATTCGGTCGTGCTATTGGTCGGAGGAGCTTGGTGACACAGTCACCACCACACACCCGAGACAGCAGCCACACAGGCGTTCAGGCACACTGGAGGGGAGAGAGAGAGAGAGAGAGAGAGAGTGCAAGATGTTGAGTGTCGGTGCATGGTGTTAAATGAAAGTGTCAGAAACTCATGCGCCAGTGACTTAGCCAACCAGCAGAGCGCTGAAGCATGGAGGTCCGCGGTGAAGACAGACACAGCAGCAGGCTGTTCTGCTAAAGGAAGAGTCTGCCCTCTGCTGGTGGAGCCCAAACCTGCAGCACTAATACAAGGCCATTTATTACAAAAAAAGGACTGAAAGCTCGAATTTGAAAGGTCGTGGTTCTGCCAGGCCAATTAATCACCTAATATTTGGCCATTCTGAAAATATTGTGTTGGTTGATAATGTTGCCAACTTGACCTGTTAACAAAAGTGCCAGTTTCAAAATCTGCCATCTACTATCCTCAAAGGATAGTAATCATTTTCTGTTTTACAAAGAAGTAAAATGACTATTCATAATAAACACAGATATTCCAACTGGGTGCTCACACCATCCGTGCTTGGGCCCTAATTTCAGATATAAATTCATACAATTTTGTGTACATTTAATTTAATATCACTCTAAGCACACCTATGCTATAATGATTGCACATGGAGTTATTAGGACAATTTTATAATGTACAGGCATGCTCTTATTTTTATGATGCTTTTTATGAAATTTTTTTTGCTGATTTTTTCTGGCTTCATTTACAGGACAGTATAGAGTAAACAGGAACATATGTGGATAGAAAGCATTTTCTGCTTTCAAAAAATAGCATAATTCATTTAATTAATTCCATTAAATTAAATTTACTATTCATTAAGGGTGTAACAGTACACAAACATGACGGTTCAGTACGTATCTCAGGATTGAAGTCACGGTTTGGTACAGCACGGGGGAGAAATCTGAACATAAAATTACTTCTTTTTTTTATTGAACAGTGGTTTATTGAACAAACTGCGTCTCTCTCTTTAAATAAATTCAATTATATATTTTTTTCTTAAGGATAAAAAAAATCTATCTCAGCTAATGATGTAAACTATATACAGGGAGCCATTTCTTGAACAATATTATAATACTAAAGGTTACATATAACTAATAAATAATAACTAATAGTCCAAAATAATAAATTCAGTTTCTATTTATTTTTAGATATAATATTCATTAATCAGATAAAAAAACTAAATTGCACATAAGGCAGGTTTTGCATTAACCTCTAAATCTAATTGTAAAATTATTTTCCAATTATTTTTCTACTCCAATTCTTTTTTAAATATAATCATTTACGCAGTTACTGTCATAACTTGCTTTCGTGACAAATTTATTTAAACTTATTTTAAATAATTAAGACATTAATAACAGATAAAGTAAATGTAATGAATATATAAGCTAATATAATGCATTTATTTTGTGAAATGCTCCCCTCTAGAGTTAATTTCTCTAGTGAACTAACATGCTGTGGACACTAAATGACTTTCCTGAGGTAAATGTAATGCTACACAAGATATCTTTCTCAAGCTCTTTCTGAGGTTGAAACACTGGAGAACAATACCATAGCAAGTATCTGTTGAAATCAGTCAGCAAACATTATAAACCACAGAAAAACTTTTGTCCATTCCAAACAACAACAACAACAACAACAACAACAAGACCAACAACAAGACCAACAATTACAAATACAGTAGTAGCAAAAGGTGAAAAAAAAAAAGAGTTAGGCCCAGTTAATTCTCAATACTATATTTTCCCTCTCTCACAACTATAAGCTACTGTCCTGTAAATAAAGCCAAAACAAATGCATAAAAATGTCAAACGTCATAAAAATAAGAGTATGGTACATTATTAAATCGCCCTAATAACTGAAATGAAGCATAAATATGCTTCTCAGTAGTATATCCTTGAATCTGATGAAAGGAAGCAGAGTCTCTGGGTGCTGTTTGAGCTCTGTTTAACGATCGGACCACCCTCACGGTCCTCATCAGTGTCAGGCTTACTTTATATAATCCAGGGAGAAGAAGTGGGCACTGAACCCTTGCCAAAACCAGTGAAGCTTTACAAGACAGTAGTCAGGTACCCTGGCGATCCAGAAATGACTAATAGCAGCCACAGTGAATGTGGTCCTCACATATAAATACAGGTTTTTAATGGCTGTGACCCAGAACAGATGATTACAGTGCGGTAAGTGCTCTGGCTGGGTACAGTAGCACCTACTCATCAGCCATAAATCACCTCAAGTACTAACAAAGAGATAAGAGTGTTTCTCCATATTATACACACATAAGTGGGCTGTATACATAAGCCCTTTGTTAATAACGAGCTCCAGGTTGTTTATCAAACGAATCACCTGATAATTCCTGTAATGGGATTCCTGCAGCCCAACAAAACTATATGCAGGCCTATCTTAAAATATATGTTATCATATGAACAACTAGTCAGTAAAAATAATGACGCAAGTCTCATAAACTAAAGTTATACAGTACATCAAAGCAGTAACGATATCCAGTTCATTTTGAATGAACAGACATAAATGAAAATGACTCCCGGTTCAGTGAGGGAGTAGGTAGAGCTGATTCAAATGGCGAACTTGACCAAATTCAAAGAGGTGTCCTGAATTCTTTTTACTGACTTGTAAAAAGAACCAATTCAATTCATAGGAGTCATCTCTAACTAGATTTTTTTTTAATGGTCGCATTCTGAGAAGCGTCTGTTAACTAAATACAAGTAATTTTTTGCATAAAATAACCCCATTACAGCGGTCAGAAAAGGACAGCCGCTACAAGATATACTGGTTCTGTCTCAAAGGTCTGAATGAAGCACATACGGATGCAAGCACGTCATCCCACAGCCCTTTCTAAGAAAATTCACTCAACATAGCGGAGGACACCACACACCTCAAAAAGCATACCGGCTTTGTTCTACCAGAACTGTTCCCACACGGGGGCTGCGTGTGTGCGTGTGCTCGTGTGTGCGCATGTTGCAAGCGCTGACGAGCAGCGGTAACCACGGCAACAGAGTGATGATAACTCCCTGCCCACCGATACCCATCTCTCTTGCTTTCACCTCCAGCAGTTGGAGTGAGTCATGATGATGCATTCACTGTTTCCTGTGCAGAAACTCTCTCTGACCTCAGTTCAGACTTTCTTTTCCTGTGTCTGTTAAATATGGTATCATATTTTTGTCTTTTTGAGCACTGGGTAAAAAAATGTATATGGATTTTCCAAAAAATTGATCTAGATATCAATTCTTAAAAATCCCAAGATTGATCTTTTACTCTATACTTATTTTCTGTGGCTGAATGACAATGTATTTTCCTATTCAGAATTTCCTGTCCTATATAATTTCATTCTAATGAACTACATAGTTTGGCCCATGTTGTTAATTTTTTAAATTGATCTTATCATAATGTAGGCTTTCAAATTAGTAGGTGTTTCTGCACAGAATCTACAGGCATTCATGGAGTTGTGAATGTAACATCTCAGTCTGTATTGAATGTAATGCAATAAAAAAATGTGTGCCACAAAATGGCGGCAAACGTCTTTCTACTGAGTTGCCCTTGTGGGCTACATGCAAACAAAGTCACTTTAAGGCAAGTCATTTCACTTGGCGGCCATCTTTGAAACACCTCTAGCAGCTACTTCAGTCATGCAAGTACAGCTCCTATCTCTCTGAATGGGGAAACATCAAATTCTCCAAAGATGTTCACCAAGCTTACGAATAATTTTCATATTTGAAGTCACCAATGAAATATGACAACAACTGTCTCATAAGTTGTGTTTCTAAATTCCAAAATCATGACAAAAAACAGCATTTTCCAGGCTGAATCAGCCAATGCACCTGTGTAGTCTTAAGGCTGGAATGTACTACACGACTTTTAAAATATGAATGGATTTTTTAACAGCAGGCATCACACACTTGTCGACTTTGTAAATGGCTACAGAGAAAAGCTGGGCATCATACACTACAGGACTGAGGATCACACACTACCAGACTTTAAAAATTGAACACACAAACAGAAACATCTGCCAAGTTGCCAGGAGACGCATGACAGGCAAAAGAAAAGTAGAAGATGAGATGACCCGCAGTAGTGGAAGATACGAGCCAAGTGCGTTTGGAGATGGACAGGGGTGGGTAGACACAGTCAGTATGGACTCAACAGATTTCAACAGGAGTTAGAGTTGGTGTCGTTTTATCTATGTTGTTACCTTTAATATCCATTATCAGATGCTGTTTACGTTTAATGTAATATAATCAATCATTGACAGCTAATGACGTTTTAATCCGGCTACTTATCCAGGATAAAGTGTAAATGTCAAGCCCTGGATAATGATAAATAAGCTAATAATGAATGAATCCGGATTTACCTCAGAATGTGGTTTGCTAACTCTCTCAAGAAAAAGCTAAGAGTACAGTTCTTACTGAAGCAATTTTTCCTTCATGGTGGAGCTCTAAGTATTCTTCAGTGATTTTTCTGTATTTATGACAATTTCCGTATTTTTCAACTTGGGAGCGACGTGAGCTGTATAAACCTGACTGTGTGACGAAACTGCTGCAAACAATTACTAAACAAATGGCAGATTTTGCATTTTCTCATACATTTATTTATTTCATGCATGTCATGCGCGAGCTCGCAGCTCCATTTAGCGCCTGTAAGCCGCATATTATAGTGTCTCAACATGATCTCTTGTCAAGTGCCAAGCTTGTGATCTGTGAGCTGGACGATAGTAAGTTTTTCCTTTTTACCAAATCTTGTACACCATCTTTCTATATAAAAAGTCTTTGATGCGAAAAACATACAGCATGATCAGTTTAGTCCAATTCACAAATAAATGAATGACTTCATGTTCTTTTTAGTGAATCTGAAACATACAGCTGGTTCTTTTAATGAACAGTTCAAAAAACCAAGTTAACGATTTGATCATGGTGACAAACAGAGGTCTGACATTGTACATGAAAATAATCCACATGATTTTGTGAGTCATTTTTTTCTGGATGAAAAATCTACAGGTATGTATTGCTGAATACTGGGTTTGAGGGGTGAGAACATCTCTATTTGTGCTGGTGTGTGTATTTTCAGGTCCTTATTCTGTGGGAAGACTGTGGCAGAAAATAACATCGGGGAGGCCCCAGCAGACAGTAAAAGGAAGACAAAGACATAGTCAGACAAACATAAAGTCACACTGGAAGGGGTGTGAGACAGGGCTAGAATATATTATTTAGATTAATTATTAGGGTTGGGTATCGAGAACCGGTTCCATTTTAGAACCAGTTCCAAATTTCCATGAACATTAGATTCGATAAGATTGATTCCATTTATCAATGTGTGCGTATTTTAATGTGATTTTAAATCATTTGAGCACAAGAAGACGCAAAAGAATGAAGGATCCAGGACTCGTCCACCTAACTCTTCAATCTCTCTCCAAACCCTTCTGAGAGATGAGGCAGAGACCTGTGATACATATTGTATAAAACTAAGCACTGCATTCTAAGCCTGTTCTAATGTAGAGCAACCTGCAATATGGCCATATTAATGTATTCAATGGCTATTAAAATAATCATTATTGATGTACAGTCATATACTTTACGTTTTTATTTTAATGAAACATTTAACCGATTAGCCTTTTTAGCTTTGGTTGAAGGTACCTCAGAAGTGTATTTTAGGTTAATTCATTATTATTGTTATTTTGTTTAACTAATTTGAACCTATTTAACGCATTTAAGAAATATTTAGGTCAAGAAATATTCTTAGGTATTCAGAAAATGAGCTAAAAAACACATTCCCACTTACAAATGTAAAAATGTATTTAATCTTCTATTCTAGTACATTCAAAGCATCGATTCCATCTCATTATAATAAGCTGTTACATTAATAATGGAAATTTGGCAATTTATATAACTGATCAACATCAAGAAAGACCACTGGATTTACGCTAATGGATATTCAAACCCATGTACTGTGAATATTGTATAAAATAAAAATTCTTAAGAGATGACACTTTGGAAAAACTCATCCACTTGGAGACTCTACTGCTGACTGCTCTTGTGACCCTCGAAGTCAGGGTTAAGTAAACTTGGGTTATCACATCCCAAGATATGATCACATACTCTGATTTAGGCAAAACAACCAGCCACACTTCTCAGTTGCTCCAAATAAAGGGACAGATAGCAGACCGTGACGTGGTGACTGAGATACCAGTTAATCTCGCTAATAATACACTGCACCAGATCTTTGCAGAACTCTGCCGTCTTTTAGAGGATACAGACTTCACACTTATAAATGAAGCATTAGACAGAAGCAGCAATGAGCAAGCGCAACTGCCCTTTGAACCACTCACATCATGAACTTCAGAACATCAGAATCAAAATTTTGTAAGAATTCGTACAATCTTAGTTGTACATTTTTGTACAATTTACTTACGCCCTACTGACGGTTAGGTTTAGGGGCGGACCTTCATGCTTACATTTTTCCCCTAAAAATCATGTTTCCGTATGAATGAATTTCAAATGCATACAAAACCACCACTTCAAAAAATAGTTGCGTTTCTCATGAGATTAGGTTGAACACACATAAAAGAGGAACTGATATTTATAAACATTATGAAGAATATTTCTCCATACTTGCATTAAGAGTGTCTATGATCCTGCGATGTTGTTCTGCTCTAAGAGTCAGTCAAGGTGCCAGTGTCATCAGTAATATAAATAATTCAATTATAATTATTAAGTCTGGATTCAGTATTAAAACATTAAAAAATAAAACATGGCCACATAAAGCCATAAATATTTCCTATACTGTTCAAAACGACTAACTGTCAGTTGCAATGAGACACAAATCTGTCAGTGCATTAAAAATCTAATTTAAAGACCAATTAATTGCTTAAATTATATTTAGTATTGTAGATATACTATAACAGAAGGTATGCTACATAATATGAAAATGCATTTTCAGAATATTATTGTGAAAATGTAATTGACCATTTTAAAGGGGTCATGAACTGCGTTGTTTTATTGTTTTATAATGTTTCCTGGGGTGCACTTATAATGTAAGTATGCTTTTTACTTCCAATATTGTCATAATTTATAAATAAAAGGCATTTTTCCTACCCTGATTTTAGCCCTTTTATTTGAACACTCTGTTTTAAGGGGCGTGTCTGCTGTGAAACTTCGGTGTAAACGCCCACTGCTGTGATTGGCTGACATCTTTGCATATGAAATAGCCAAGTATTACTCTCTCTTTTAGCGCGTTTTACTATGACTGCTCTCAGGGTTAACTATTATATAATTTAATCACCATTAAATAATTTCATCCTACTAAGGGAAACAACGCAAGTTGACGCTTAGTCACGGGTTTGATTTTCTGACACACAGACAAATAACATCTGACTGTACATGAATCATTAATATCAGATCAGGCGTTAGAATTAACACTGTTACTGACATGTTGTTGCATTACTGTTGAGTCCAGGCACTGCACAATATTTTGTAATCCTCAACGGCATGTTTATTGCTTGGTAGCTCGATCTGTTAGCACCAAATAGGGCTATATTACTTAGGCTACCTATTCTACTGCATGTCATGCGTGAATTGGTGGGCGGGGCTAAACAGGCAGTGATGAAGTAGGCGTTGATCTTCTTCTGCGGAAGCGGTGCTTGCTGCCGTTTGACGTCATTGATCCCCACTTTGTATCCATTGGCAATTGTCAACTAAAGCTTTTATTGGTTTTAACAAGGAAATTTTTAGCTCGAAAACTTACAGGATATTCTTATAGTATGATGACCTCTAATATGTCAAAAGCTCAAGGAAAATTTGATTTCTCAGTTCATCACCCCTTTAAATTAAACATCTTTCATCAGGACAAAGTGTTTTATTTAAAGGGATAGTTAACCCAAAAATGAAAATTTGATGTTTATCTGCTTACCCCCAGCGCATCCAAGATGTAGGTGACTTTGTTTCTTCAGTAGAACACAAATGATGATTTTTAACTCCAACTGTTGCCGTCTGACAGTCTTATAATGCGAGTGAATGGTAACACAATTTATAAGAGTCAAAAAATATGCATAGACAAATCCAAATTAAACCCTGCGGCTCGTAACGGCACACTGATGTCCTAAGACACGAAACGATCGGTTTGTGCAAGAAACCTAACATTATTTATATCATTTTTTACCTCTAAACCACCACTATGTCCAACTGCGTTCAGCACTCGGTTATTGAGGTCTGATCGCGCTCTGACAACGGCAGTGATGTCTCGCGCATATACTTATATACTTTAATGAGTGCTAGACATCACTGCCGTTGTCAGAGCGCGATCAGACCTCACTAACCGAGTGCTGAACGCAGTTGGACATAGTGGTGTATTAGAGGTGTATTGTGTTACCATTCACTCGCATTATAAGACTGTCAGACGGCAACGGTTGGAGTTAAAAAATCATCATTTGTGTTCTGAAGAAACAAAGTCAACTACATCTTGGATGCACTGGGGGTAAGCAGATAAACATCAAATTTTCATTTTTCTGGGTGAACTATCCCTTTAAACTCAGACTAGATTAAATATGAACATTTGAACATGTGAACATTTTCTAAAAGTCTATGCGCTTGAAAAAAAAGCTGATTTAATTATTTGATATGCAATGAAAATCATATTTTAGAAAACTTTTTTAAACTCTATGGCCTGCTGTTTTATTTCTTGTAAACTGCAACCATATCTCTTCAACCAAGTCATAATTTTAATTACTCAGATATGGAAACAAAGCAGCAGCGAGAGTTAATTATATACGAATGACACTTGTTTTCTTGAAAGATATGATTAGCTCCGTGCCTGCTCCAAAACATTCCTCTCCAGAGCAGAGATAGGACACATGAAAAGAGCAGCACTGCCTCTTTTAGATCATATCATTTGGCTCTATGCGTTCATATATTTTCTTAAAGAGTGCTGTGACATTTACTGCAGGAAGGAGGCCTTCCAATGGTTTGAGGGCATGGCAGAGAGTGAGAGTGGGAATTGGTACGCCACCCTGGAACCATGCGAGCTTTTTTCGCTTTCACAAGACACAAAGGGTTACACTGAGACAAACGTTCTGCTAGAAGACTAAGGCTAAGTTATTTATACATTAATCATCCTTTCAAAGCAAAGCAATCATTCATCTTTATTACATGTGATGACTTTAAATGAAAGTTGGAGTTATGGTTTCATAGGTAATGTGTCATTAAAAGGGTCATCTTTGCATTTCTTAAAATGATAAAACAGACAGCATTCATGTTTATAAAATATCTTTAGTGCTACATGGCTAATTCAGGTGATCACAACAGAGCGATCTAAAGAAACTGTTTATTGTTATTGGTATAGTGACTGTTAAAACTCTGATCTTGATAAATGCCTTCCTCTGCCTAGCTGAAAGGACAAGGATATTTCAACATACAATACAACAAACCGCAGATCTCACACAAGCTTCTACATCCCCTAAACCAGAAGTTTTAGTTCAATGTGGTGAGAAGAACTAGAGACAAATAGGAACAATCCACAGGGTAGATGTCTGAAATAAGGTGATACGTGCATAAATTCCCTGAATATTTTTAGCCCAGTGCACTTTGCATGAGAAATAGCTTTTGTAACCAAAATCAGGTTAATTCTGTCCAGCAGCAACTGGTATGCGGAAGCAGGAGGAGCAGAGAGAGTTAGTGAAATCTGTGTGGCCTTTTTGTAATTACGGTCTCTGCTCACCAGTTTCATCAGCTGGCAGCTGGAGCATTTTCAGTTCACTTTTATCACTAAATTATTTAGGCGAACTGGCATTTAAATACACTCAAAAAAGAAGGGTATGGTGGGTTTGCTGTGCAAATGCTTCGAAAATCACCCCAAGTGCCATACTTTGTTCATAAAGGTGTTATGGTTTCTCAAACAATGTATGTGCAAATATGAGTCAAAATCTGCTAAGGAGTAATAATGGAACAACAGTTTTAAAAAGCGATTTTTCGTTATTATTTACAACAGGATCTGTGTTTTCATGGGGTTTAAATAAAATATTTTTTTTGTTATAAGAGACAATTAAAACAACTGTGCGCATCAAAATCATCCCTTTCCTGATAAACAAATGAACTTGATTTTCAAGTCAACGAATTTGAAACAGCTGAATCACAAGCCAAAATCAATCTCCGACTAACTTAATTTATTTAAGCCACAAAATAAACTTAATTCCATAAGTAAATGAACTATGCAAAAAGCATTTCGAACGTCTCTAGCACATTTTATCATTACCCAAAAATCTAACATATTTATCACATCCATCAAAAAGTGTTGGTTGGAATATTAGAACTAAAAACATCGACATACACTCATTGGCTTTAATCATTTCACTGAATACTTGCAGGATAAGAAATTCATTTTCAAACTTTTCAAATCCACATCATTTGAATATCACAACATCATGTCTGTCAAAAAATAACATCCACAATACAAGTATTTACGAGAAGCAGAGGTCCAGCAAATACACTCATTTCCTGGACAACCCACACTACCGGATGTTTTGACTATGTTATCCCTTTCCGAGAAGAGAGAGAAAATGGCGGCCTGGGCAGCTTCAACATGCTGTCTGTCTGAGACGATAACATACGTAATGCATAATGCACGTATAAATTTATATAAATTTATATTCGGTATAAATTTGTTCTTCACTCGCTGAAATTGAATCGGAATTATCAGGGAATTTAGTGAAATTCTTCACACTGCATGCTAAAAAAAATAAACGCCAATCCGATTGAAAAACTTTGCAGGGTTAGTGAACGTTGTTTAACATGTTGGTTTTGACGGTAATTTTTGCACACAAACTACGCATTCTGATTGTGACGTTCCTGATTTGAATATTTTCAATAATTATCTATACTTGACTGATCATTTTCGTAATTTTGGCAGTAGATGAGCTGTTAAATTAGGGATCTTGAGATGAATCCTTGTACTCGTCCAATTTGACTCAATATATTATAAACATGACAGGTGATTTTTTATTTTTATTTTTTGAAATGTAGTTTGATCATTTTCTCAGTCGTTTAAAAGATTAAAGCAATTATCAAAGTTTGATAAAATGTTTAAATTTCCAATAAAAGAGTATACATTTTTACATGATTTTTTTAAATTTAATAACCCCTTAGCAGATTTTTGACTCATATATCTATATATTATATTACAAATACAGCAACCACAAAAAATTGTCAAAATTGAAAATGTATAAATCTCTTTGTACTAGATAACATAATAAGAAAACAAGTAGCTTTTGTTATAAAGAAATACAGCACAAACACAAGTTTGTTAGATCTGAACAGGGCTCCAGCCTACAACTAAAATGGCTGCAAATGTGACAAAAATATGCAATATAAATGAAAATATTTAAAAACTGCCCATAATGCAGTTTTGTGTTTCCGTGTACTGTAACAATAAACACAGCACAAACAAATTACTCTTATGAGCCGGTTCTTTTAAATTTATCAGCCAAACAGATTCACAAAACAGCCTGAACACAGTAATATAAGAAAATCTGAATATTTACTGTTGTTCAAATGACGTTTAAATAAAGATACATATTCATACACACATTTATATACAAGCAGTATAATCACTTTTTTTGTCCTAATTTGCTAATTGCTTTGCTATTTTTATCTAATGATATTCAGAGATGAATATGCTTCGAATACATTTTGGAGTCACTATATGTGTGTTTACGGTCTGTTTAAAGGACATTTCACAATCAGAAAATGAATGATCACATCAGCTGAGAAAGGTCGAGGGGTTAAGTGAAGGCACAGAGTCTAAACATGCCGTGGATGAACTGAAACTTTAAGGCGATCAAACCACAGAAGGAAGCTGCAATAGGTCACGACCTCTGGGTCAGCTGAGCTGCACTGTGTGTATGACTGAAAAAATGTATCAGAAACCCCCACCCTATACAATGTGCTTGTGTGGCTTCCCTCTTACTCTTGGTTCCTTGTCTACAGGGGAAGCGTGAAAGTGCCAGGGTGCAATGTTTTATGAGCTGGTCTCGACCGAACTCACCACATTCCCACCGTCCTTCAGCTGAGGGACGTGACTCTAGCCATGCCGAAGCTGCAGCCAAACCACAGCTCACTTTAGGTCACACACAAAAACTTGCATACTTTTTTTTTTTACTCTGTACACTTATCTGGTATTTTGACCAACATGAGTTGCGAGTCTACTTTCATAATCAGCTCTATGATGGTTAACAATGATTCAACAAACCGAGAGAATAGCTTAGTTTAACAAACAATACAGTAACAATTAACATGCAGACCGCTTCTGCAATAATTGGTTTGTTTGAAATAAACTAATCTCACACAATAATGTCACTACATTTAACTTTGTCGGGTGGTGGTGCCAATCTGGCAAATGTGGTTTGGTTTATTGCCAAACAAAACACATATATCCTAATTTCTTCTAATGGGGGAAAAACAACATTAAAATAAACTAGACTTTGTTACCCAGGCCTTGTGTGTACTTAGCTCATTTCCTTTTTAAAAACATGACATTCCAAGCACATTATGCCCAAATAACCATAAACAAGCTATATTCTATTAATGGCTCCAAGTCACACTATTGTCCTCAACAATATTCATTTTGTTCATTATTTACTGGATAAGGATTATGGATAAGCATTTTAATAACTAGAAAAAAAAGTATTAAAATGATCATGCATTTATACAATTTTATCAATTTACAGAACTTTTAGAGGTCTAGAAATCACACTTAAAATGAGACTTCCTCATGTCCTATTAAAAAATGTTGAGGGGGTAAATTAATTTAAGAAATAGCTTGATTTTTTACTTGTTTTAGCAATAACTTAACACTTATTTTCAGGCTTGTTTAATCTTATTCAATTATAAGTCATCTTGAGGCCATTAAAGGGTCATGAAACCCCCATTTTAGCCTGGTCGTTCACACCTTTGAGCTGCAAAAACTCTGTAAAAATGGGCGTGTAAAGCTCTGGAAAAGTGGGAGTGTAGAGGGGGGAAAGAGGGGAGAGACTACACCACTGTATCAGTGTCCAGTTTGCACATATAATTCATTTGAAGAAGACTTGATGAAATATGTGTGCATAACTAATAATTCTGGTTAATGTTTGGTGCAGGAGAATGTGTGAAATAAACTTTAAACATGGATACTTTATAATGTATGAGCTATGTGCCACGTGGCTAGTGTTATTAAACTCATTGTGGAGCTCCGTGCTGAAACCGAGCATATGCGCGCTCCGCGTGTATATCATAATAACAATCATATTTTTCATGTGTTCGTATTCAAACTCCAGTTCTGACCGCATCGCAAGCAAAATACAAACAACACATGTGCTGCTGTGCTGAAGGGAACATATAGGCTACGGCTCGCGTGTTTGAACGCAGCTAGAGCAGGCAGAGGAGAATGAGCCGCACTTTTGTGACATTTGAATTCTCCGCTGTAATGCGATCTCACGCGAACATATTTTCCATTTGTGCTGGTAGATTACAGCAAAACAATCCACATGCACACAAACCTTTGTTCTGGTCGTGTCGCAGGAAAACACATTGTGTTGTAGCACTGAAGAAACGAGCACCAACGGTATGTCTCTGAATGACAAGATACCGAGGCGAGAAAAGTGAGACTTCCTCATGCATAATACCGCAATCATAATCTTATGCATACTACAGCGCAGTGATTGGATTAAATGAGCTTTATGTCATGAATATATGTCGAGAATCGCTCGAAACGGTCTACGTCAGCATGTTCGACCATGGGCCGAAAGTACACGATGACGTGAGATTTTGTGATGTTGCTCCGACTCAGCTTTTCAATCCGGAAGACAGAAATCGCTCTGAAAAATGCAAAAATAACAATTTTTCACTTATGAATAACATTAATAAGTACCTTTAGTGTTTTCAATGATGTTCAGCCTATACATATCTGTTTACATCTCAAAAAAAGTGTTTTGGGGTTTCATGACCCTTTAAAGGTTTGCTGAGGTCCCCTAGTGGGCCCCGGCCTCCTAGTTGAGAACTACTGTTTATAGGAATAGTTTAACCAAATAATATTAATAATAATAATAATTTAGACATTACTACATCTCATACTCTGCCATATCTGAGTATCCACATCTGTAAAACTGTCCAAAGATTTCAAAGAAACACCATAAAGCACCATAGAATATCATAAAGGTAGTCCATAAGACTTGTGAGCTATATTCCAAGTCTTCTAAAGTCATGTAATACCTTTGTGTGAGTGAAAAAAAAATAAAGAAATTCAATTTAAGATGCCATTCACATTTAAAGAAAACTTGCAATCTAGTGCACTAGTCATTTGAACTACTTAAATTAGGCTTTTGGTGGTCTGATACTCCAAAAAAGACCAAAAAATCTATCTTTATTTGGAAAGGAGCAGCGCATAAAGATTCTCCTTATGTGTTAAGTAACAGCATATGGTTTTAGAACAACATGAGCGTATGTAAATTATGACAGAACTTTCATTTTGGGTGAACAAACCCTTTAAATCGAGCAGCATTCTCTCAGGGGTCTATCAGAAGGTGGGCATCTGCTGAATCATAAACAGTCAAGCATGAATGCTGACCCCTGCTGCATCATTAATGTACCCCCACAGTATGACTCAGATGATGCTGTTAATAAGCTGTTGGGTCTCAACGGCCAAGACTGCTCACTTCTTTCACAGGACCAATCCCACGCTTGGATCTCTCACCTTATTACGCCTGCAGAACTGCAACCCAGTGGGTCAAACTCAACGAAACCAACCTGAGCCTGCTCAACTCTCGGAAGTGCCAACGTCAGTCCAGCTACTCCAGCCAGATGAAAATGACAAAAATGTTGGAAAAATATGACCCTCAAAAAGTTGGAATCACATTAGTTCATATAAGGCCAAGCTACGATTTTCTCGGCCAAACTACGATTTTCTCAGCCAACTCCAGACTCCAGATTTATGAGAGTGGACATGAGGAATGTTTGTGGCTATGCATGCATGATTTACACACAATTAGTGGTGACTAATATAAGCTTGCAAATTATTATACATGTAGATCAAAATTCAGCTTTGCTGAAACCATTATCTGGATTTGATCAGTATGAGATTGGCCATGCTCCAATGACATGCTGGCATATGCTCCCAGAGTTTTACCAATGAGTTCTTTGAGGTGACTGTCAGTCAATGGCAGTTTACATCACATTATATTATTATAATATCTTTGGCATGTAATTCCTATTCCAATTAATATTCCCGCTGTACTCTACGTCTCTAAGGGCAGACATGTTCATTTTCATCAAATTTACTAAGAAACATATCCCACTTGCCTCTGTGACAGCCAAGTGCAGAGTAAGCACTCTTCAAGTCCACAGGTGTAAATGATGATGATAAGTTTAGAAAGCTGTGTTGAGATGCTGATGTTGTAGGACACTGGGCCCTGACTGAAGTAAAACTCCACTCTCGCAGTAACTTTGAGCACTAAGGAACACAAATGACAGAGAAATTAAGCTCTTTTGGACACTTTAAAATGTCTCAAAAAGGACTTCCTTTTCCTTTTCCCGCGCTTACACCGCCATCTTGTGGCGCGTAGAATGTCATTACTAGCGTAGAACTTCCACCAAGACCTGTTACACGACAAAACAAAAACATAATTTAACTAAAAGACTTTATTATGGCTAGTTTAGTCACTATTATTAAATACTACTCGACCGATAAAAAGGTGTTCCTGCTTAGTTATAGCCTAATGTATTTTTATTTTATTTTTGTTTAAAACGCAACAGGTCTGTGCAGCCTAGGATACACGTGCACACCATTATTAACAGCCTAATCGTCTTTCATTAGACGACTGACTTTGGGCACACTGCAGTAAAAATAAATATAAATGACTTTAGTATAAAAAATACACGGATGGAAAGAAAAGAACATCAGGATAAAACGCTCTGAACGCCACATTTTAGCAACTAATGCTCCGTATGATGTGAAATGTTCCGTCATGATGTCACGTTTTGTTATACAGCATAAATTACTCACACTCATATGCTACTTCAAATATGTATTTCGAAGCCTCTCTCTGTGTGAATGTGGTCCTATACGTTGAGACAAAATATTTTTTGGTCCCCATGAGGAAAACAGCTTAAATCATGTTATTTTTTTTGAAAATGTAAAAATGCAGAAAGTTTTCTGTTAATGGTAGGCTTGGGGTTTGCATGCAATATACAGTTTGAACAGTATAAAAATCATTCTGTCTATGGGAAGTCCCCATAAAACATGTAAACATGTTTGTGTATGTATGTATGTGTGTGTGAGAGAGAGAGAGAGAGAGAGAGAAAGAGAGAGAGAGAGCCAACCTTTAGGGACAAATTTGTAGGTAAAATATTAGGGTAGGTTATATTCTTTATAAAGAAAAACAATATAAGTCTATGGAATGTCTTTATTTTATGTTTATAAAGTTGCTAGTAAAAATAGACTAGGTCTTCAAGTCAAATTTGTCAAGCATGAAAAAAACCTTTAGCAATTTGGTAACAACTTACATTTTACACAAAAACAGTGGCTTCATGATTCATATTTGAGAGACTGTGTAATTTATGTTATAGAACAAAATTTCTTCAAATAATTTGGACCACAGGCCTTATTTTACTCAAATTTTTACTTAAAATATACACAAATTGAATACCGCCATAGGAAATAGGAAATTCACAGAGGAACCCATAAATACTAATTGTCTTCTATGTTTTAGGACTACAATGGTTTATTCTTGTAAAGTTTTGACACAGGTCAGCAATTATCCAATTTTAGTGAAACAAAATAAATCAGTTATTTCAGGGATTGCAGGGTAGCTTATAGTAAATAGTCATATTTATATCTGATTGTGGCATCTCTGTAAATCTTACCTTCATATCACTGTCCTTGGTTTTTCCTCTGGATTTCTTGATAATCATGGTCAGCGAGAGAGTGTGAGCACTTGTCAGCGTAACACAGCATGGACAATTCATTGCAGAGGCCTGTGATTTTTTTCCTGAAATTTCTTGCAACACCAAAATAAGAGTCTACTAATGCCCCCAGTGCCCCACACTGCCATTTTATAGCCGTCCTCGATTTTACCTTTAGAAAAAATTACCTAAAAAAAATAAATAAAAAAAATCACTGATTCTTTACTGATTTACTTTTGCCATAGTGATGAGGTTTTATGAGAATGCAAAAAAGTATCTTATGTAAAAAACAACAACAACATATTACTCTGTAATGTTGATCAAATATCAGTTGTTCCTATTCTCACCTGTCAGAACATACACATTTCACCAACACAACAGCACGCCACAAACAGAGAGATCATTTTACAAACAAATATGCAATAGAAAGAATAAATAATCTCAGTCTTTCTCCATCTTTGCTCAGGTTAGACATGATAACACAATGATGTGTAGTGTGTGTATGTGTGATAGAGGAAGGAAAGGGGATGAGTCACTCCTGTGAGTCATTAGTTCTGTGGGGACAGCAGCAGCACAATCAGTGTGTGTGTTTTAGATGGGGAGAGAGAAATTTAAGATGCAGGGATGCACAGCTCATCAGGGACCTAAATAGATTTCCTAATTTTAGACAGCAAAAAGGGTTTGCGAAAAACAGTAAGTGATTTCCCTATGTCATATGGTATAGAAACAAGCAATTAGCAAATCAGGATGGTTTAATTAAAACTTCAATTTTAAATCAGGATGAGCAATTCTGACCCACACAAAATAACCTACAGTGTGGCAACAGAATGAATTCTGTAGAAACTTGAAAGATGTAAAGCTCTCATCCATAATTCAGTGTCACGACTGTATGAATTAGATATGAAATCGAGTGAAGACACAGGTTTAGAGGAATATTAAACATTTGTGGAGTGACAAAAATTCAACAAGTGGATGGAAGACAAAGACCCTAACACACCAACCTGTGTGGTGGGAGTTTTTTCATGCTATGGCCACGGGCTTCTTATTTGGAGGATTGATATGCCATATAATGGCAGAAGCAGAATCAAACAGGCACTGGTATATCTTCCCTGCCTACGTAAGAAAACGTTTGTTCCAGTACATTCATGACTCACAAACCTGCTGCTGCATTCAGAGACCTCAGCATACGTAAACCCACAACGCACCAGCATTTCCAGCCAATAGTGTTAGAGAAATATAGTACAATTAATCAATGCACAACATCAAACAACTTAGAAATCACTATCTATCTGACAGAAATCTATCTATCTATCCTGAAGAATCTCTAAGATCTTGAATTATGGATGAAAGCTTTACATTTTTAAAGTTTGTTCAGAACACACACACACACACACACACACACACACACACACACACACACACACACACACACACACACACACACACACACACACACACACACACACACACACACACACACACACACACACACACACACACACACACACACACGTATATATGGTCTCCATAGATGTAATGGTTTTTATACTGTACAAACTGTATATTCGCTTACACTTACTCTTCTTTAAACTCGTTTTTTTTTTGTTTTTTTTTAAATTTGGTTTATAAGCACACAGGAAGTGTCATTTTACAAATTTGTGTCCTCGTAAACCACACACACACACACGAATACCTAATTTCCTAAATCCGATATCCTTGAACCTCATATCCATTTAAACATGATATAATCTTATAATCCTATGTATATATATATATATATATATATATTTTATATATATATGTATATATTATATCAGATTATATCATGTTTAAATTTTATATTTTATTCAACGTACTGAAAAACCTATATACAGTTACCATACATGACTTGACAATTATGGTATAACGATTCTGAATTTAGTCCCTACAGTAACAATAAAGTTTAATGAATATTTATGGCTTGCTGCTTTAAAATAGAGCACTTTTGAATTGTGTACTGGAGCTGTACACACATAAGATCTAAGTGAATTGAGTTGATAAAAGTGGTTTTCATGGTGGAGTAAGTCTTGTTACTCCATGGTGCTTTTCCCGGGCCTGTTTCTCTGTGTTCTGGCCCCTGGAGAACAGGTTAAGATGAAAGACTGACGCATTTCCCTGCAGCCTGAGATGTGGCGTTGCATCTGCCTCTGTTTTATGCTCCTTAGCATTTTTTTTTTTCCGGATAGAGTGCATCGCCAGTGACGCATTCTGTTTTTTTTTTTGTTTTTTTTTGTAATTTAACCAGAGTAGTATTTAGACTGATGTATAGGCCTATAGTGATAAAACATTATCGAGTCAATGTGCTTTAATGTGTGCTACCATTTCACCACTCACTAAATGAGTGAGTCAGTCTGAAGGTTTTTGTAGTCAGGCAGTGAGTCATTAGAAAATGTTTTTTTTTTAATAGTTTTTTTGGAAAGCGCTGTGAGTTTCATGAAACAAGCCAATAACACCTACACCCGCCCAGGATGACATCCTTTCCAGAATCTTTTTGCACGGAAAACTTGATGACTGATGGGAAATCTAAGACTGAATTAATGGCAATAAGTCACAGGAAGACGTATGCCACTTCTGGAGGCACGTGTAATGCGTTTTCATATATAAATGGGGATATATGGCTGGTTATCTCCACCAGTTACTTAGATGTAGATACGAATATCCACTAGGCTTGTTAAGATCGGGCTTTTCAAGGTAAGTGCAGCTAAGAGATCTATTTTGTTCTGAGATAAGAAGGTTTCTAATGTCACATACCTGTACTAACAACATAATTGGCTCTGCAAAGTTTTAAACTCTAGAAATCTCAAAATGTTTAGGTGCTTATGATTTAATTATATTTACAAAAAGGGTTAAATATCTGTGCACCGCAAGGAATATTTCAGATTCAATACAACTTAAGCTTAATTTAAAGCATTTGTGCCATAATGTTGATTACTACAAAAATGAATGTATTCCTCCTTTTCTTCTTCTTCTTCTTCAAAAAAGTATTTACAATGGAAGAGAATGGAGCCAATTCATAAATGTTAAAATACTTACTGCTTCAATAATTCAAGACGTAAACAATATTCATTAAAAAGATTTTAGATGGAAAAATCGCTTACTAACCTTTTCTGTGTAGTTATACTTTATCGTCATAAACTTCATAAACCGTGAAACAAATTTACCAGATTCACAGCTCAAATTATACAGATGAATTTATTCAAGTACTTTTATATAATTACAAGCTTCACAATTCTGCTTTTAAATCCTTCAAAACTTACTCCATTTACTTTCACTGTAAGTGCTTCAATTTACCAAAATTTTTGCTTATTTTTAAAAAAAATCTAAAACAAGGGATGATTCAAAATATATGCAAAAGTCTTAGGCCACCATTAGATGTTGTTTTAGTAATGATATAATCACCATATATTATTATTTCTCAGTCTCTTTATTAGAATATAACCAGAAAATACAGTAAATTTGAATGCAGTATTAAAAAACGGGGAAAAAACAGAAAAAACGGTTTCTATAGGCTAAAGTGGCAAGTATTTAGTGACCTCCCCTTACACATGAGCAATGGCAGGAACCTGGCTTTCTTAAACCTAAATATAATGGAAAAGGACTGAAAGGCCAAGAAAACTTTCAAAATCTGAAAGTTTCTTAGATTTTCTTCTTTGAGAAACTGGAAGGAGTCACACAATTTTTTTTTTTCTTTTTTACATTTTGTGTACATATTTCCTGTATTTTCTGTTTGTATCGTAATAAAAAGATAAAAATAAATATGGATTGTCATTAAAAACACTGCTAAAATGTTTGCACAGTACAGTATATATGTATCTAATATTGTCCAATGAGCTTAACTGCCACAGAACCAATGGAATATTCCTTAAAAGGATGCTAAAAGCAAATATGGAACATATAAGGCACAAGAAAACACTGATTACAGCTATCAACTCAGTTTGTATTGTTGATATTCAGATACAATTATCCATTATTTATGATAACTGATTTTTGCTTTGGATAATTATTTAGCAGGCTTCCCAGCACAAGTCAAATGTGTGTCAGAGTGTAATTTTTCTTGTAAGTTTAACAAAGCATCACCATTGAACAATATCAAATGATTCAGTAGTTGTCACGCGAGTTGTCTGCGCACTACGCCGCATGTCAATACATTTCAGATAGAGAGGGGATGTTCTGCACCAGAAGGCAGATTGCACCATATCTGTCAGAGGAATGCCTCAGTGCGGCTCAATTTATGCCACGGCTGAGGAGAAGTGAAAGAGGGGGAATTACAGAGCGTGAGAGGAAGAGATGGAGAGAGAATACTGATGACTGACTGTTAGGGGAGGAGGTGGCAGAACTCTGCAGGTGGATGCTGAGCCCCGTAGAGCCCCTCTGACAGATGCGCATGCTGCATGGTGGGGAACCGGGCAAGCCTGCTCAGGGTGCTTTTGCAGATAGCAACCTACAAAAGACATAAAGAGAGCGGGTATAGAGACGAAGGCAAGGGAACATGCTGTTTAAGTAGGGCAGAGACTGGGGCAAAGTGAGGGAGATCAGGAGGGACGGAGGTAAGGCTCAGATGAGCTCTCAGTGACGTACTACTATTTCATATTTAATTCACAAGACTAATTATGCCCTGCTTGAGATGGCGGGAATCAATGGCTGCCTCTGGATCAGCATGACCATGATTGCTTCAGAGTGCACATCTTTTATTTATGACTCTCTCATAAGTTTGCATAGCTCATGCTGCGTTTCTGCCTTGTTTTCCAACACGATCAGTTCGCAGCTACGGGAGACTCATCTTTGAAGAACTCTGTGAAGAGTGAAGAGAATGAGGACTAAAGATTGTTGGGTTTTTCAAGCAAACTAGAATGATGAATACTATATAATTAGTGTCCTCTTTGACATTAAAAGAGAAGAAGAAGAAGAAGAAGAAGAAGAAAAAACAGGTCTACTTTGTATTGTGACTATAAACAATGTTAAAAGAGCCTTTCAAGTAATGAACATGCAGTTAATGTAGCCATAGCAGAAACTGATCATAACCATTCTAAACCAACAAACTAACTATATATAATATTATAATACACACACACACACACTTATATATATAGAAAATGTATAAATATATTCACATTAATATATATTATGTTCATTAATAAAAAATATATGTAATATAATATATTGCTATAAACTTTGCTTGACTAAAGTAAGTGAGGATCTTAAAAATCTTGAAACCTGTCAAATTTATACCTACGGTAAAAAAATTTATTTCATGTGCCCAATGTCCTTATAGTCCAAACACACACACACACAGGTTTGTTTTGCTATCTTAGTGAGGACATTCCATAGGTGTAATGGATTTTATACTGTACAAACGGTTCATACTATCCCCCTACACTACCCCTAAACCTACCCATCACAAACATTCTGCATTTTTACATTTTTAATAAAACATTGTTTAGTATGTTTTTAAAGCTATTTTAAATATGAGGACTCGCACACACATACGTATCCACATTCTAAAAAATGTGGCTTAAAAATAACCCAAGTTGGGTTAAAAATGGACAAACCCAGCGGTTGGGTTAAATGTTTGACCCAACCTGCTGGTTAGTATTATTTAACTCAACTATTGTTTAAAAAATTACTATATTGCTCGCTTAAAATGAACCCAAAATATGTTGGAAATAAACATTTATTAATATATTTAGTTAATGAAGTTTAATAAATAATAAACATTTATTAAATCGCTTATTAATAAATGTTCACCTTTTGATTATTACTGTTGCCTCTAGTAATTATGTCTCATTTTTAATTTCCAAACTATTTTGGGTTCTTTTTAAGCCAGCCATATAGTATTTTATTAACAATAGTTGAGTTAAATAAAACTGCCCAGCAGGTTGATCAAACATTTAAGCCAACCACTGGGTCAAAACAACCCAAACACTGGGTTTGTTCATATTTAACCCAACTTGGGTTGCTTTTAACCCAGCATTATTTAGAGTCAATATATTATTGAATAATGATAGGAATGTATAAAAGGTCAATAATAATATAGTTCTATTGTTTTGTGTTAGCAACACCTATTGTCACAAATTTAAGTTGAAGTTGTATGTATCTACATATACCTGAATGTGAACTTTAAAGGAGGCCTAATGTCCGAATTAGTTAGAATAATCAGTGGAAATCACAGGTGATTCATCAGGGACACATGCTGCGTGTGAATGTAAAACTCCAATCTAAGGTACATGGACACAAATGAGAGCTAATAAATCCAAGTGTCAGGGAAGAGGTGAATGAGGTGGTTGTATGTGTGGGCGATCGTGTTTAGCAGAGAGTGGGATCAGGAGAGTGTGGGTGGAAGTGACAAGAGAGGAGAGAAAGTGACAGGGGAAGTACGAGGGATTGGCATTGCCGACGAGAGCTGAAAGCCAATCAGTGTGAGGTGAATCATAGTGAGCAAAACTACACGACGACAGGCTGAATGTTGGGCAAACATGCACGCCATTCCCAATTCCTATAGTTGCTGTTAAACTCTAGTTAAAGGGTTAGTTCACCCAAAAATGAAAATTCTGCCATTTATTACTCACCCTCATGTCGTTCCGCAACCCTTAAGACCTTCGTTCGTCTTCAGAACACAAATAAAGATATTTTAGTTGAAATCCGATGGCTCCATGAGGCCTTCATAGGGAGCGACATTTCCTCTCTCAAGATCCATAAAGGTACTAAAAACATATTTAAAGCAGTTCATGTGAGTACAGTGGTTTAATATAAATATTATAAAGCGACGAGAATATTTTTGATGCACCAAAAACACAAAATAACGACTTATTTAGTGATGGCCGATTTCAAAACACTGCTTCATGAAGATTCGGAGTGTTATGAATGAGTGTATCGAATCATGATTCAGATCACGTGTCAAACTGCCAATAGCTGAAATCACGTAACTTTGGTGCTCCGAACCGCTGATTCGACTCACTAATTCATTTATGCTTAAATGATTCCTGAAGCAGTGTTTTGAAATCAGCCATAAGTCGTTATTTTGGTTTTTTTGGCACACCAAAAATATTCTCGTCGCGGAAGTGTCATTGCTCCCTATGAAGGCCTCACGGAGCCATCGGATTTCAACTAAAATATCTTAATTTGTGTTCCGAAGATGTACGAAGGTCTTACAGGTGTGGAACGGCATGAGGGTGAGTAATAAATGTCAGAATTTTCATTTTTGGGTGAACTAACCCTTTAACATTTGAAAATCAGGATATAACAGACAAACAGCTGAATGAGAAGGATTACTCAATTTGACTTTTGGTTGCTGGATGCTATAGGACAGGTCAATGACAAAGCATGATGTCCAGGACGATAGAAATGAGAAATCATTTTAAAATCTGCCACTTTTGGTTTGAAAAGCATCTAATTGGTAAAAACCCGTTGGTGATGGATGTTTTATATTTTTGCAAAATAATAACATTTTGTGTGTACAATGTCAAGTGTGTAACCATAAAAAGTACTAAAAACATTCCTGAACGGAAGTATACAATATAAATGTGTGTTTTTTTTTTTCAAATGTTATATCTAAAATTGTTCTCTAAGTTTACTTGGCACATGATGATAAGGGTCAATTTTTTTATTGAGATGTATACATGTAAGCTGAATAAATAAGCTTTCCATTGATGTATGGTTTGATGTATATTGATGATTGATGAGAAAATCTCCTTTAAAGTTGTCCAAATGAAGTCCATAGCCATGCATATCCACTCACAAAAATACATTTTTGATATATTTACGGTAGGAAATTTACAAAATATCTTCATGGAACATGATTTTTACTTAATATCCTAATGGGTCACATATGGTTTCCAACATATTGGTTGCACCACACACTGACTTTCATTTGATGGACAAAAGTTCATCAATTTTTCTTCGCCTTTATTTAAAAAAAAAAAAATGCTTATATCAATATCATATTACAGAACTTCACTGCTTTTTAAAAAGAAATAATAATAAATTATTATTATTATTTTTTACAATCTCTGGACAAAGTTAAACTAAGACGTCTTACTTTAAGACCCACACAAAATATTAAAACTAATACATTTGCATCATGTACTGATACACACTGCTAAATTACCTCCTGCATTAGACAACTGTTCACAAATAGAACTTATTAAAGAAATTGTTCACTCAACCACTGAAAAACTCAGCATTTTCACCCTTATGTCATTCTAAACCTATATGACTTTCTTTTTTCAGTGGAATAGCATATATTTTAGCTATATAAGAAGAAGAAGATATTTTGAGAAATGTGTTTTTTGTCCACAATGGTCACCTAAAGTTTAGTTACCAATATCCTTTAAAATATATTCTTGTGTTTCACCAAAGAAAGTAAGTCATAAAGGTTTGGAACGACATGAAGGTAAATTATTTCGTTTTTGATTTTTTTTTTTAAACTACCCCTTTAAAAAAGAATTCCAGATGCCCTAATTTCACAAGGTTAGCGCGGTGAATAATAGAAATAAAAAGAATATTGTCCGTATCGTCTCTTAGCTCGAGTCGTGAAGGTCTTTACGCATTTTTTGTGTGACCCTCTCTATCTAGCGCGCGCAGCACGTCGACTGCATGTCCTCGGTGACGTCATACAGCACGTCCGAAGCGCGATGCTGCTGATGTTTTTCAATGAATGAGATCCCCCTCCCATCTGCATTACTATCACTACAGGCTGTCTATAAATTGCGAACGATGGGAGAACCCGTTAAATTTCACAAGTGTGATCGACGGCAAAAGAGTGAGTGGATACATCCAGCGGAAGACATTAGTACACATGCCATTCAGCATCATTTCTCTTCAGCAGAGGTAACCAATGCACCGAAGTTGATAGTCACTTTGGTGATGCCAGCTGAGAAGTTTCTTGAATTCAATCTGGACTGCTTTAATTCGAGGTAAGTGACTTTTTGGTAATACATGCTGGACAAAATAGAGCTAAAATAAAACGAAACGTTACAATTATTAAATAAAATAAACTAAATCCGGATATCATAGAAAATGGAATACTTTTGTGATCTGTGGTGTCTGTGGTGGCCTTCCCGGTTATATTTCGTAGATGTGAGCGACTGAAAGTTACTGCAGTGTGACTCACTTTTGCGCACATGTGCAGTGACAGATCAGAAACCCGTCTCTTGGAAAGTCAAAGACATACAGTCATCATTTATATGTGATACACCTTATTTTATTTGCTAAATTCCATATAAATGCTTTTTTTTTTTTTGCTTTAAAAAAAAAAAGGAATTAGAAGTATATTAATTCCTTAAGGGAAAATTAAAACTGCAAAGATTTGCAATTTGTTTCATATGTTTTATTAGCCTACTCGTAGCCACAGACTTATTTTGATACATTCATGATGGATGTGTTAAAGTAGCCTATTTGTTTATGCAAAAATTAGATATTCAAGGTTGAGCGCTTTGCATGCTGTGATAGAAATGTATGGCAGCTATGTTTGAAAAATATCACATTTCTGGAATTATTATATACTGCTAGCGCTCTAAAAGCATCTCTGTACAGTTCAAACACTTATTAGGCGAGCTTATATTTGTCCAGTACTACAGACAGACCTATTTGAGAAATAGCTTAAAGGTAAAATAAGCGCAACTGATGAGCGAAACGCTGAGATTTTATATATTAAACGCACGAAGATGAAGCGCGTTCATATTACGCATGCATGTGTCCAGCTGTTCTTTTTTCGCTGTCCGCGCGACACGATTCATGTTATCTAACACTTGTCACTTGCCATTTCCAAATCACACATTTCCGTTGAGGGGGAAAAGAGGAGCCTACAATGTCGCTCTATGCCCCTTCTCGAGCTTCTTGATTTTGAATTAACAATATCGTGACGTACTTTCAGATGAAGTCAATCCTGCGTCATTCCTGCGCACACGCCAACGATTTCCAACAGCCCGTCGGGATCATTTAAAGAGACAGCGCGCGTGCGGCGCATGCGCAGCCGTCCACCTTGCGCCTCACGAGGGTTCGCAATGCGGGAGGTGGGGGTTTCTGAGGGCGGTGGAAACAACGTGGAAAACATCAAAAACTCTCCACACGAGCTTAGCAGAATAATTCGGCATGGAATTCACACTCTGGTCGCTATATCCTCACTGACATCATCCAGGGATTACCCCTTATTCGACGAACAGGAGATTGTGTGAGGGAAAGGCTAATAATATATTATATATGTATCCCTCTGTTCACGCACCATTGCTTAATATGACTAATGATACGTTGCTTAAAACTTCAATCATAAATAACTGAATTCGATTTTTTCAAAACGCATAACTATTTTGAAGTTGTAAAAATCAATTAATGGAAAAATAATCCCCTGTCAGCACCATGGATAGCACACATGGTTTTAAGCAGAAAACCAACCATAACTTAAAGGGACAGTTCATCCAAAATGTGAGTGGAGACTGACAGATTCTGCCTAACATCTAAGGCTAGTCTACCAAACATTTCATTTTGTGTTTTACAAAAAAAGGAAAGCTATATGAGTTTGATTTGAAGCAATTCAAGAATGAATAAATGGTTACAAAAATTTTAATTTTTTGGTGACTATTCCATTAAAAACAGATTGTCAGCATATCTAAAAGGCCTATTGTTTCTGTTAATGAACAATGTGTGAGAAAATTGAAATTAAAGGGTTAGTTCACCCAAAACTGAAAATAATGTTATTTATTACTCACCCTCATGCCGTTCCACACCCGTAAGACCTTCGTTCATCTTCAAAACACAAATTAAGATATTTTTGTTGAAATCAGATGGCTCAGTGAGGCCTGCATAGCCAGCAATGACCATTCCTTTTTCAAGATCAATTAATGTACTAAAACATATTTAAATCAGTTCATGTGAGGACAGTGGTTCAATATTAATATTATAAAGCGACGAGAATATTTTTGGTGTGCCAAAAAACAAAATAATGATTATTTAGTGAAGGCCGATTTCAAAACACTGCTTCAGGAAGCTGCGGAGTGTTATGATTCTTCTGTGTCGAATCATGATTCGGATCGTGTGTCAAACCGCTGAAATCGCGTGACTTTGGCGCTCCGAACCGCTGATTCGACACAAAAGATTCATAATGCTCTGAAGCTTCATGAAGCAGTGTTTTGAAATTGGCCATCACTATATAAGTCGTTATTTTCGAACCACAATATGTTTTCAGTACCTTTATGGATCTTGAAAGAGGACATATCATTGCTTCCTATGCAGGCCTCACTGAGACATCAGATTTCAATAAAAATATCTTCATTTGCGTTTAACAAAGGTCGAAGATTAACAAAGGTCTTACGGGTGTAGAACGACATGAGGGTGAGTAATAAATGACAGAAATGTCCTTTTTGGGTGAACTAACCCTTTAAAGGCACAAACCGAAATACTAAGGAGCAACAAAAAACCAAGAGGAAAAAATATACTGCATAATGACTACAGGGTCACAACAAGTGATACTTTAGTTTATCCTCTCGGCTAAAGGGGCATCAGTTTATGATGTCACTACACATAACATCAACAGCATGGACGTCAGAGCATGTTACTGAATTAGGCTTACATAACCCCCACCATCACAACCACCACCAGCTAACCATCCTGGAGTGAGTCGGTCCGATATTCTCCACTGCAATCAATACAGAGTTGTGGAAGCGGGCCGTGCTATTATGGACTCTAGATGGTGTCATTCTAGGCCAGGAAAACTCCTGTTATAGCTACCATCTGAGATGCCTGCTTATAGTTTAAAGAGATTTTCAGATGTAGAGATCAGAGATAATTAGAGTTTATGTATTAAAATACTGTTATTTAGACTTGACATTTAAAATAAATATTTATTTTAACAAATATTCTAAAGAATGTTTTTTTTTTTTTTAAGGCTCAGAAAAACAAGATGTGTAATAGTAAATACATGAAAAAAGTACATTTGAAGAAGGTCAGTGCATCAATACCTTGGCTCTAGACTGCTTACTGCTAAAAGTGCCTGAAAGTACAGTAACAGTCTACAGTCATGGCTACTGACGTCTGGCAACCATCCACAGAGAATTCAACCACTGAAAGAATCTTGTAAAGTCCACGTGGGCCTGGTTAGTACAGCTTTAAGAACGGTGAGCAGGAATCTGTGTCATCTGCCCTGGAAACCCCTGTGCTGAATATGTGGGGCGTGTCGTAGCCGACGGACCAATCAGGTTAGCTTGTCCACAGTTTCCATTGCAAACCCTTCTCTTGCTGTCTCCATGGCAACCGTGGCATTAGATTGTTACTGTAGCAACAGCACTTCTGGTAACAGTCTACAGCCATGGTCGCTAGGGGGCAGAAACTTCTGCATCATACACATCGTCCTCCTTATAAATGTTTTATAACCAAAAATTTGTTTCAATCATGATACAAATAAATACATTTTGTTTTGTATTTAGTACATTAGTATTTAATTTCTTTGAAATACGTCTTTTGATGAACTAGGACACTGTGTTCCAAAATGCTTATACTTAAACACTAAAAGTACACTACAACTTCTAGTGATAAGAAAGTAAGTACTTCTGTATATATTAAAACAGTGCCCTATTATTTGGCCATAATATAATTGTGTATTGATATCACAGTCTCTTTTATCAGGTACTGTTTGTATCTAGTGCAAACATCTAAAATGAATTACCTTAAAATTCTATATGCATTAAGTTTTAAGTTCATTCATGTAAAAAAAAAAAAAAAAAAGTACTTCTGTGAAAATAGTAAATGTCCCAGCCTTTTGGCATCTTATTTTCTTAGACACTAAATTTGCCCTAAATTTAATCTTGTATATTATATAGCATAGGTAGTTGTGAGAATTGGGACGCATTTAGAGTAATCAGTCAAACTTTTTGATCTTCTGCCTGTATAGAGATGGTATATTGTG
Organism: Chanodichthys erythropterus; assembly: GCF_024489055.1. Taxonomy (NCBI): domain Eukaryota; kingdom Metazoa; phylum Chordata; class Actinopteri; order Cypriniformes; family Xenocyprididae; genus Chanodichthys; species Chanodichthys erythropterus. Next base: position 18,547,090 of record NC_090237.1, read on the forward strand.
CTGTAACAATCAGATAGAGATTCTGAACACACTTTTTTTGGTTACACTTTATTTTAAGGTTACTTTGTCACACTGTAATTATACATTTAAGTACTGAGTAATATTACGTAGCTATATGTACTTATATAGGGTTAGAATTAGGGATTGGTTTGGTTTGATTTAGTTGCATGCAATTATGCATAATTTATAATTATTACTATAGTAACTACATGTAACATATGTAACAATGACACTAAAATAAAGTGTTGCTGTACTTTATTTTAATGTGATGTTGTGCAATTACACAACTGAGTAATATTAATAAAAACATGTACTTACTACAGGGTTAGGATTGGTTCAGGGTTAGTTGCATGTAATTATGCATAATTTATAATTATTATTATAGTAACTACAAGTAACATATGTAACAATGACACTAAAATAAAGTGTTACCTTATTTTAATGTGACCTTGTTACTGTGCAATTACACAACTGAGTAATATTAATTAAAACATGTACTTACTACAGGGTTAGGATTGGTTCAGGGTTAGTTGCATGTAATTATGCATAATTTATAATTATTACTATTGTAACCAAGTAACATATGTAACAATGACACAAAAATAAAGTGTTGCTGAACCTTATTTTAATGTGCTGTTGTTACTGTGCAATTACACAGCTGAGTAATATTAATTAAAGGTACTTACTACAGGGTTAGGATTGGTTTAGGGTTAGTTGCATGTAATTATGCATAATTTATAGTTATTACTATAGTAACTACATTTAACATGTAAAAATGACACTAAAATAAAGTGTTACCTTATTTTAATGTGCCGTTGTTACAGCACAATTACACAACTGAGTAAAATTAATTAAAAAGTACTTACTATAGGCTTAGGGTTAAAATAAAGTGAGATTTTTGTCAGAAAGGTTGGTTAAAGTAAAATGTATGCTAACCCAAATGCCTTAACTTCTCAGATTTGGTCACCATATTTTTATACATTAAGTTATGGAAACCATATAGCTCACAGTTGTTTACTGTAAATGTATCAGTATTTTTATGTATTATAATAAAATGCTATTTGTTTGTAAGCTGTTAAATGTAAAATTGCAGGTGCAAATGTGTATCAGAACATGTTTCTGAATTAAATGGACAAAATCAAAGATTGAAAAAAAGTGTTTCATGCTGTTGTATTTGATTAAGGTTGGAACTAAAATCTGTGGTACAGAGTTGCCTATCCCTGCTGTAAGATGTGTTCATTTATGAAAGTAACTGTCCGATGCATTGAGAATAAGCTCAAATCAGACCAGTTATCAAACCTCTACTTAAAAAAAATTACAATTACAATTACATAATGTATATTAAATATTGGGACATTAATATTGCCCATAACCACATCTGCATGTATATTGTCAATTGTTGTTTTCATATGAACTATGTATATAATGTTTGTAATGCAATGCAATGTTGGTTACATGGTTCTCTAAGACATTTCTGTAAAACTGAAATAAAGTATCATTATTTCATTCAATGACAATCTTTTCTGTTAAAGCAAAATGAAGTGATTAATTTGTACAGGTAAGTGCGTGATTTGTAAGTCATAATGACTCCCCGAGTCCCATATGCACAGACACTCCATCGGTGTGATGATTTTTATACAGAGCTAATCAAATTTTCTCGCTAACCCTAACCCAACCGCTACACATAACCCTTACAGATTTTTTTCCCCATTTTACTAAATAATAGTAATTGGTTTTGAAATGTATTCTCTGTGTTGTGTAAACTTAAGTCAGTTAATTAAAGTCAATCAGAGAGTCTTTCTTTGTCAGTGAATCTGCAAATTAAGAGTGTAAGGAGGTCAAATAGACTCAAAATATTTAAATAGACCCAGCAAATGTATTTTAGTTAATTAAAATACATTTATGTTTATTTATTTTTTGCTAAATGTTTTTTTTTTTGGTATCATACACATGCAAAGTTGGGTGATAACATAAATGCAATAATGTAACAGCCTAGTTAACATGAACTTGTTAAAATAGGATATATGAGATACTTTATAATATTCAAGCTCTGGAAACCTTATAAGTTTGTCAGAATTTTTTACTTCTACATGCCATAGGAAGTTAAACTAACTCTACTTAACATTTTCTTCCATTGTAATTGTCTATTTAATACTCCTTAATCAGGCTTTTAATGATTTTGGCTATCTTTTGGAATATTTGAAGGTCAGGTTTTTATCTTTAGAACAGAACACGTTTGACACATGGGAAAAACTGGTTGTTTTGCCCTTAAGAAAAAGTAACAGCTCTTATAGCATTTGTTATAGCATTTTACGATATCTTATAGCATTTGTTACGATAAGGATGTAAGACCACTGATGGCTTCTCATTATCATGCTTAAAGGCCAATGTTGACTTTTTTTTAAATTAATCTATAGTATTTGTTATGAAAAATTGCAACCTGCACATTTGAAAAAAATGCTACAACATTACACAGTTGTAATATAAATCTATAGTGAAAAATATAATCCCTTAACAGATGATCTATTAAACAAGTCAGTCCAAATGTACCTCAATAAATACAATAACGTGATAAATTCTAGTGTGAGTGGTCATAAGTTGTTAAAAAGCTTTCTGATTTATGTTGGTGCTAGATGATGTAGGCATATCGTCTTCGTTGTGGCTGTTTTAGATCATGTTTGACTTGTCTTTCTCTCTAGCGTTTTAAGTAAATTCTCAATAGAATTCAAATGGATCAGCGTCACGATAGGAAAGGCAAATCTGTGCAATTATCGTCCTTGGTGTGAAGAGGCCTTTATTCTGTAACCTCAGAGGAACATTAGTAGAATGAACATGATTAGACGTGGTTGTATTTACTCTTTCTACTCAGGTGAGTTGATATAATTAAATTGTAATGTAAATCAGTTTTCAAATCACTAAATATATCTAAAAATTTATACAAATTGTAGTTGATATCGTCTTGCCGTTTTTCTACTAAAGTGAGTTAAAAAGGCATGGATTCTGTCTGTATGGAGTGCTTTTGCTTGTTTAGATACAGTCATCACCACATGTCAATGGCCAGATTTTCAAAGTATGTCTGAGAGAAAACTGCCAAATCGTAGTCAGTCTTAATTGGACTGTCTTGCAAAACCTGAAGAGCTTTGAGTAGAACTGTTAATAGAAATGCGTGTGATTCACTAAGCTGGTATTTCCAAACAGTGACACAGTAATAATGTAAAGTAAGATGCTATATAGGAAAGAAAAAGCCAACCGTGGTAAAATTCATTTGTAGTAGTGTATGCTAGATTTTTGTAGAGGTGTTTTTTGGCTGTATCATACAGGACAGACTGACCTCCCACACATAATTACTCATCTCCTTTCAACACTTGATATTTGTCCCTCACTTTCACAGTCAATCTTCTTCTTTTTTTTTTTTTTTGTAAATCTCCATCTTTCCTCTAGTTTCAGCTCTGCATGGTTCACTTTAGCAGATTAGAGTTTCTCTGATATTAGTGTTCAGTCTTCACCCGAGGCTTTGGATCACAAAATCCAATCTCACATTTCATTTCAACTCTCTTACCATGGATTGTGTCATTTTGTTCACTTTTTTGGTCCTCTTATTACATCGGGTATAATTTCTCTTATAATCAAGACTGAATATTGGCTAATAAACATGTATTGACTGCAGTGTTACCCACATATAGATAAACTGTATCAAGGGGTAACATACAATATACTGTAAAAACAAACAAACAAAAATTACAACAATGTACATAACTTACTGTAATAAAAACAACTATTAGAACAAAAGATGACTGTGTTTATAGGGTTAGTTCACCCAAAAATAAACGTTCTGTCATCTATAGAGTTCTATAGACCTTATGCGCCAGAGAAACAAGCACGCCGCCATCTTTAGAATATTGTCTTTGAACTTCTGTTTTTGCGGTAGCCCTGTACATTCCTATGGCATCGCTGTTGAAGAATAATTAGCTGGTGAAGTGGATTTACTGGTTGTATAGTCAATGAAAGTTATTGTGAGCATTAAGCCGGGCACACATTTAACGACTAGCTAAAACAGACTGAGCTCAACATACAAGCGATTGTTTCCTGCGACTGAATCAGATTTAAATACTTACACATGGAATTTAAACACTGACTGTAATCGCAGACTGAACGCAACTGGCTCTGACTGGATGCGTTTGAGCACGATCAGTCAAAAGTATCAATTTACATTCATAATCGGCCTTACAATCGTTAAGCGTGTGTGTGGCTTTAATGTTTAAAGCAGATGTCTTAACAAATTTCAGTAGACCCAGAAGATTTTAAAATGAGCAGTTCATTCATAAATACATAAGATCACTGTGGAAATACAAACCGGAAGTCAAAAGACAACAAAAGCAGCACTGAAAAGGGACGGGGCGATGCTCCGTTTCTATTGGCTGCATGGGTAATCGTCACAGAGTGCAACCAAAGCCACTGTAAGGCAAGGGTACACTGTAAAAAATTACCGTGATTTTAACAGTAAAAGACTGTAAAAATGCTGCGGTGAAAAACTGTTAATTGGTTTACAGAAAGTTTCCGTACTATATACGGTGAATAACTGTAATAGATCTAACGGTACATTTAATGTAATTTTACGGTAAAATACCGTTAAATTCACAGTTTTTCAATTCATTGTAAAATTTACAGTGAAAAACCGTAAATTGACATTCCCACAATTCCCTGCGTGACACTTCACATTTGATATATTTTTGTTGAAATAACTCTGTTTCTTCTTAGTTTTTCTCATTTTTTTCTAATCAGTTATGTACATTAGAGTTTTATGTTACATCTAATGTTGTTAAATTAATGTTTATTGCATTTTTAAAATTTCATGCATGTTACCATGATGGTGTTTAGTGTGTGTGTGAATGACACTGTGTGCTCCTTCTATATATTAGTATTGTCCTCCTTATCTTGTAGAAAAGCTGCTTGTGATGAACTTTGATTCATCATGTGACTCTCATCACCACTGTGTTTGGTGACTGTCAGTGTATTATAAAGATACAAAACAGATATTAGTACTTCATTAGGTTGGTAAATTAACATTATATCAGTTAATGAAATATGTTATTTTACCGTAAATTTTACTGGGATTTTTTTACAGTGTACTGAAATCCAATGTTAAATATACATATTTAAAATGTAAAATTCACATGTAACTCCGTAAGTATGTTTACGGTTTGATGTCATTTTTACAGTATTGTTCTGGTAACCACAGCTGCCGGTATTTTTCCGTAGAAACAACAGGATTTTTTTTACAGTGTATATATTTTCTCTATATTTATTTTCTCACCTGATGAGTGAAATAAAAACTTTTTTTGCCCTATCTGTGAGAGCCTATAATTAAAATGGGATGCCTCATTGGTCTAACATCATGTAGGTGGGCGGGGCATGCATCAAACAGGAAGTTGACCTGAAATGCATGAACGGAGGAAAATGGCTTTTGGTAGTTTTAATAATAAGGTCCTAAAATTGTCATAGCTACTATATCGTACCAACTTTTGATAGAACCATGAATATGATGCACTGCTGCTACATAATCAGTAAAAAATTGTTAATATCATGATTCCATTTTCAGAATTAGGTTGTTTTTATTTTGTCCCATCCACCCAACACAATTTGGGTGGATGGGACAGTATAATTTTGGGTGATTGGTAGGGATGCACCGATCGTTATCGGCCAATACCAAGCTCATGTACTTGTTTTCATAAAAATACCCCCGATACCAAAGACCGATACCTCACATGACGTAACTGACAGAATTGTCTGTGCACAGAGACTCAGGCGGCAGCAGCAGAAACAATGTCAGCCTCAGAGGTTTGGAAATAATTCTAAATTAATGATGACAACACACACATTGCAAACTGCATGCTTTCAATCACAATTCGTTATCGATTAGTGAAGGTGGGATAGGCAGAATCGCACTGAATGACACAGACCAGAAGAGCTCTCTCTCTTTCTTGCGCGCAATCCCAGTTCTCTCAGACAGCACGCGATCAGTTCTCCTTGCGCCTGAATGGTCAAATGCACACATAGTAGTCAAAATGTCCATCGTGTGGACAGCTGGTTATGGCTTAAGTTGACGTACACATTTGGGTGAAAACAGGTTGTGTGTCAGTATCCATGGATTCGGCCTTAAAGTGACCATAGCCCATTTGTCTACCATGCTCTGTATGCTCTAAATCATTGTTCCCAACCTTGTGCAAGCCTTAATGAACCACTAAAATATTCATGAACTAGCAAGAATTTACTAAAGTAAAACAACCACATTCTAAAAATATATTCATTATAGTTAAACTCTTTTTATTTTGTATTTTTTTACTGATTGCAATAATAATTTTATTGTTGCAGTAAAAGGTTTGTGCAGGTTAAATGTGATGGTAAAACACCACAAGGTTTTGGATCAGTTGAATTTTTTTTTTTGTTTTTGTATGAATTTTGGACCTATAGCATTTTTTTTTTTTACTTGTTTATTTGATATTAAAATGTATTCAATGACTTTTGGACTTCAAGCCTTCTTCTGTGGATGGATTTACAAATTGAGAAATAGAGTTGAACAAAAATAAACATGGACTCTTAATGATGATGAACAGAAAAGGAAATATTGCATATAAAATTATATCAAAGTATGAACTAACATGTGCAATACAGTAAATATGCTTAAACTACCCTAAATCAATGGAAAGATGTGCTGTCCCAATCACCCAAACATTGTGTCCCAATCACCCAAATGTTACCAAAAATATTTTTTTTGCTCAGTTTTCAGAAAAGTGTATGTCACACATCCTTTCATTATAATATACCATTGTTTCCTCCTGAAATGGATAGTTAACATCTTCAATATTACAGAAATGTATCATGTGTTGAGTTAATGTTTTTCATATATGACAAAAAACCTTGCACAAGGCGGAAATTCAAAAACTGTCCCACTAGGGAATGTTGCGACAGGTAGGACTCATTTACGGCATTACCAACAGCAAATGTGCCACATTATAATTAAAAAAACAAAACAAAACAAAAAACAAAACAGTAATTATAATAACATGAAACAGAATGAAAATAATACTACATGAAAGGGAGCAGGAAAATAAGATACTTTTTAAAAAGATTCACAGTTTTTACAACTTTCTTATTGGAAGAGTCAGAAATCAAACACATATACAATTTTAACTCTTCCAGAAAAAGGTTAAAGGAGGGCTTACACTTACAAAATTTACATTTGTGTATAAAATATTTGGCGAGAAACAAAATAAGACTTAGTAAATAAAAAACATCTAATTACTCTCTTTCAAAATGTATATCACCCAGAATTTTCATGAAATTTCAGGAAGTATATCACAAAAAATACTCAAAATGTTTTTCCACTGATTCTTAGTATACTCAAAATACCAAAATAAATCCACAGAAGTAGTAATTTACATCAAAATCATCAGAAATAAACCTTTGTAAAAAACATTTTGTGGGATAGCACCGATGTATCATTTTATAAGAGACTTCTTTTAAAAATAATTTGAGGCAAAACCCACACTCTAGCCCAGTTAATTTCACCTACATATCTGTTCCAATAAAAAAATAGCATTCGGACAAGAGACAACCTCATTCTGGAACAGAGCATGAATACTCCTATTTTTTGATTTGGTGGTAAGGGATAATTTACCAATATATGTATCCAATACACTGAGATATGGCACAGTCTGAGAGAGCTTGTCATTAAATCCTTTCATAAACATAACAATCCCAGAAGGGATAGCTCCAAAAACAATAGCATATTCTTTTGCTGTAACTGGGATTTTATAATGTGACAAAAACTCCTCATATTTTAAAGCAATTTCTTGGTCATTAAACAACTGAATCACCAAAATATTTTTTTAACCCAATTATCAAAATAAATTGATTTATTCTTGTAAATCAAATCTCTGTTGTGTCAAATTATATAATGTGTGTGTTTGTGTGTGTGTGTGTGTGTGTGTGTTTGTGTGTGTGTGTGTGTGTGTGTGTGGGGGGGGGGGTAATGCTTGTAAATTAAAAATCACGATGAAAGACATTTTTTGTGATAGTGAGATAATTTGAAAGGAATTTTGTTAGACTACCTAATTTAGTAAAACTAAAATTTGGTATAAAGTTCCATAAAGAGGTGGGATTTTTTCAAATTATTTTTTAAGGTGGAGAAGATGATGAAATTAAGACCACCTTTTTCATAAGAATTCATAACTACAGCTTTTCTAATATAGTGTTTTTTTCCATAAGAAATTAAAAAAACATGGGTCAACTGTCTTAGAAGTCTGAGCATCAACATAAAGAGATGTAGCAGAATAAGCTAGATGTGAAAGACCGTAAAGTTCTACCCTTGAGAGTCAAATCTCTGTGTAACCACAGACTTAGTTTCTTTTTGGTCTTTTCCATAATGGGAGAAAAGTTATCAACAGATCTATTCTTCATATCCTTAGAAACAACTATACCAAAGTAAGTGACTTTATCTTTCACTGGGATGCTGTTTATGTTTGTCAAACAACAATTTTTAATTGAAAATAGTTCACATTTGTGGATATATAGGTGTATGCCTGAGGCCTGAGAGAATAATCTAATACTATTAATAGCTAGAGAAACCTGAGCAAAGTTACATAAAAACAATGTAGTATCATCTGCGAGTTGACTCAGTGTGATCTCTCTTTCTGCAATATTAATGTCCTGTATAGTGCTTGCCCTAACATAAACAGAAAGTAGTTGACCAGCTAATAAAACTAAATACGGTGAGATCGGGCAGCCTTGCCTAATTCCACGTAGAAAGTTAAATCTGGTAGATGAGCCCGTCTTCATTTTGATAGAACAGTTTGCAAGTCTTTGAACAGCTTTGATAAAGAAAGGACCAAAACCAAACTTTTCTAAGGAAAGAAAAAGAAACTTATGCTCAACAGAATCAAATGCTTTATAAAAGTCTAAAAACAAAATAAAGCTCACATCTTCAATTAAATCAGAGTAATCAATAAGATCCAACACTAATCTAATATTATTTGAAATATGCCTCCCCAAAAAGAAACCAGACTGGGATTCATCTATAACAGAGTCTATTACTTTAAGACGTTTAGCAAAAATTAATGCTAAAATTTTGTAATCATTATTAAGAAGACATATTGAACGCCAATTATCAAGACAAAGAACATCTTTTTTGGGTTTAAGGAGTAATGTAATAAGGCCTTGTGTGAGTGTAGGGGGGAGAGAGCCTTTTAAAATATTTTCTCTGAAAATTTGCAAAAGAAAAGGTACTAATTGTTTTCTTTACAAATAATTTGTAAAACTCGGAAGACAAGCCATCCTCAAGTTTAAGACATTTAATAGCTTCAGTGACTTCCTCCAAACCAAGCGGTAGATCACACATGTTTCTGTCTGCCCAATTAATTTGACAAAAACTAAGTAATGAATTGAAGTGCCGCATTACTGTTTAACAGTAGCAATAGATGTTGTTTAAAAGTCACTGGAAGGCAAGCCTGCAACCTTAAGCCAAAAAAGCGTAATGGCTAATGCTAAGGCTCCGGCAGCAGGGAAGGAGTTTTGAGCGGCGGGCACTGATGTCACTGCCATTACACAATAGGCTGAGAGGTGCTGCACGTGATTAAGTTAGAAGTTACATTTTCTCCAATGGTAAGCGATACAGACCCTCTCATCTCCCTATAATAATACAATCTCCGGCGCAGCGGCGAAAGTTGAACTATTTTTAACTTTGACCGCGGCATGCATGTGAGCTCGCCAATGGTGCGCTCCGCTGCCCATGCCCTTTGGTCGACGCAGCAACAAACCTTCCTTGTGCCGTGCAAGCCATTAAAATAAATAGGTTTCAATGTGCAGTGGTGCCATTGTCGCATCCTGTGTGAAAGGGCCTTAAGACTTTCGTTCATCTTCAGAACACAAATTAAGCTTTTGTCCCTCCATTGACAGCCTAGCACAAAATACCACTTTCAAGGTCCAGAAAGGTTGTAAAGACATCATTAAAGTTATCCATGTAGTTCTTTGTTTGTGCAAAAAACATACTTTACCACTTCATCAAAATATTAAAATCTCACATCAACACAACATGCATGTGTCGTGGTGCTCTCTTAAACGTGGGTTGGAGATTAATATTTCATAAATAAAGTAATAAATTATGTTTTTTAATAAATATAAATTGTATTACCATTATATTTGTGTTCTGAAGGTGAATGAAAGTCTTACAGGTTTGGAACGATATGAGGGTGAGTAATTAATGACAGAATTTTCTTTTTTAGGTGAACTAACTCTTTAACCATATTTCTTTATGTATGTGTATATATGTATGTATGTATGTGTGTGTGTATATATATATATATATATATATATATATATATATATATATATATATATATATAATCCAGTAAAAATCCAATAATCCAGTGAGACTTTTGAATACACAGAGTCTGACAACAGCCGGTGCTCCACACAGTGACCTGATCTCACCATCATCGAATCCGTCTGTGATTACATGAAGAAACAGATGAAACTGAGACAAACTAAATCCAGGAGAACTGTGGCCGTGTCTCTAAGATGCTTGAAGAAACCTGCCAGCAAAGATACAGTACTGTAAAGAGTTTTAGGCACTTGTGTAAAAATGCTGTAAAGTGAGGATGTTTTTAAAAAATACTGTTATAAATAGATTTTATTTATCAATTAATTTATATTAACTAAATCAAAACAATATTTTGTGTGACCACCCTTTGCATTTAAAACAGCTCTTGTCCAGGTACACTTGGGCATCATTTTTCAGGTAGCTTTGGAGGCAGGTTTCTTAAAATCTCTTAAGAGACACGGCCACAGTTTTTCTGGATTTGGTTTGTCTCAGTTTCATCTGTTTCTTCATGTAATCACAGAAGGATTTGATGATGGTGAACTCTGATCTCCATGTCGGAGCACCGGCTGTTATCGGTCTTATTGTGTATTCAAAAATCTCACTGGATTATTACAATTAATGGCAAAATGAATGTTTGGAAATGTGAACGGATATTTCCTATTGACACACTACAGCAAAAGACATAAATAACTGGCTTAAAAACTTTTTTGGGGGGTGAAAATACTGACGTGCCTAAGACTTTTGCACAGTACTGTATATTTTATATATATATATATATATATATATATATATATATATATATATATATATATAGATAGATAGAGAGATAGATATATATATATGGAGGGACAGCTGGCAGCTATGAAGCCATATTTCAAATGTTTATGTCTCAGATATGTCTCATCTTTCAATGAGATTTTAAGCATATACTGGTACTTATATTCTTATATTATTATGCTCAACATGCACGATGCAAATCAGATCAAGGTCAGTTAATACATCCATTTTGTTCTTGTTTGAGGTGGGTGGGTAAAGTGTGTGAAGATGAGTATACAATTAGGACCGAGACCTAACACTACACAGATAATAAAGCAAAAAAAAAATAAATAAATAAAATAAAGCTCTGAAACATGATAGCGACAGAGGTGACTCAGCATTTCCTGTAGCAGGAAGATAAACACTTTGCCAGGCACTTAACAATAGCTGCTCAAATTCAATAGGAGGAGAGACAAAAGCTCAAATACAGATGCACACAAACACACAACACAATAAAACACTGCCAAGATATATGGCTTGTCATAGACTGAGCAAAATATGGGAAAAAAAAGGACTAGTTTCACAGCTTTTATAAAAAAAACGTAATTTCTCTATTGTTAAACTTACCGTCACATTGTTGCCAAATACAATTGACTGTGTGATGTCTGCCTAACCACAGCAGATTCATACAGGACTCTAAAAATACTAGCAAAAAAGTACATCGATGTGAATTTTTAAAGGGTTAGTTTACCCAAAAATGAAAATTCTGTCATTTATTACTCACCCTCGTGCTGTTCCACATGCACCCGTAAGACCTTCGTTCATCTTCGGAACATAAATTAAGATATTTTAGTTGAAATCCGACGGCTCCGTAAGGCCTTCACAGGGAGCAATGACATTTCCTCTCTCAAGATCCATAAAGGTACTAAAAACATATTTAAATCGGTTCATGTAAATACAGTGGTTCAATATTAATATTATAAAGCGACGAGAATATTTTTGGTGCGCCAAAAAAAAAAAAAAACGTATTTAGTGATGTCCGATTTCAAAACACTGCTTTAGGAAGCTTCGGAGCGTAAATTAATCAGTGTATCGAATCTGTTCGGAGCGTCAAAGTCACGTGATTTCAGCCGTTGGCAGTTTGACACGCGATCTGAATCATGATTCGACACACTGATTCATTGTGCTCCGATTCTTCCTGAAGCAGTGTGTTGAAATCGGCAATCACTAAATAAGTCTTTTTTTTTTTTTTTTTTTTTTTGGCGCACCAAAAATATTCTCGTCGTTTTATAATATTAATATTGAACCACTGTACTCACATGAACCGATTTAAATATGTTTTTAGTACCTTTATGGATCTTGAGAGAGGAAATGTCATTGCTGGCTATGGAGGCCTCACTGAGCCATCGGATTTACAACTGAAGGTAAAACATGATGAACAATACATGTGAAATAATCAAAGAAGAAAAAACCTAAACGAATTCAACATTTTAAAGATGCTAAAATGACAAAAGTAGACAATATGCAAATTTATTCAAGAAGTCTCGTCTTCTGAGGAACAGATGCACATATGGTAAACATCATGAGGTTCTTGATGAACTTTTACTAGTCCTCATGAGCTCAGCACGCATGCATTGGCAGAGACAGAAAGAAATTTGAGCATCTCTCGGCTCTTCCTGTCAATTTTCGTGCCCTTCCCATGAGAAAGGAAATGAATGCCTAGTACAGCCACAGAAATGTGTGAGTGTGTGTGGAGGAGAGACAGAAGCAAACACCGACATCCTCATCACATCTGGAAGTGATTGCCACACCAGTAACTAAAGCATGCGTTCTCATACACTGCCATGCAAAATAAAGCAGTAAATCAATCATCAACAGCAAACAGGGACGGCTGAAGTACCAGGTAAGGTTCTTTGCTTTATGATCAGGCAGACAGCATCACCTAGTGGACATTGATACATAGGAATACCTAACCTGATGTAATAAGATCACCTCTATTTATTACACAAGTAATCAATTCAAATGCAGTAACATCAAGAAACTGATACAGATGTTAAGAGAGTGACAATAATGTATGACCAGGCTCAACTGCAGAATATTGAACATCTGGGATTCACAATGGTCTATGCAATTCCCTACCTTTGCATGTTCATTTATTAATTATTTTGGCCAATTTCATAATAATAATAATAATAATAATAGTAATAAACAAATATTTTCTAAATAGTAAAATAACAACTATTCCCAACTATATTCCTAATAATTATATTCAATAAATGTTGGAATAATTTATATTAATAATTAGAATAAAATAGTAAATAAATAGTAAAAATGATTATTCCTAATTATATTATTTATAATTATAACTCCATAAATTTTGGAATAACTTACTAAAATTAATTTTATTGTTGTAAAAATAATAAATAATTTAAAATATTCCCTCTCTGTATAAAATAGTAATTATTTGTATATATATATATATATATATATATATATATATATATATATATATATATATATATATATATATATATATATATATATATATATATATATATATATATATATATACACACACACAGATAATAACACAGATAATTACTATTTTAAACTGTTGGACTAATTAATCATAATAATAATATTTTTTTCTTCAAAATAACACACACAGATAATTACTATTTTAAACTGTTGGACTAATTAATCATAATAATAATATTTTTTTCTTCAAAATAATAAATAATAAAATTACAGAAAATAAAAAATTATTCATAACTATATTTCTAATAAATATTATTCCAAATGTTCGCCACTTAAGAAGAATATCTTATATTTCTATACCAATATTTACATTTATATATAATTTAAATATATAAAAATATAAATATATTTGTGTATTTATACATACATGCTTATATTTCTTAAATATATACATGTTTGTGTGTGTATTTATATATACATAATAATTATACACGAAACAAACACACATATATTACGTAAACACACTCTTTTGTACACGCAACCACGGTTATCGTTGAACAGCCCTAATATATATATATATATATATATATATATATATATATATATGTATATATGTACACACACACACACACACACACACACAAACATCCTACTTTGATTTTTAAAAGACACTCAACAAAAACACCACATATTGTATTTATAGCTTCTGTTTGATTAAAATAATCTCGTAAATCAAACAATTATGTGCACAAAATATATATAATTCTTAGAGAATACAACTAAAGGAGTTAAACTAGTTTAATAAAGGCCTGTGATGATAGTCTCAAGAGTCAGCATCTTCAGTGCCAAATTCACAGGAACATGGCTGCTTTCCTGGACTCAGATCATGTTTAGTCTCAGACTATAAAAGATTTCACCAAGAATAATCAGTACTGACAGCGAAAGTTCATCCAAGACTCTGCCTAATCCGCTTTAGGGAAATTGGCTCCATGTGTTCCAGCTGACCGATGATCCATCCTGGGTTTCACTGTTCAGTGATTACAAAAGACAAAATATATACTGGCATTCATGTAGCAGCAGTTAATCAAAGTCTGACAGCAAATTGTAAACAAATCACTTTATTTTATTTTGCGCGTAACTAAAACGCATCCTTTACAAAACATTCAAAGAGCTCCTTTATGTCGGAGAACCACTCGACCCGACATAATGAGAAATAAAAAAGCCAGGGTCGGAATTTAGAATGAGTATTATCTTTCGTTGCAGAGGAATAATTCTGAACGCGCTCTTGTTTCCCGCTGTAACTTTGAAAGGATGAAGGTCACCAATGCAAAGTGGCTGGCAGCTCCTTTCTAAGTGAGAGACAAGATGATTACGTTTAACTAAAACCACCCACACGCCGTAAGACGAAACACAGTGCTTTCAGGGTCAGCGCTCTTTTCAACAAATTATCTCTTTCTCACACACCAGCGACATGTCAAATAGAAACATACAGAGTTCCTCATGTTTTTGTGTTCCAATTCATTCTCCCTCTCACTTGCGTTTTTTTCCCTCGTCTCTCACTCATAGTGCATGTCAACAGATTGCTGATTTGAAGAAGTGTGTTGTGGACACAGAGCTTTGATGTCAATAGAGAGATCTGATTGGCTTGCTTGTCTCCTGCAGATGTCCACGATGATCTGTGGTTGGCTGCGTTTATTCCGCCTGGCAACCACAGGAGGCGCTCAGCTCACGGCCACAGCTCCTCACCTGCTGACCGGCATCTGAACCCGCCTTCTGTGGGAAGAGGAAGAGAGATTATTATGTTCAAGCAAACTACAAGACAGAAGGTCGATTCACAGTTTCTCGTTTCTGTTATTGGTGCACTTTATACAATTAATCACACACTAAGTGCAGCAATTACAAGATATTTCTCCTTTCTGACTAAAGCTGATTCTGCGTAATGGAGAGAAACAAGATTATGGATGAGTTTGAGGTTATTTTTGCACTGATTTTCACAGAACATGAAAAGAAATTTCATTTGCTTTGGTAAATTAACACTTGCTGGATTTGTTTGAGCACTGAAACACCCAGACAAATCTGGTATTTAAACATACGCAGATAAGATTATTCAATAAACTCTGCTCTTTTTATTATCATCACTTCGCCTCCTGCTTCTGCTCTTCCCCGGCTTTCTCAGTTCCACACCCGTAAGACCTTCGTTCATCTTCGGAACACAAATTCAGATATTTTTGATAAAATCCAATGGCTCAGTGTGGCTTCCATTGACAGCAAGATAATGAACACTTTCAAATGCCCAGAAAGATACTACATTTAAAACAGTTCATGTGACTACAGTGGTTCAACCTTAATGTTATAAAGCGACAAGAATACTTTTTGTGCGCCAAAAAAACCCTAAATAACGACTTTATTCAACAATATCTCAAGCGTACTGACCCTTCAATATTTTAAGACAGGAATATTTCACAACATGCTGCTGCTTTTCAATGATGAGCCATACAAAGCTTGATAAACATAACACCAAACATCACTCCTGTAAGACTCTGCTGATGCCGTGTTTTGGTGCAGGAACAGATGCACAGATACTGTGCTAGTGCTTCATCACTAGGTGGCACTGTTATATCATTTTCATTATAGCATACATCAACGTCTCAAACTGTGTTTCCAACATGTAGATTCATCTCTGAACATTGTGTACTGTTTATTAAAAACTGTCCGAGCCATGAGCAAACTACCAGTCAGAAGTTTGGACAGGCCTACTAACTCTTTATTATTATTATTATTATTAATACTTTACAATAAAAGTTAAAAGCCATCAAACTAGTAAATAACACAAATGGATGTACAAGAGACCAAAAAGTAAAAAAAAAAAAAAAAAAAAAACTACATAGCATAGGCACTAGTTCAATATTTATTTGTGTTTACAAATGAACTAAATTTCATTACTTTTAACTATAATTTTAATCATATTAAATATTTTAAATATATTTAAGGTACTCTATGTAACTTTTGGCCCTCTAGTGGTAAAGAAATCATGCATTTTGCGAAAGAACATTGTTTTGGTTGTGCTTTGTCTATGCGGATGAATATGACCCTTCACAATAGATAAATGTTTTACAATAAACTCTATTAGAGAGATGAATTAAGAAATGTATCTGTTCAATACAACATCTTATTCTCTTGTTGAGAAATAACGCCATCTCTGTGTCACTTTTATAACATTTCAAATTCCAATGTTGATTTGCGTTTAATTGACCCTTCGCCGGGAGTTTGATTGACAAGCGATCTAATCATAATGCCGCATCCGCCATGTTGTCCAACAAAGCAGACAGGAGTTGGAAGATGACCAAAATGGAAATTGAAAAATAGTGTGTATTGAAGTCTTTCTGCGTTTGAAACAACATTCCTTCTGATGTTCATTCATGTTTATTTGAAGCTATAAATTAACTAGTAGGAAGAGATGATCGATTCACGAGCCGCTTGAGCTGAGGCGCTACAGCAAACTGTCACGACACATTAAAGAGCCACAAAACGGTTTTTAGTGTTCAAATTTCTTTAAAAATTACACAATTTGAAAGCTGGGACTTTGCTTAATATCATAAGTAACCTGCTCTGTCTTGTCTGTCGACGTGTTGTCAGTGTCCTCTTTGCTCCGTGATGTATTTTTCACTCTGTTTGGCGTGCCACAGCGCCATGGCTTGTTGGACAAAGCAACAGTAAGTAGGGGGGGCGGGTTTTTGCGAAGGGTCAATTACGAGCTCTCTTTTTGCAAATAGACTCTCTTCTGTTCAGCATTTCTTTAAAAACAGGTGATTCCCCGAAAGGTTTGAGATTTATAACCTATGCCACTCCCACAGCATACATGAGTCAAAGTAGCCGGAGCAACTTTTCCCTACTTAAAGATACGACGAGACATGCACAGGTGAGTGACGTATGAAAGCAATTTCCCATGAAAACTATTCCTAAAATATAAATATTGAAAAAAGCTTACCATAGTGAATAAAATGAGTTTTTCAAAACACGAATTGGAAGAAGGATTGATGATGTATTTACTCAATTTGGTTAATTTTGAACAACAAAAAAGTTACAGTGTACATTTAATAAATATAACAAATGTAAATATAATTTTTAAAAATAATTTTTAAATATTTAAATAATATTGAATATTATTAAATCATATTATTGTATATTAACAAAAATAATTAATTAATTAGTAATAATATTAAAATAAACACTGAACTAAGGCCGTGTGTCCACCTAAGCGTTTTTTCCAGCTCCGAGCGTACTTTTTCAATTGTTTTCAATGGGAACGCCGCGTTTTTTAAACGGCGAGAGCGTAACGAGGCGCTGAACGTGTTTTTTACGCTCAAGCGCTGAGAGCTGGCCGTTTATTACTGGTTGAAGAATGTTCAACTTTGAGTAAAACGCTGCACTCACCACTGTCACTTTTTAGCCAGCCGTCCAATCAGAGTGGAGGAGGGGCGGGACAAATACAATTCCGACCAACTGTCACATTCTTGCTGTACAGCGACATCAACAAACAGAAACAAAATGGATGAGAAATTAATATTGCTGCTCTCCGAAAATACATAGCAAAGTAATTTCACACTGTGTCAACATTTTAAGTCTGAAACAAATTACCTGAAAAATCAGTTATAAGTAACAGTGCCGCGGATATTCCGTATCATAGCAACAAAGCGTCTCAACGGAAAAAAAACGCTGCGCTGCAAAAGCGCTCTCAAACGCTCACAGACGGGCGTTTTAAGCAGAGCGCCTAGCGTTTTCAGCTGGCTAAAAACGCTCTGGTGGACACACGGCCTAAGTGCAAATAGCGTCCCTTGTTGGTAAACGCTAACTCCGCCCACCAATGTCTGGTTAGGCCACTCAAGTTTTAAAAAAGAAACGTGGAACTCAGTCTTCAGTGGCGCAGCAGCAGCGAGTAACCGTGCGTTCACACCGCCGCCGGCGAGAGCGTCAACATTGCCTTGGCCGCCCTGCCAACAACGCTGTACTGTTCGTTCAAACCGCCGCCGACGGGAGGGTCATAGCAGATTCAAAGTAAATGACAAGTCGCGTCAACCAATGGGAAGCCTCTCAAGCGAGGATCTCTACATTCTAATTGATTGCCGCCGAACCGCATCATAGCTCATTACCATAAAGTTAACCTGATTTCAACTCTCCTCGACGCTCTCACCGTCCAAGACGCGCCGCTCTCGCCGGAGCTTGCCACCGGCGGTGTGAACACACAGATTTGGCTTTTACCGCGATCAGCGCGGGTTTGAATCCGCCGTTTGCTGAGCTCGCATTTATTTTCAATGAAAATAATATTAAATATTAATAATATTAAAAGTATTTACTGGTTAGGATTAGGGGAAGGAGCAGGGAAGGTTTTTATTCTCCCAATAAGGCAGCATCCATTTCATTTTAATTTTAATAAATATAATCATTTATACTCTATGATATTATTGTATCCTGTTAATGTACAAAAATACTGAGGTGCAAATAGTATCTGCCAATATGAAGTATAGACAGCATCTAATTAATATTTACTCTTATTGCAAAGAACTGATACTTTTACATGGTGTAAATAGAATCTATCGCTATTTTCACTTAGTGTAAATAGCATATCGCTAAGAAAATGCTGTTATTGGCACTAAGAAAATATACTATTTTCACATTTCAAATAGCCACTGACTAAAATAAAATAGTAAAATATTAATAAAAATAAACAGCTGCAACTCTAAAAATAAAGAGTACATTTATTCATCTTATTCAATGTTTTATTTCTAATTTTATTTTCTGTAGTTAACTTTGTTCATCAAAGATCACATTACTTTGGGATTTCTGAAAGTGAATTTCAATGTACAGGCTTGTGAAACTGCATATATTATCTCTGACACACATAAAAGCCAATAAAAAATGCTTTTTTCCCCCTCAAAAACCTCAACAAGAACGCACATGCGCATGCGCACACACAAGCACACACACCTGGGTGGGTTTGCGTGAAGGCCTTTTCGGTTGGTTGTCTGGGTGATTAGGAGTCCAAGCCCCCAGGCTCTGATTGGAATAGAAGTCCATAGGATACACTTCCTGCCATCCCACCTGCTGCAGTGCAACTGCTGCCTGAAACAGAGAGAGATTTTTAATTAAAGACAGCTGACTGCAGCATCAAACGCTGTAGCTACAAGCCAGAGGAACGCCGAGAATCTTGAGAAAACAACATGGCAGTGTTGCCAACAGCCGACGGGTCGATACACGCATCAGCTACGAGCGCAGTCAGATATCAAGGGAGATCTAGTCAAACACACCGCTTCTCATCTAAGAGGGCACGTCACATGACTCTAATACCGCAAAAAATCTCCCCGATGGCTCTATGTATTACCGATGCGCAAAGATCTTCCCCACTGGCAAAATGCACCGAGCAGAGACTCTGAGTCGAGGTGAGATCCGTGCTGTTCCATGTGACCTACAAATGCAGACGAATACATTAGAAGGCCTCTGGAGGAATGCAGGACTTCCTCGTGCATTCGGCTACATTACATAAACTCCAGCAGGATCTCGCCAGTCAGACTGAGCTGCTTATATGAATAATCAATGCGCCGTGTTCGTCTCCGCCCGTGGGCACGTATACCCACTTCACAAGCGAGGCAAGCTGTAACGTACGGCTCTAATACCGTGGGAGAAATGACAAACGCCCCCGCCTCCGGTGAAGAACTGTCTCTCTCTGCTGAAAATAATACAATACTTCACAAACAAATGCTTCTTCATAAATCTCTCTTAAATACCCTTCAAAGCCTAATAGTACAGTCGCTCGCTTTTATTGACTGGAAAAGTGACAGTCGAGAAGTTCATGCCTGAATGTTTTTCTGTGAAAATTGAGGCTTATGAAATGTAGTGTGCATTTAATAATATAGACTCTATATAATATAGTAGCTCTACATAGAAATGGCATTTCTATATATATATTCTAGAAGGAGATTGCTTAACATTGTGAACTGTTTATTAAAAACTGTCAGAGCCATGACTAAACTACCAGTCTGAAGTTTGGACCTACTCAATCTTTATGTTTTATTAACGTTTTAGAAAAATAGGTCCACCAAACAAGAAAATAACACAAATGGAAGTACATAAAAAGTACAAAAGTTCATTAAAAATATAAATAAAAAAAATAAAAATAAAAAATACATAGGCACCATTTCACTGTTTAAATTTTGATAATTGTAACTAATTTTAATAATATCAAATTACAACTATTAATATTAACTATTAAACTATTAATATAATATATAGTTTTCAATATAATTTTTTTATTAATTTTATATTATTAATAAAATATTAGTATAGTTATAAAATTATTAACATTGAAGATATTAAAACATAGTATTAGTATTAAAGTATTAAAAATTATAAAATATTTAGTATTAAATACATTTCTAAAATAATGAAATATTATAACATATTTAAATAATAAAATATTAATAAAATAAACATCATATTATAAACTATATACTATTATATAAATAGGTAAAGCCATCAAACTACAATATAAAACAAATGGAAGTAAAATAATTATGTAGGGACCAAAAAGTCAAGAAATTGATACAAACACTATTTCACTTTATATTTGTTTATAAAAATAATTTAAACTTTAACAATTTTAAATAAAAATATAATAATATTGAATATTTAATATTTCACATTAATAAAATAAAATACAATGAAAAAAGAAAAATGTATAAAAATAAACAAGTATTGCTAAAAAATGCTGGGTTAAAAACAACCCAAGTTGGGTTGAAAATGGACAAACCCAGCGGTTGGGTTAAATGTTTGCCCAACCTGCTGGGTAGTTTTATTTAACTCAACTATTGTTTAAAAATTACTGTATTGCTTATTTAAAATTAACCCAAAGTATGTTGGAAATGAACATTTATTAATGTTCAATGAATAATTATTAAACAATAAACATTTATTAAATTGCTTATTAATAAATTTATTTTAATAAACTATTAAACTATTACATTTATATTAATAAAATATTAAAGCTCATTAATAAACATTCACCTTTTGTCTATTATTGTTGTCTCTAATTGCATCTGGTTTTTAATTTCCCAACTATTTTGGGTTCATTTTAAGCTAGCAATTTTTAAATAATAGTTGGTTTAAATAAAGCTACCCAGCAGGTTGGGCAAACACTTAACCCAACCGCTGGGTTAAAACAACCCAATCGCTGGGTTTTGTCCATTTTCAACCCAACTAGGTTTGTTTTTAACCCAGCATTTTTTAGAGTGTATATTAACATATATTAATCATTATTATTATTTAAAAAAAAATTGAATAAACATTTATCACATGAATTTTTGTGTCAATTAGTGATCCAGAAATGTAAAATGGTGGGAAAAAAGGTATGTTTATGAGATAAAAAGATCTAGGATGAGCATGCTAACATCCGTCTTTCGTTCTCTCCTCCTCCATTCATCTTGTCCTTATTAACCCTGGCACATCCATCCCTCTTTCACTGGCTTTTCATCAGTGCTGTGCATAAGCTACCTGCTAATCCCTACACTGACATGAGAGGCAAGTGTGTCATTGACTATAAATATAACATGAGACACATTGAAAATCACTGCCTTCTCTCTCTTTCTTCATCATACTTCACTTTTACACTCCTTTAAGTCCTCTCATTTCTTTCCAACTCCACAGAAAGATCAAACACAAGCAGAGATGCATTAAGATGGCAGTGTCCGAGAAAACTTTTACTATGAACTCAATGTTCAGATATTTAAGCAAACTGGCTGGGCAGAAACGCTGTTACACTACAAAACAGCGTGTTATTCGAATGTATTGTCATAATGCCATATTTGCTCTACGTTTCTACGGCACCAAATGCGCTGAGCTCCAGCGTGGGCCAAGCGGCAATGAAAATGGATTATGGTGACGCATAATATGAGAGCCACATATGATTATGCAGTGCTTCAATATGACTCTACAGAGCATTATCATTTTTCACTAAGAGATATGATGCCATAAAATACTCAACATAAATGATCTTCTACTGGTACAGTGGGTAGATTGTGGCTATAGACCGAAATAATGGCCAGAATGATTAATAGTCTGATTTTTAGTCATTTTGAGAGGCGTCGGCACATAAACATGCCTGCTTGGCTGATTAACAGAAGTGGAAGTTTCCTCTGGTGGCAGAATAAAATCAATAGCATTGCCAATGGATAATGCACATCGTGAATTTTGAGTAAACAGTGCGTAAAATAAGTTTCTGAATTGTTATACTTTATGATTGTGAACAAAATGCTGTATGTACTGTATAAAAACAATAATAGTCATTTTGAAATGAACTTCTTGTTTACCAGTAAGTTACTCTGACCTAATCAAAATGCAGTAATCTTAGCATGTGAAAATTCAATGTGCTAATTTATGTTTTATATTTGGGTCTATCCAACAACCCAAACATACTGTATAGGTAATTTAACATTTTTAATTAATGTAATATCACAAATATATATTAGAATAAAAATAAATGTATACACTACCTCACAAAAGCTGATTCAAAAATACAGTAAAACATATTGTGAAATATTTTTTACAGTTTAAAACAGCTGTTTTATATTTATTATATTTTAAAATGTCATTTATTCCTGTGATGAAGCTGAATTTTTAGCAGCCATTACTCCAGAAATCATTCAAATATGCTAATTTGCTGCTCAAGAAACAAAGAAAAGAAATTCCCTTTTTAATCAATGTTTTTCAGGATTATTTGATGATTAGAAAGAGCAGCATATATTTGAAACAGAAACATTAAAAATATTTGTAACATTATTAATGTAATTATTGTCCCTTTTGAAAAATAATGAAGTATTATTTTTATTTGTAATTATTAAAAATATTATTATTAAAATATTATTTATTATTTTTTCTACAGTAACTCCATATTTCTTTATAATGATCAAAAATTGAGGACTGTTTGTGTTTTTAAATGTTGAAGGATATTCAATACATTATACAATGTGGAATATACTTTTAGAGAGTTCTATGAAATTGAATGGCTATATTTAATGCTTAAATGTTTATTTTGTCTTGAGAGCTGCCACTCTAAATTTCATTGTACTTGCACTGGTACAATGACAATAAATTATATTTTATTTTATAAAAAAAAAATAATAATAATTAATCATACTAACCTAAACTTTTGAACAATAGTACAAATTTGTAATATAACTTATACATTATAAAATACATAAAAAATATAATACTAAACAGTAATTATTATTACTGTTTGAAATAATATTTTAGTTAAATATTAGTGTATAGTGTATATAGTGTATTATATATAAACACAAATATAAATTTAAATTATAATATATTACATATAAGCCCCAATTTTCAGTTGTCATTACTCCAGTCTGCCAAGAAAACCATGTATTAAATAATCCTTCTAATGTACTGATTGGTATTCGAGAAACCTTTTTATAGGCAGAGTTGCAAATGGTTAATTAAGTGTGGAAACAGCCAAACGTCGTCATTTCTTTCAAGTCACTGCACAATTTCATATTTTAGTTTTAAAACTGATCAAACAAAAACACATTTCAAGTAACTCATCAGTATGTTCTTTTAAGAGATTAAGGCTATTTTCATGCACTACTGTCTTGAAAAAAAGAAGAAGAAGAAAAAAAAAAGACAGCAAACTGGATCTAACCAGGACAGAAAGAGAGAGAGAAGTGAATGGCCCAGATGCACAACAGCAAGACGACAAGCACACCAGAGCCTCAAGTAGAGTCTCAGCTGGCAGCTTCATTGAACAGTTCACACTAAACAACAGCTTCTGACCTTTAGGCAGAGTTTCAAAGAAAAAGCCACATCTGACACAGGCAAATAAGCAGAAAAGGGTAGAATGGGCTCAAAAACATTAAAATAACACAGCAAATAATTATCATGGATGGCTGAATCTAAGATAACATTGTTGTGACTGGGTGGGTCAAATGAAAACTGGATGTGTGTCAGTATATTCGGTCCATGCGTTCGTTCTTAAAGTGACAGCAGCCTAATAAACCTGCTGCTGTCTGTCGTTAATCAAGCAAGCATCAAAAGTAAAAGAGAAAATCACTCACTGCTCCTGAATAACTTATAAGAATCATCGTGCTTTTTCATTTGATTATTCAATTTCTGTATTATTTCTTACCTGAAAGCTACTGTTAAATAGATGTTAGTGGATTTCGAATGCTTTGCATACTACATAGCAAATGAGAGCAACTCTCTCTTATGTGTATCTAACGCCACTGTTACTCTCACACTTCAAATGACTGCATGTAATTTTTGGTTGTATTTTTGTATTTTCAAATGACAAATTACCTCTATTTTAATTAAATACATTTTTCACAGCATTATTTTGTATTTTATTCACATACATTTGATGAGTAAGTATTTGTAATTTGTAACTAAATACTTTTTGATGTATTTGTGCCCATCTCTGTCTGTAAACACACACACACACATTAGCATTATACCACTATCAGACACTTTCATCATTAGATATCAGTATAGATTTTGCTATCGGCCACAGAAAATCCCATATCAGTCGACCACTAGTACATTATGCTTGTGAAATTCCTGATCGACTAAGAGAGAAGAGAAACAGTCATCCTAATGAGGTCTATCTGCAGATAAAACCTGCCAGATGTTCTTGTTTTGCATGTGGGAATGGGGAATAGGGATTTACCCGAGACACCTATCCCAGGAAAAAACGCTTGGTGTGTGATTCTGGCTAAGTCCTGTTTTGGCATGACATGAATCAAGATGCGTACTAGCTTCTGGTGATAAGAGAGAAAGACATGTTTGGAGAGGCGCTGCTGCTAGTCGGCCAGTGGGAGGAGCTACTGTTCCACTCTGAGCTGGCCGACTCATCCCGCCGGTCTCTGAGGAGTAGAGATAGTGGGTAAACAAACCCTGTTCCTTCACATAACACAAAGGTGTATGCATAGATGTTTGTTTGTTTGCAAGTGCAAACGCATACACACGTTGTACACACAAATACATTCAGAACCTTTATGTCCCAAAAGCACTCAGAAATGCCCAGAAACACGCATAACAAACATGACTGGCAGCATATCGACTGATGGGGCAGAGGTGAACACCTGCAGTGGATGTGTAGGTGTGCCTGATGTTAAAAGGATAGTTTACCCAAAAATAAAAACTGTGTCATCATTTACTCACCCTCAAGTTGTTCCAAACCTGTATACATTTCTTTGTTCTGCTGAACACAAAGGGAGATATTTGGAAGAATTATTGTAACCAAGTAGATCTCGCCCCTCAATAACTACCATAGTAGGAAAAATACTATGATAGTCAATGGGGAAGTCAATCTTCCTTGGTGTACAGCAGAACAAAGAAATTCATACAGGTTTGGAACAACTTGAGGGGGAGTAAATGATTACAGAATTTTCATTTTTGGGTTAACTATCCCTTTAAGGGAGATAAGTTTTTTTTTTTTTTATGGTCAATATGGTCTTTTTTCCTATGCTTTCATAGTAAAGTACAGTAGTAGAGAACTGTGCTGTGTGCATGCATGCAAGTCTCAAGTACCTCATATGGAGACAACAGGGGTTTGGAAAAAGCTGTTCCCCAGTCGATGGAAAGGCGAGGACAAGCGATCTGCACCCACCTATATATATATATATATATAGAGAGAGAGAGAGAGAGAGAGAGAGGGAGAGGGAGAGGGAGAAGGGTAGTTAAACAAAATAGTCAAAATTCAAATGTTTGCAAACCATTTTACTTGAGTTATGTCATTATTTCAGAGTGCGAACAATAGGAACTGACTGGATAGCTAAAATTAGTCTCGGCTGGGTGAGCAAATACAGACACAGTGGGTGTAATATAAAGAATGAAATATAAAAAGTGTCCATGAGGAAGTAGCATGCCACGCCAGTCCGGAAAAGTGAAGCCAAAGCGTCTTGATCGCCCCCAGGTGGCTGGGATCAGTATAGGTCATAAGTCCCACCCTCTCCATGAAATGTAATGGGATGCGAGACAAACTAAACAACCAAATTACACTTTAAACATTTCTTTTTGGTCATTTTAGGCAGTTTTTAATAACGCTGGTGTCAGTTCAAGTGTTCGTTCTTTAAGTAAGTTTGGTTTTAGTTAGTTATTTGATGCTATAAAAACGGGGGTGAGACGCCATCATTGACAGCTGAGATTGACAGATTCTCTGAGCAAAGTAGTCTCTGAGGTACCAAAATACTTTTTTCTGGATCTTCGTGAAGAGATTCGGAGATCTACATTTTCATAACCGATAATGTTTATTTCACACCGACATCATTGAGCTGTTCTGAGTGTGGGCAGGAGCTTGATATCACGACTCCACTTCGCGCTCACTACTGCGCAGACTCGGGCTGCAAGTTCACTATGCGCAGACTCCAGACTCAAGATGTCAGAGCCATATTGGCACACTGGTGGCTTCACTTACTACAATGGAAGAGAGTGAAGGTGCGTCGTCCATCTTTTCTATGTCTATGGTAATAAATGAAATGGGGTGTGGTCTCCTCACTGTGATTGGTTGAAAACAAATCTGGTGTTTAAAAATGAAAAATGACAAATAAAATAAATTTTTGGAGATTAAAAGTGTATCTATCTATCTATCTATCTATCTATCTATCTATCTATCTATCTATCTATCTATCTATCTATCTATCTATCTATCTATCTATCTATCTATCTATCTATCTATCTATCTATCTATCTATCTATCTCATATATATATATATAATTTATATTTATTTATTTATTTTAGGGCTGTCAAAATAACACGTTAATTTCGATTAATTAATCGGAGAAAAAATAACACGTAAAAAAAAATAACGCAAATTAATCCATTCCGTATTGACCTTTGAACCTGGAGCCGTTCTAGCCACCATTCAACTGTAAAATGAAGGAGGGAGACGACTGCTGCGCTGACGGACAGAACAAGCAGAGCTCCTCCCTCGCTCCTCATTTTAATGAATCATGACAACAACTGATCTGTCCACACGGCCTATAATGAATCATTTACTCGAACAACTCTGAAATGAGAACATAAGTGTGCTTACCCCATTTAGCAAGCGTGGTTAGTAAAATTAGCCTTAATAATCCACAATATTTTCAGGTTATTTAAATGACAATGTGTAGTAAATTAGGCCTACCTATAAAATCAGTTAGTTTAGACTGGAGTGAGGTGAAACCAGAACAAAGCAAGTTGTTGTTAGCTAGGTGCATTCAATTGGATATGGTAGAAAATGATATTATTAGTTAATATAACTTCTAAATGCTACTTTTTAAATACTTTTCAGGTTTGGCAAAAAAGCATCTTCTCTTACAAAGCTATAAAATCATAATTTATTTATTTTTTTTTTTTGCAAAGAGAGCAAGAAAGAATTACAGTGAGAGTGACGGGTACTTTATTGTCAGTATGGGGCTCGCAGATCACGCGGGTAGGGCACTTTTTACTGTTTGTGTGGATGACCATGTCTGTCACCACCGAAGACCATTTCTGACCCAGGAAAAACCCTGTATTGATTCATTTTAATTGAAATATTTAATATTTTCGCAGCAAAAATTATGTATGCAATTAATTTAGATTAATCACAGAGTGTGTAATTAATTAGATTAAAATTTTTAATTGATTGACAGCCCAATATATATATATATATATATATATATATATATATATATATATATGTATATAGATAGATAGATAGATAGATAGATAGATAGATAGATAGATAGATAGATAGATAGATAGATAGATAGATAGATAGATAGATAGATAGATAGATAGATAGATAGATAGATCGATCACAATAAGACCAGGAACATATTTAAGAAAGCAAATAAAATTATGAAGACTGTAATCTGCATATTGTAACCATTAACTTTTTCCCCACTATTGATGGAATTTTCCGTCATTAATGAGCCAACGCTTTTTGACGGAAATTTCTAGCTTTCTGTGTTTTACTGTTATACGGTAGTGGGCGCTACTATGCATCTTCTGAAAGAGTACTGAATATCCTGATCAAAACACAGGCGAAGAAGAAGCAGAAACAAGCGATAGCATTATGTAATCCGATGCATATGTAAAATAACACAATCATCAACATTAAACAGCATATAAATCAAAATTGTCTAACGTTACAGAATTAAATGTTGAACCAGGATGAGCTATAGGACTGTGAAGCTTTGGGGGTGTTGATGGACTCGATCTACTCCGTGTTTTGATCATCCTTGTGAATCTGATCCTGACATAGTCTTCGACAAAAAAAGTTTCTCAGATTTTTCTCAAAAAGAAGCTTTTTTTTTATGAAACTTTGCCACATTCAAATGTTGATAAAAAAAGATTCTTTCTTTTGATATACTTCATGTTCAGATATTCAAACAACAAAATATTCTGGAGGCCATGAAACTTTTGTGAAAATGATCAAAAATGCTAGAGCTGGCTGGGAACTTTTTTCAAAAACACTGGCGGGGAAAGTATGCAAAATAAACTAGTTTATCATAGATAATCTAGTCAACCACTGTGACCCATCGATAACACATAAATGATGAAAGAGTTCAAAATGAAATCAAATGTGTTATTTTATTATAATTTTATAGTATTTTTGAATTGGCTTTATTTTTTTTTATATTTTCAGTTTTCATTTGAGTAATTTTGTGCTTTTGTCAGTTTTTTTTTTTTTTTTTTTTTTTTAATATATCCACATAGCCTTAATTTATTTTTATTACAGTTTTAGTATACCTATTTCAGTTAATAGTTAGAAAACTGGAAATATATATTAAAAAATATTTTATTTTAACTATTTTAATCACTGAAAACAAATTAACATTTTTTTTTAAACAAACTGCCTCATACTATTTAAGATACATGTGAAGGAAAAGCGAGAAACACACACACACACACACTTGGGGAAGCAGAGCACAGCTCAGCTCGCAGGGAGAATGTGAATGTGAATATGAACTGCATTGATGTGCAGTGCTGATGCTCTCTCCTGTAAATATGAGAGTAAATCTGCACTGCCCTAAAGCTTCCCTGCAAAGCATTATTATTTAGACAAGCATGGAGTCAAATAAAATAAAGAAAGAGTGGGGAGAGGAGGAGGAAAAAGGAAAGAGGATTGAGGTGAGAAAGAGGCAGCGATAAGAAAGGTAAGGTGAGCAAAAACAACTGCAATGCAATGCCCTAGTCTCCACGGAGCTACCCTACATAGCAGCCAGACTAGGCGGCAGAGAGAGAATAAGAAAGAGAGAGAGAAGGAGGGACAGAAAAGAATAACAGTGGCATTAGAGGTGAGGGAGGGCTCAGAGAGTCATATGAAGAACAGTATGAGGGATCGTTGGCAGGCAAAGCGAGAGTGTCTAGAAACTGCATTTGTCTTTAGAATGTGTGTTATGAATACAGAAGCACTGGAGCTGGAATTGTGGGTATTCGGATGCCTAATGTAAGAGAACACTCACTGGACTTGCACACCTGCAGCTAAACTCCACACTTGGGAAACTGACAATATATATGTATTATAAGCAGGCTTTAACAAAAGGATGCACTCTTGCATTCATATATTCATATATATATATATATATATATATATATATATATATATATATATATATATATATATATATATATATATATATATATATATATATATATATATATATATATATATATATATATATATATATAATAAATTTTAATCTAATAAATTACATACTCTGTGATTAATTAATCGCATACATATTTTTTTTTTGCTGTGAAAGTATTAAATATTTCAATTCAAATGAATCAATGAATAATCAGCATTAGTGACATTGAAGTTCAAAAACTCTTTATTATTATTTTCACTGTTCAAATAATGGCCATAACAATCAACAATATGACCTAATATGCTAAGGAAATAAATTCAAAAGTGCTTCAGAAAGAAGATTTGATGATGTGTGCCGTAACACCAGAGGTTGCGTTAGACTTTAACTTTGTCCATCATTTTGACAGACAGGTTTGTAAAAAATCCGTCATAATCCATTATTACCCGTCATTTTAATTTTCATCTTTTAACACATTTAATTGCTTTTATTTTTGTTCACATTTGAATTGGTAATTCACACGTGAAATTTCTCTGTACTATAGGCTACGTGTTAGCCATTAAAGAAAACGTAGTTTCATATTTGTTTAAATAGTGAATATATTGGGAGACATAGAGTGGGTCAGACATGATTTTGACCACTTCATGAAGTTGTGTTTAGTAGAAAGCCTTTCTTTAAAGTGAATTTCGTTTTGTAAAAATTTTATCTTAATTTTAATCAATGTTTCATCAACCAATTACCTGGATATAATAAATAAGAAGCAAATATCAGAAAATATAATCATGACATGGAGGCGCGGGCGCGATCACTGGCGCGTGAACTGGAACGCGTCCTACACGAATGAACCGAAACTCAGAGTATAGGCTGCTTGCCTCAGAGACATGAGAAATATTTCTATAGAAAGCATGAAATATATCTACTTTTACCTCCGGATTAACGTTAACTCCTGGATGCTTTGCATTGATATGGTAGCCTACTTTAGGTAGCCGGACGAACTCCGGTGATATGCAAATTCCTTGCTGCAGACGACTTTATTTTTAGCAACACTTCCATCAGGCCGTTTTTTATAAGTACCTGTAAATGTTCCAGTCAATGATCCAGGCAGTGCCAGCGCGTTCTCGTCTCATCTTCATTTTACAGTCGAATGGTGGCTAGAATGGCTCCAGGTTCAAAGGTCAACACGGAATGGATTAATCTGCGTTATTTTTCTCCGATTAATTAATCGAAATTAACGCATTATTTTGACAGCCATAATATATATAACATGTTATACATATATATATTACCTCCTGGTAATATAGACCTTCTTGGGTAACACTGTGTGGGTTGTGTCTAGTTTTACAGAAATCTCAAGCAAAGATCATAAGACCTTTTTGGATGGATGGACATTTTAGGTTGGTCTGAATGGTTGCAAATTTGTTCTGAATGGATGGATGGATGGACAGGGTGTTGTGCTAGGGCAATTTTTAGGTTGTCAAATGAATTTATATATATATATATATATATATAGCTATGGAAAAAATTAAGAGACCACTCCTAGTTCAGAAATCAATGTTAAGTGGTCTCTTAATTTTTTCCATAGCTATATATATACACACATACACATACACATACAGATACATATACATATACACACACATATATATATATATATATATATATATATATATATATATATATATATATATATATATATATATATATATATATATATTTTTTTTTTTTTATCAACAGGTTCCTCCGGGTAATATAGACCTTCTTGGGTAACACTGTGTGGGTTGTGTCTAGTTTTACAGAAATCTCAAGCAAAGATCATAAGAACTTTGGATGGATAGACATTTTAGGTTGGCCTGAATGGTTGCAAATTTGTTCTGAATGGATGGATGGATGGACAGGGTGTTGTGCTAGGGCAATTTTTAGGTTGTCAAATGAATTTATATATATGAATTTATATATATGAATTTATATATATATATATATATATATATATATATATATATATATATATATATATATATATATATATATATATATATATATATATATATATTTTTTTTTTTTTATCAACAGGTTCCTCCAGGTAATATAGACCTTCTTGGGTAATACTGTGTAGTAACATCCAGTCAGGGGTTGTGTCTAGTTTTACAGAAATATCAAGCAAAGATCATACAAAAAACAAAGCAGCATAAAGCAAAGGAATTGAGCTGAAGGCAACGGGAGTCTTCCTTAGAAGTCTAGTTCAAGACACAAACAGAAAGAGAGAGAAATAAGGAATGGGTGGTAAATGCAAATATCAACTTAGTATCTGCATCAGAATCGGATTTCAAATATGCAGGAGGGTTGAGGCTGCATCGGGAACCTCAGCACGCCACCAAATTCAATTTACAGGCTTTTCAGCGCCAGCATCTGTCCCCTCGCCTGAGACAGCCCTCACTGCAGGGAGCCATACGGGCAGAGACACACTCCTCCGTCTGGCCGCATCAAGCCCATTCTCCCAATCCACTTCTGCTCCGTGGATGAGAGGAGAGGTCAAAGACGTGTAATGATGCCTGTTTTGCTTCCTCTGAAATGGCCCTATCAGCATGTGAAGGCAGAACTGATGAGGGCACGCTCCTGCTGATCCCCCTAACCGTCGCCTGAAGGTGGGGGGGGTGAGACTTCACATCAAAGAGTCTAATTGAAGGAGGAAGAGGAACGGGAGGTCTGCGATGACTGCAGGGGGGTTTTCCTCATGCTGGTGGGAGAAGCAGCCCCAATCGGCTCTCCTCGCTCAGAGTGGAAATAATGGATTTTAATTAGCCACTCGACCTGCAGCATACAATAGCACAATTAACCTTTCCGATCCACAGGGAAATAGGCACCGGTGCCTCCAAACATCACTTAGAGCCGACAGAGATGTGTAATTACATTAGGCTTACAATAAAGGGCACGTATATACGCCGGTGAAAGGTGCAAGGAAACTTTTTCTAAAGTTTTCCAAAAGACAGCCATCTGGCTTTGCGAGCAAGTAGACACAGGTTAGCTAATAGCCTTTAACCCTGACATAAGCCTGACATTTGAAACATTGAACATTTACAAAATAATAAATAATAATAAAAATGTTTTTTTTTTTTTGTTGTTGTTGTTGAGTATTATATTTGATGCATCAGGCTTTTATGGTCCATATAGTATAGTGATAATCTGGAGCTAACAAAAACAAAAAAACAATTTTATTCAGGGGGACCAAACTGAGAAAAAAATATGGTGCAATTTGGTGTTGATGCTGATAATTAGCAATTACAAATCAATGAGATCTTTATAACAGTATAGCAGACTACATACATAAAAATACACAAATCAGTTGTCACTTTAAATCTCCCAATAAAATGTCTCAGTAAGATACAATATGATATTAAATATTTTCTAAATACTTAGTTTTATGATCAAAGATCTGTAGTTTTTATTGTGGGGGGGGGGAAACATATAATGAAATCAAGGAGCAATCTCCCCCAGTTTCTCGTGAAGCCAATACGGAAGTGACTTAAACTGCAATTCATTGACTGTCCGCTATGGACAGGCTGCAGAAGAGAGCAGAATCTCATTGACCATCATGTTAAATTAGCCAAGTTTAGAGCAGAAAAAAACATGTTTACACTCTGGTTCAAATTGTGGTTTTGGTCTATACTGCGAATTTTGCCCTTCATGACAACTCTGAGGGGGGTGAATTTTTTTATAGCTCATCTGTTTAAATTATATTAAGCCTTAAAGTTCTGCATAATTAAGGGCGTGGTCACTTGAGTGACAGGTATGCCGCTGCTGTCTGTGTGCCGTCATGTTACCTCAGCAGCTCATTCCAGCCGCTGAATTTGGCATCTCAGTCGTATTTGTGTTTTTTTCTGGATTATTTTATACAATATATGGCTTGCTGCATACTCGAGACAGATGTCAGTCTGTGTACATGTGCTCGCATGCAGAACACACGTTGTTGGATCGTCGTGGCATTGGCTAAAAGTTTTGTTCCTGAGATTTACTACAATGACAATACCAGGAGGATATACAACTCCGACAGCACTGCTTAGATATAACTAAAACTGCTGCACTATTTTGAAAAATTATACTTTGGACACGTGCTCATTAGTTTGAGAGAACATTTGAGAGAAATACATCTGGTACATATATATATTTTACCCAAGTGCCACGGATTGGATTCATCTCGCAATGTCTATTTCATTGTAAAGGTATGAAATCCCATTTTATTTGTGTTACTTGCACACCCCACACAAATTAATTAGCGTACTGGTGTTGGAGCATCTATAACGTTATCGTAAAAAAAGCACCGTAGATTGACAGTAAACCTTTAGTACTTTCTAATGATATTGTTATCTTTATTAATATTTTTAGATAGTATAGCTAGGGCGGGCGTGGTTTCAGCAACAAGTCGCATGGACTCCAACTTCGTCCCGCCTCTTTGCCCATTTTCAGTTATCCAGGAGTGACGTGCGGTGACGCGCAGCTAAGATGGCAGCGGCCTCATTTTAACGTCAAAACTGCTGTTCAGAACTCTATGGGTGATGGCTCATATTATTTTACAGTCTATGAATAAAATGCATTATAATGATGATTAAGAGATGCAATAAAAATTCCTCAAAAGCCATATTTGATCAATTTTAACATGATTTTTCTAAAAATAATGTATGGATAATGAAATAAACTTAAACTGATTCAGTCCAGTTCATCCTAAAATATTACTATCAATATAAAACATTCTCACTTTTACTTTCTAAAAATCAATTTAACAGAAAAAAAATGCTTTCAGCCAATTTTATAATTATACATAAAAAGGCTCTTTACCTGCTAAAAAAGTATAAACTATCAATCCAACAGAAGGCATTCAGTAGATTGTGTACTACAGGTTTTTCAGCAAAGTTTGGATCATGTTGATATCTTGCACGCCATAGAAATTCTAAATCAATTATGATTC
Source organism: Chanodichthys erythropterus (assembly GCF_024489055.1). NCBI lineage: Eukaryota > Metazoa > Chordata > Actinopteri > Cypriniformes > Xenocyprididae > Chanodichthys > Chanodichthys erythropterus. The sequence continues at coordinate 18,582,276 of NC_090237.1, forward strand.
AGTAAGTATAGGGTTAAACTTTTAATTAGTCGCTGTTAACTGCTAAACCTTGTCCTAACTAGGCATGATAAAGTATGATAAATCAAATCTCTTCTACTGTAATCAAAGGTTTTTGCCCTAATCCTCAACTGCTAATAGCAACAACATCAATTAGCATAGAAATAGTGTAAAAGCTAATGAGTTCTGGTGTGCTGTGCACAATACTACTCCCTTGGACCCTAACAAGTAGCTGTTTGTAAAATCTGAACCTGTCACACTACAACATTATTACTGTATTTAGCTAATCAAAATGTTTTGTTCTTGTTAGCATTTTGCTAAGCTATTAGGCTACTTTGTCAACTCGCTAACTGCAAGCTGAAAAGGCAAACAAAGTTTAGAAATGTTTAGATTGAACATTTATAGCTTCAGTTACATAATGTGATATGTAATGTAGTATAATTTTGATGTGGTATCGTGTCTGTGCGTGTGTGGAAACAAGATTCTTTAGTGTGGGCTGGTTCGCAAAAGCTCTCACAGTTTCTGAGTTTAGCTCAAATCCATGCTCACCCATATACACTGTTTTGCACTACTGGTAAGATCAAAAATTTAATGCAGGTATCTTGACCTGTATGGAGTGACCTCCCTGGATGTATCTCTGCCCAGACGTTGTCTGCTCTCAAACTAAATGATGGGTGCAAGATGCTCATCTGAATTATGAGGGTAGAGTGGAAGAGTTCAGAGCAAACAGGTCATTCTCCCAACAATTCTTCCTAGCAATTCTATTGAGCTACACTTTCAGGCCTCAGGGTCAATCCTGTAATGCATTTTCATGCCCCACATCATTTACACTACCATTCAAAAATTGTTCAATGTTTTTTTGAAAAATATTAACACAAGGTTGCAGTAAATTAATGAAAAAATGTCAGTAAAGGCATTTAGAATGCTACAAAATATTTCTATTTCAAACAAACTTTATATTCATCAAAGAATCCTAAAAAAAATTCACAAAATTATTATGTTTTCAACATTGAAAATAAGAGATGTTTCTTGAGCATCAAATCAGTGTATCAGAATGAATTCTGCAGAATCATGTGACACTGAAGAATGGAGTAATTATGCCGAAGCCACTTATTTCAGTGTTGTTATTTAAGGGGACAGTTTGCCTCATACATTAATTTAACAGCAAGCCAAAGAGGAAAAGGTATGCATATGCATTTTATACCCTTACATTATGTTCTTGCTCCTACCATGCAATAAAATCCACTTTCTTAAATGAGCTGGGTTTTCTAAAGCAATTCAACTGCTTAGGTAATTGCAGTGGTATGATCCATTTTAGTGGCAGCCAAATGGCACTTTAAATCAGTCAGAGCTATAGAAATGCATAATCATATTTACAAGTAAATATGAAAATACATATTCATGACGATATATTAAACTTCCTGAAAGCACGCAAATATTTCTGCCCGTTGTCACTTGTGTGATTGTCAGATTCTGCTTTTCCACTACAGACATTTGCGGTTTTTATATATTTTTTTAAATTGGAGGGGGCATTCTACAGTTTCTTCAAACTTCAACACAGCCCGCTTCAGATTGTTTTTAATCAGCACAAATCGTATTTAAATTGACTGATTAAACTGATCGGGTGGTCAATACAGATGCCTTGAGCCAGCCCTGAATAAACTCCTTTGAAAAACATTTTAAAAATCCTACTGACCCCAAACTTTTGAATGGTAGTGTATGTTTTGTAACTCATTTAACAAATTAACATGTCAAACATATCAAATATCTATATATATATATATTTTTAAAGGAAACAATATTGTCTTTTATCACTATCACAAGTACAAAGTTGTTCTCTATCAAACTTTAAGGTCCCACTTTATATTAGGTCTTAACTAGTATGTACTTAAAAAATAAGTGCAATGTACTTTTTGTGTTCATATTGTATTACAAAACACTGTTGGTGCTATTGAGGTGGGATACGGGTAAGGTAAGGGACAGGTTTGGTGGTATGGGTAGGTTTAAGGGTTGGTTAGGGTGTAAGGGACGGGTCAAAGTGTAATTATAAATCTAATTACAGATGTAATTACATGCTGGCATTTTAAAACTTAAGTAGAATGTAAAAACATGTATGTATACAATAAGTGCATTGTATTAAATGATTCATTTAAATGTAAGTACATAGTAGTTAAGGCCACCTAATATAAAGTAGGACCAAATTTAAATATAATAAAATGTATATGTTTTTCTAAAGGTATCAATCTGTCTCAACAGCTTATAAAAGTGTCAGTATTCAAATTATACTGTCAAAATTTCTTAAGACGATTACTATGACATCCTCACATAATGTCTTCATTGACTAGCTCTTTATTTCCATCCTGTCAGGCATCCTGTTAAATTTCTTGACAATGTGTAAATAATCAAGTTAATTAATAAATATCTTGTCAAAAGCACACTGTTTTCTGAAAATCTTGTCTACCCTTTAATATATTTCCACATATTACAATACAGGCATATTAATTTTTCAAAAGTTACATGGATAGTTCAAAAGGCACTGCATAACAGGAATGACTCTAGCTCCTAGCAGACATCAAACACGTCACACCAGCCAAAACATCCACAAATACCTCAGAGTATTAAAGTTTAATTGTATTTTCAAGTGCTGTGGTCTGCTGGTTTTGCCTCCACATTTCCAGGCCCAAAAGCACCACAAACAGCCTCATCCGCGCTATCAAACATCCGATTGTGTTGAATTAGGTATTACTGATGCACAATTTCACAAAAATCATAGCTGTCGATTATTTCCCTTGATATTCTAATTAATGAATGATTGGAATTTACATCAAAATGCTTATTTTATGTTTGTTTTCCATCTCATTATAATCAACAAAGCTGTCAGAGTCAACCTTTTGTTGATTATAATGGGTGAATTCTAGTTTTGTTGCATCGTTCATTTTCGGTGTATATTGGGTTGTAAGCAAGCAGACCGAATGCAATAAATCTAACACAATTACAATTTATCGATGATGACTACGGCTTCGTTTCATAACTTTTTACTATCTAGCTTTCATTTTCGTGTGCCACCACAAACAGAAGCAAAAACTGCGCTCATTAGGTCAGACTGTCATTACTGTAGATTTTTACTTCTTGTCATTGTTCACAACGGACACGTGTGCGATTCATTAACCCTTAAATGCATACCTCGGGTCTTTAGTGACCCGGGACGTCATTCATTATCCTCCTCCTCGTTCATTTTTTAAAGTTAGACATCAACATTCTTGGTATTCCTCAATCAATTCATTATAAAGAATATAACAAGAAAAAAATCATAAAATTATATTAAAAAAATGCCTTTTTTTGTATTAATTTTTTGTAAAAATGGTATAGGGTCGCAAACGACCTGAGGTGTGTATGAGTGTACGTATATTTTTTCTGCACAACAATAATTGAATCTTAAATGACGGAATAAGTGCAATTCACCTTTATTCCACAAGGTGGCAATGTGTGATACACAATGCTGCAGTGACAACTCATTCAGACAGAAAACGAAATAAGAAAAACATGAAATGGCTCAGCGATTTACTGCAGAACTAGTACTGAACGCAATCAAATATGGATCTGGTGAAGCTGTTAGCGATCGAAATATTGATTTTGAAGATGTTGAAAATTATATAGTTTTGAGAATACGTTTGAGATCGCGAATGGGCTCATATTCGTGACCTCAAACATAAAACTAGCCTATTATTTGCTGAATTTACTGGGAAATGAGCTCTGACGAGGGCAGTGATGATGGCATAAAACATCTGCTCAAACGGAGCCCTTTCAAGCTCCAAAAGGTAACAAAATATGATTTATTTTATTATTCTGTAATTGTTATTGTAATATCAGAGGAGTTTTATATTATCACGACAGGTAGAGATCCTTCCGTGTTAGATATAGATCCGGGTCAATAAAGACCCGAATATGTAAGAATGATTGGCGAAACAGTCATGCATTCAAGGGTTAATTTGTCAGTTAATTGTGCAGCCCTACCAGGCATCATATTTAGGTCCATTTTTGTCTGGTCTGGTAAGTCAATGCTGGACATTTCGATTAACCTTCTCATTACAGTGACAACTGCTGGCATACTGGAGCTTCTGTCCTTATCTTATCTTCTTCAGGACGTCATATACATCATCAGTGCAGCATTAATCAACACTCACGTTACGCTTTGAAATGTCTTCCTCTGCTCAGATCCTCATGTTTCTGCCAAGATGACACCGATCCGCAGCAGTTACAGTGCAAGCGACTGACATTAATGGAGGAAATGAGAGGAGGAGAGATAGAGGTGTAACTTTCCTCTGGTCATGGTTATGCCTCGATTACATCTGTGGTGTCACTCACGTGGCGTGAGACCAGCACGACCGATGGGGGTGGATGATCTTCTCTCTCTCTCTCTCTCTGAGTTGTTTCACTCTCATTCCCTTTTTAACAGCCTCCACACCTTCCTCCACCTCCTCCTCATTCTCTCTCAGACCTTTCTGTCCCTTCATTCACCCACTCCTTCATTTTAGGGGGGCCGTCATGCCCCTCTACAGTACCCAGAGGCAGAGGGCAGCCAGTGGGGGAGTGTGTATAATGTAGGGAAAAACAGAGTCAGTATGGGCACGCTCCATGTTCAAACAGAGTTCAAACAATTACAATTTTACATCTTAAAAAAAAAAAAAAAAAAAGTCTAAAAAATGCATTTAAGTGGTTCTGATTCCCTACAGGTCAATTCAGCTTCAGTACAAATAAAAGCTAATAATTCTGTTTTGGAAACATTTGCCATTTGTCATGCCTACTATTTTTCAGATACAGAATAAATGTTCCTTTATACATAAAAATGTATAGATTACTATTATGCTGCTTTTATATTTTAAAGGGTTAGTTCGCCCAAAAATAAACTTTCTGTTATTAATTAATCACCCTCATGTCCTTCCAAACCCATAAGACCTTCATTCATCTTCGGAACACAAAAAACTTTGACTCCCCTATATACTGCAACGTTATTACCACTTTCAAGGTCCGGAAAGGTTAAAATAGTCCACGTGAATACAGTGGTTCAAACTTAATGTTATGAAGCGACGAAAATACTTTGTGTGCGCCAGTGTTAATTTTGACAGCAAATTTTGATTTAGTTTTAGTCATAGTCTAGTTAATCTACAGTAGAATTAGTCGACTAAAATCTAATTTAGTTAAATTGTAAGCATTAAGCATTTCCAATAAAAATGCTTCCACAGATCCAATACATCTGATATTCCCCAAACTGTTTATGTTCACCCAACTGTACTTTGCTCACCAAAGCGGATGGTTTTTGACTGTTCAAGTGCAAAAACACGCGAAAGAGCAAAATTCGGTACTTTTCAGGGATTGACACACTTATCATTGAGATAGGCTACTATTATAGATTTCATTTAAAAATGTTATTAGATTTGATTTTTAGTTTTTCCTGCTTTCATTGTAATTTTAGTTAAAAGTTTTAGTAATTTTTTGGGGTTTATGTCTTTTAGTTTTTGCATTTAAATGTATATAACTTTTTATTTTTTTGTTTATTTTAATATCTCAGGTTAAGCTAAAGCTTAGAAACTATTAAATAAAATAAGTTTACATTTTTATATATTCATCTTTTATTTCAGTTAATGTTTATTTCAAGTAATGACGATTTCTTTGGTTTTAGGTTTAGTTAACTATAATAACCCGTATACTTGTAAAATATATTGAATAATGTGTCAAATAATGTTCTTAGTCTTTCCTTCCTGTGACAGAAGATACAGTAGTTTACTATGAATTAAATAGAAATCAAATTAAATACAGTTTATTGTTTAAACAAAATAACAATAATGACCAGGAAAAAAATAATAATTATAAACCATCCGGAAATACACCGTGACTCTTATTCTGAAATGTCTGCAGTCTGCACTGTAGCAGGCTGCTCATGAGGGAGATAAATATGCATTCTTACAACCGTCTAAAACATGCTACCATATAAAAATTGTGTAGTAAACATTGTCATAATTCATCAACATTAGCTTATAAGCAATTGGATGGCATAAATGTGCGCTATTCATTAATTGCGCAGCAGTCACATGTGCTGCTGCATGAGCCTGTAGAGCAAGCAACAGCGTCGCGTTTCCCGCGGTTAAATAAGCACATTACAATTCAAATGTGCGCATCTTCCACACAGGACAGCAGTTCTGACTGGATATCTTCCCAAATCGTCCCTCTCTTTCATTTTCGTCTCGTTTTTATTCGTTGACGAAAATTAGAGTCGATTTTAGTCATAGTTTTAGTCATTCAAAACGCATTTTTATTTAGTCATCGTCTCGTTTTCGTCCTTGAAAAAATGTCGTTGACGAAAATTATGACGAAAATTATTCGTCAACGAAATTAACACTGGTGTGCGCAAAAAATCAAAACAAAAATAATGACTTTATTCAACACTTTCTTTCCTTCCCTGTCAGTATTTTACACTACTGATGTTGTAAACACAGTGCAGCGCTTCCGGGTTCTACGTCAGAACGCCGACTCATTATTTGCCACCTCCTGCTTCAGCATCACACGCATGCATTGTGCTGCTCATGTGTACAGCGTCGGCCAATACCGAGCCGGCGTTTTGATGTAGAACCCGGAAGAGCTGCACTGTGGACTATTTTAACAATGTCTTTACTACCTTTTTGGGCCTTGAAAATGAATATTATGTTGTGGTCTATAGGGAGTGAGAAAGCTCTCGGATTTCATCAAACATATCTTAATTTGTGTTCCAAAGACGAACGAAGGTCTCACAGGTGAGTAATTAATAACAAAAATTTCATTTTTTGGGTGAACTAACCATTTAAGAATGGGATCGCTTACAAGGTCATCAGCCTATTTCTTGGGATCAATTTAATAAATAATATTTTAATTAATTTAATTAGTTAAAAGATGTCTTCTTTTGTCTGTGCAACACACAAAAAAATATTCGGAAAAATATATATATTTTTTGTATATACACAATGAAAGTAAATGGCGTTCAATGCTGTTTTGCACCCCACTGACTTTCATTATACAGGTTATTTTATATTAACAGTGAAATATTATTATAATTTAATACAATTTTATTCACTTTTTTGATTTATTTAGATTTTAATTAAGACAGTATTCTCATTACTTTTCCAAGCCTGGAAATGACTCCAGGTTTTCTATGACCATGGAAACCATGGGAAACCTCTATCACACTGGCCTGTGAAACATCAACAAAAATGACTTACAGCATCTTGTACATACTGAAACAGAAGGTACAAAACTCCTTTTTTCCAGAGAACCTCAATAACCTCAAAGCCCACCACAGCAATAAGACACATGCCACAGAGGAACTCCTCACTAACAAAACCTGTGACCCCATCTGACATATTTGTCAGTGATATTTCTACTGGCCCTTGCCTTGTCCTCGGGGTATGCTAAAACTAAGATTAATGTGCACCTTATGGAGGAGCTTCTTCATATGATGCACAGGAGCTGATTTTTAATTGTGTGAAATGGAGAGCGTGACTGTGCATGTAGATGGGGAGAGACTCACGCGTCCACGTCTGCCAGGAGCTCCAGCTTGCTGGGGAAGATCTCAGACAGGAGCACACGCGTGAACGAACGGCCCAAAGACTCCAACTGAGACTCTAAGTGCTAAGAAAGAAAGAAAGAAAGAAAGAAAGAAAGAAAGAAAGAAAGAAAGAAAGAAGAGGAGTTGAATACTGATGGTTACACATATTTACATAAACACAATTTCATGCACAGAGCTCAAGGTCAGTGAGAACAGCCCACATCAAAGATTGAAGGAGGAAAGAGAACAGAAAATCATTACCACCAAGAATTCCCAAATTTACTGAAGAACAAGAAAACCGCTTCCTATCGCCTAATGAGAAATCTTCACAGAACCGCTGATGCAGAATGTGTGTAAACAGCTTGTGTAAACCCTTTATGTTCTTCAAAGCTTTAGTAACCACAATCAGCTCTGTGCTGCTAACATAAATGGCCAGTTAGCTTGATTTTTTTTTTCTTTTCATTAAAAATGTGGGGCCTTGTTGTTGCCTTGATTTATTAGTAATTGATTTCTACTTATTTATTTGGTCTACACAAAGATCTGAACTGGGATGCACAATATATTAGTACCATATTGGTTATTAAATATCAGATACCATTGGATTGTACATTTAATTGTTCATGCTGACTTCTATATTTTCATTTAGATTATCTTTGCCATCATCTAAAACCAAATTAAAGTTAATATAATAATTAACACTTAAATGCAATCTCAAAATAAGTATTCGTTTCTAATACTGTAATGAATTATTATGTGTGATGCCTAAATTCACTTGTAGAGTTTAAAACAATGTTTTATATTAAATTTATTTAGACAAAATTGTAATATAATTTTTATCAGTTATCAGTCATAAGAAAAATCAATCAATCAATCAATATATTATCAGCATCAGACAGAATTCTAACATTGATGCATCTCGAAATTGAGTGTATTATGAGAGATTTCTGGCTCTCCTAGTCATTACAAAATAAACATTTATGACATTTCAAAGACAGTGGGACATTTTTGAGGTGATTTATCACTGAACATTTCCCATTGCCCATATCATCTGATCACGATCCAGCTCAATTTTAGCCTAAGCCTGTACTGCTGTCCTGTTTAAAAGATCTGTCTTATCTGACTCTCTGCTAAAAATGATATTGAGATGATTCACTGTCTTGCAGTTTGTCACGCAAAGACATTTTCCCATGTCAGTTCAATTTCTACATTGGCATCACTAAGATAATGTCACAGCTGAACTAAAGTCTGGGACAAGATTGTCCGCTCATAAGAAAAAGGGATGAATGGGATAATTTGGTATAGAAAGCCAATCAAAATTCTCAGCAAAATAATAATACAATCATTTCTTTTTTTTTTTTATGGCTGATAACTGATAATATACTGCATGAAATATGAGTATTCTGTAAATATATCATCAGATAATAATAATAATAATAATAAAAAGAACTATATCCAAATAACTGATGTGGTCCCAATATATTGTGAATCCTTATATAATATACTAATTTTTATCTGATATAAATTAAGGTAAGATTTTGAAACCCTTTTTTTTCTTTTGCAATGTTTTTGTTTATATTTTAGTGAAAAAAGTGTTTAAAGTCTAAACATGAAAAAAGTCAGCAGAATAGAATCACATTTATTCCGTGTTAATGATTTACACTTTCACAGATCACCTGTGGTATCGTTTTACCTTGATGTATACATATTTATAATATTATAATATAAAATCTTTGACTTTATAGGAAAACTTGCTCCTAAATTGTGTAAATTACTGACAAGTACAAAGAGTGCTGTTGTTAAAATTTATCCCACTACCAGTGATGCTAGTGGCACAGAAATTACACACTTCACATTTAATTTAAGAACAACAGAAGTCAAAGGTGGTCCCTACTACAATATCAAACAAGTGTGAGTGTGTGTATAAACACATTCTAATGCACCTTTCATTTGTTCATTATCCATCAATGCTAATTATTCATTCCCCAGTGATAGGCAGAAGGAACGTGAATAATAACACACATCTTGCTCATTTCAGGATAAAGTGATGCATTACCAGACTCTCCTCACACACTTTGAAGTGTGAAACCCAGTGGACCACAAATATTACCAGCAAAAACCTCCAGACATCAGTGAGGAGGCATTCAGGTGAACGGGCAGCTTCAAAGCACAACCATATACTATATAAAAAAAAAAAAAAAAAAAAAAGGAAAAGGAAGGGAGAGGAAGTGTGGGTCGAACAAGGGGAAGTAGACTCTGCTCCTCTTCTCCAAACAAATTTTATGAAATTAGCTGGCTTAGATCTTATTTGCTCTTCACTGCTAAGCCAGTATGTTTTATGTGACAAAGATCATGCAGGGATGTGTTACATAGACCCAGAGACATTTCGTAAATAAATGCATTTGATTTAGTACTCCGGCTCTGTAGGTTTTCGAATCACTCATGGTTACTTTGATGTCATACAGCAAACGGTCTGTGAAGCGCCACTTCAATTCCAACAAGCCAGTTCAACCGATACGTTCAAAATGCGGATTCAGAAATGAAATGTGGCTCTGTGTTGCTTGGAGACGAACATTTCAGCTTTGTCTTTATATTTTCGTTGGCAAAATTGAGCAAAACAGACAATATTGTGTCTAAAATAATAATATTAACTTCTGATTTATTGAACTGTTGTATAAAATCAGTATCACGGTTGCACTCGTGCTATTCTGGACAGCTAACAGCACTCGTGCGATGTTGCTCTTGTGATATAGTTTATATGATTAAAATCTCAAAAACTCAATATCAGATGGGGCGGGGCAAGTGCATTAAATGCTTTAATAATTTCAATTAATCTAATTTACAGGTTAGCCCTAATATTTTATATATATATATATATATATATATATATATATATATATATAACAAATATATAAACCTTTGTCAAGAGCTACAGAGATCTCTAAGAATCACCATCCATTACTATATGTTTATCTAGGTGCTGAATTCATCCCACTCGTCTTCTCTATACATACCAATTGAAAATTGCTCTTACAGAGATGCAGTTGTTCTGGATCTTTACCCTTCAGACTTTATCACCTATGGATGTGAAGCAGTATTTAATGTGATATTATAATTATTATTATTTTTTTGTTATTGTTATGCATGTATGTATATGTTTTTTCTTTTCCCTTTTTTTTCTCCATTTACAATACATGATTGTGGATGTAACTATGTGATGTGGTGTTAACGAGGTATTCAGTCATTCAGCTCGATTGGAAATTGATGATTCTTTACTGTAATTGGTCATGTTATTATATTAAATGCAACGGAGACCGAAACGTTGCTAATAAATATTTTTGATACTGTTTTGCAAGTATTGATAGTGTACAGGATTCTTTTTGTTTTTCTTAGAATTTGGACTTTTTTGGTCTTCTTTCCAACGCACCTATCCATGTGTGACGGTAATTGATAAGTCATCATTATGAAAAAATTTCTCATAATTACAAGAAAGTTTCTTATTATTATAAGATGTTAAGTCATAATTATAAGAAAGTTTCTCACTATTACAAGAAAGTATCTCATTATTACGAAAAAACTCCTAATTATGAGAAAGTTTCTCATTATTATGAATTATATTTATTACTCAACTGTGGTGGAAATGGGCTTCCATACAGAACCAATCGCCCATAGCACAATCAGACATGCATTGTGTCTGATGAGACGAGAAAGGGAGAAAAAGCTGCCAAAACCAGGCCAAATCTAAATACACACAATTCAACAGATGAAAAGAGGCAGAGAACAAAGAGAGGAGGATTTGAAGGGAAAGAAGAAGAGGAAGAAGAGAGGGAGATGACCTTCCCCTCCCAAAACAATCGATTAATGCCCCTGGTGAACTCTCCTCTTGGCCAAATGCCGCAGGGTGTGTTTCTTTCAGTGCAGGTGCAAGACTGAACTGAGCAAGGAAGACTCTTTACACTAACAGAAAACATATTGTATGACAAAGGGTAGCAGATGGTCTTACCTCCAAAATTTTGGGGTTGCCTTGACGGCCAAGGGTGCCTAGGATGAGGCCCCATCTCTGGGCCAAGCGAGCTCTCTCTATAGCCTGCAGTCTGGTGGCCCGCATTGCCTCATGGTCATAATACTCTCGAGAAAACACTTTACTGTATGGGTCATACCTGCAGATATGGAGGACAACACATGATTTACAGATAATAAAATACTAAAGAAAAGAAAGAAAGAGGAAACTGCAACTAAAGCTAAATGTAAAAAGCTGAAGTTCAGCTAAATGTTTCATTATCCTTCAACATTAAAAAGTATTATTTCAAATATAAATGTATTATAAAACAATTTGATTCAACATCAATAACTAGCTAAATTTGGCCAATTAAATTGAGATATTTCTTCTTTGCTGGATTTGTAGATCAAAGATTAAAGGCTATGAGTTATAGTAATACCGATGCTTGCTTTAGCAAAATAAATAAATAAATAAGTGTACAATTGCACGTTTGTTTACCTGTAGGCAGGTATCTCTGGGTTGGCAATCATGATGGATTCCAAATGAAACCTTCCATCCCCAAGATAGCTATAGACAGAAACACAACTCTTTCAGAGAGAAAGTCTGAGTGGGCAGGTAGAATAAATCTCTCCTAACTCCATTCTCCTTTTGGGATTTGTGTAAGAAAATATAAAGGCCAATGGGCCTCGGACTCGCAAACCAGAGCAGCACCCTTCTAACATTCAGCAAGCAATCTGGGCAAGACCTACTCACTTCGAAGTCACGGCAACATTAACCAGCCGGATAGCGAGTCACAGACACGGAGGCTGATGGGCTATAATCCAGATACTCCACAAATAAACCTGCGTGATATGATTAGGTCATGATGCGGACAGCACGCAAACAGAACTCAACACACTAATTATCCTAGGCTGGGCAGTCAGGAGAAGACCTGCCACAGGTAATGGGAGTATAGATTAAGCTGGCAAACCTGATGGATGCCCTGGGGAACGCAGCCACAATTAGAAAGGCTAATTAAGACATGTTTATGAAACACTATGGAACATACTGTAGGTGGGATCCCCCTGGGCCCACTGGAGCAAAGGCTAAACCTGCCATACTTCACTCTCTCACACACACAGTGACAGAAAAACACTTTTTAGCATTCATTCTCCTTGTCCCTCAAACATAAAAAAACTGTTTTGCTGCCATGAGGTCTTGTACCTGCTGGATTAAAGCGTAAGTTCACCCAAAAATGAAATTTATGTCAGTAAGTACCAAGCGGCAACCTCCCCCAGTTTCTCGTGAAGCCAATACGGAAGTGACTGAAACTGCGATTCATTGACTGGCCGCTAGGGACAGAAGAGAGCAGAATCTCATTGAGTCCCATGTTAAAAAGGCCAAGTTTACAGCAGAAAAAAACATGTTTACAGTCTGGTTCAAATTGTGGTTTTGGTCTATACAGCTAATTTTGCCCTTCATGACAACTCTGAGGGGGGTGAATTTTTTTTATAACACATCCATTTAAATTATATTAAGCCTTAAAGTTTTGCATAATTAAGGGCGTGGTCACTTGAGTGACAGGTAGATTGCCGCTGCTGTCTGCGAGCAGTCATGCCACCTCAGCTAATTCCAGCCACTGAATTTGGCATCTCAGCCGTATTTGTGCTTTTTTCTCTCTTTTTTTGCATTAATAGTCGAGACTGATGTGCGTCTGTGTACATGTGCTCGCATGCGGCAGATAAACAGAACACACGTTGTTGGATCGTGGCATTAGCCAAAAGTTCCTGAGATTTACTACAATAACAATAGCAGGAGGATATAAAACTCTGCTTGGATATTATAACAAAAACTGCTGCACTATTTAGAAAATGTATACTTTGGACACAGGCTCATTTGTTTGTGAGATATATACGATCACAGACAGTTTTACAACATAAATGCTGCTCAGATTGCATTATTTCTTGAAGAACAATGATGGAGAGCAGATCATTCAGAAGAAATGTGATGCAAACAATGGATAATATATCAATATTTCATGGATTTAACGCTTTCGTGGACAAAAAGTACTGTTTTTTGTTTTGCAATGGACATTTTACCAAAGTACCACGGATTGGATTAATCTCGCGACCTCTATTTCATTATAAAGGTATGAAGTTTCATTTGATTTTTCGTGCACACCCCACACAAATTACTGGTGTTGGAGTATCTATATCTTAAAAAAAAAAATAACATAGATTGACAGTAAAGCTTTAGAACTTTCTAATGATATAACTTGTTATATTTATTATTATTTTAGATAGTATCGAAGATAGATAGCTCTTGCTAACATGGTCACGTCGAGCTAGGCGGGCGTGGTTTAAGCAACCAGTCACATGGGCTACTACGACGTCCCGCCTCTTTGTCCATTTTCAGTTATCCGGGAGTGACGTGCGGTGACGCGCTGCTAAGATGGCAGCAGCCTCATTTTCACTTCAAAAATGATCTTCAGAAATCTATGGGTGACGTCACGGACACTACGTCCATATTTTTTTTTACAGTTTATGGTAAGTACTCACCCTCATGTCATTCCAAACCTGCAAGACCAAATTAAGATATTTTTAAGGAAATCAGAGAGGTTTTTTTTATCTCCCATAGAAAGCAACGAAATTACCACATTCAAAGTCCAGAGAAGTAGTAAAGACATTGTTAAAATAGTCAATGTGGCTACAGTGGTTCAACCTTAATGTTTTGATGCGTCGCAAACAATTTTGCCTCTTCAGTCAAGTCGATGGAGTGAACGCAGCGCAGAGCTTCCATGTTCTACGTCAGAACGCCGGCTCATTATTGTCTGGCTCCTGCATCAGCGTCACACGCAGCATCAGCCAATACTGAATAACTAATTTTTTTAAATTGCCCCATATACAGTACAATAGCCAGGGTTCCCAAGATCGTTCTTCAAATAAAATAACTAATCAAAATAACACCGTCTACACCGTGACAAATATGTGATATCACAGTGAAATGATGCCAAAAACTGATGCCTTCCCACGTCCTTATACTCTACTACCTGCAAAGGCAGCATTTTTTAGCTGTCGGACACAGTCATTCACCAAAAAACTCCCCCTCCACATATTTTTCGCATTCCTTTATATGTTGCTGTAATTAAAGACACCAGCTTTCCCAGATTACCGCACTGTCTCCTTCAAGGGCCTCTATTACAAATATTACATTTATGGCAGAGGCTATAAACTCTAAGAGGTTCCACGGCTCAGCTTTTAATGGTATAACTTAAACGGCCACAAATTGATGCATTTCATAGAGATGGCACTACTGAGAATACAAGATTAGAAATGGCCCAATTTGCAGGTCTAAAAACTGCTTTTCACAGCACCGACCCATTCACCCACAGTTCAGTTCATTATGCCTTTAGCAATGAGACGGAGTTGCCTCTTGTTTCAGAAGAAATCCCAAGTGGAAACCGGAGGTCTGTGTGAAGACCTGTAGCATTCGTCAAATTTTATTAAATACAGAGCGTTTTATGGTCCACCCAACTCAACAGAGACTTTATGAAGGTGCCAATCGGTCATTTTTCAACACAATGCTGCAATCATCTTCTCCGTAGGACTTTATTCAGACCTCCGGCCAACATATTACCTCTTATGCGAAAGTCAGGCTCTGTATAAGCTTTATAAGCTGTTAATTATAAGGTGGTGATTCGGCTTTGCAATATAACATCACATTACTACACTGTGGGTGTCAGAGAAAGTTTTTAATTTGCAGAGGGTGAGGGCAAAAAGTAAATGATCTATGAAAGGCTATTTGCATAATAGCCGTGTCAATTTGGGGGTCAGTGACAGGGCCACTTTTGTGTGTCTAAAGTTGACAGACGCCCTGATGAGGTGATGGGTGAAAATTAAAGAACACACACATCAATTCTCTTCCCTTCAAACACACAATAACATTCATCAAAGACTCTGCATGCTGGATTAAGAGGAAGAAAACACAAACACACACCTTTTTAGTGTGTAGACACACACAGACAGGAGGTTTCCTTCTATCTCACAAAAGCAGAGCTTGCTGTTCACGGCCGCTGTGTGATACAGAGTCTCATCTCTGTGTTACAACAGCACTTGACACGCTCCTCGTTAATGACAGCATGAAACTGCATTCGCAACGCATTTAACTTACGCAATGTGACATTTCATACAGAAACAATATTCAGTAGGTAAAAATGTAGGGAGGGTCTTGATGCTATCCATAAAGATTTGACTGGATTGTAAAAAATTGGATATAATATTATTGGTTGGTATTATTTTTCCTACCCATGAGGCCTTGGTCATATCATCTGAAAGGTTGTTTCAAAGGAAGTGAAGGTTATTTTGATGAAAGCCTATAAAAAAGTTTTTTTTTTGTAACAATAACATGAATTAGTGAATTTGTGCACAAAGTGATATATATAAATTTAAGTAGAAAGTACGAAAATTTAATATATATGAAAGGCCATGATGTGAATAGAGAGTGTTAGGCACTTGAACTACAATATACAATATATCAAAAATAAAGCACAACCTTGAACACCTTATTAATTTCATTACATGGTTTAAAACATAATAAAAATATATAAGTAGACATTTCATATTTTAGAGAATTTCCATAGATGTAATGGTTTTTATACTGTGCAAATTGTATATTCAATCCCCTAACCCCACCCCTAAACACAACCTTGTCATCTATAAGATGTTTTCCTCATGGGGACCAAAAAAAATGTCCCCACAAGGTTAAATATTTCTGGTATTAATATCCTTGTGGGGAAATGTGGTCCCCCAAAATGCAGGGTATACCAGGACCACACGCATAAACACAAATAAATACACACACACACTTATTCTCATTCGAACATAGTGCTACTACACATACTCGAGATGGGCCAAAATCTTTTTCCTTACATGACGGCATTGACATGCTTCTCCAGACGAGGTGAGGTGCACCCGAGGATCTCCCCAGGAGAGAGAGGCCGACACTGAGGTACTAACACTTCGTAATCTGGCTTCAGCTCTGCACTGGCTGCCTGAGAAGAGAAAGAAAAGGGATGCTGAGACCAAAGAAGCAAATTTTCAACCAATAAGGTGTGTCTAATCTGAAACCACTCCACATGTTTTCACCTTTCCTGAAAAGGCAGTTCTGGGCTGAAAAAAAGGCTCCACATCCATCCCTTATATCAGTGGGTACTGAACCAGGAACCACTAATGTCAGAGGCCCAAAGGCAGGATAATATTTGTACCAAATTAAGTTTTAATGAAAAGGGCAGTCTTATCTTCTGGTTATTTTGGAGCAATTTTTTGCTGGTGAACAAACTGGACAGATTTTGGAAGCCTCAGTATTAACTTCTTTATTTATCATATTCATGCTGAATATATACTGCATATTACTGAATATCAAAGCTTCTGTAATGTATTAAATTCACTCAAATGTTTAGGGTCCATAAGATTTGGTTCAATGTTTTTGAAAGTGTCTTATGCTCACAAAAGCTGCATTTCTTTGATCGAAAATACAGAAAAAACTGTATTAGTGTGAAACTGCTTACTATTTTATTATATTTTTTAAAATATAATTTATTCCTATGATGGCAAAGCTGAATTTTCAGCATCATTACTCCAGCCTTCATTGTCACATGATCCTTCAGGCATTTTTTATTATTATGAATTTAGAAAACAGGTGTGCAACCTTTTTTTTTTATTTTTATTTTTTTTTTAAATCATGTATTTTTTCATTAATTTGATATAGAAATATTTTCTAACAAAAAATGTCTGTACTGCCACTTTTGATCGATTTAATGCACATAAATTAAAGTATAATTAAAAAAAAAATACATTTCAACACTTTTGTATATTGTCATTTTAGGGTGCGTTCACACTTTGGTTTGGTTGACCAAAAAAAACCTTTTAGTCGTGGTCCGATTAGTGTTCAGATTGGCAATTTTATCACCGAACCAAAATACATCAAACCAAAAGGCACAGGAACACATTCACAACCTGACTTGTTGGATTTTATGACGTATTGCCTATTTAGAGACGGAACTAACCGAACATCCAAAACAATGCTGTGTGCTGAGGTAAATGCACTTGTTGTTGTGTGTGTAGCCTACATATGATGGTATTTTGGCCAGCTGAGAACTTGTGAAGAGCTTATAAAATGTGTAAAGGAGTCAAAACAGCAGCGGGAATCCCTCCGTCACACACACACACAAAGGATCTGCTGCATGGAGATGCGCGTCTGATGCCTGTGATGGGCAAATTCACGACTATGACGAGAAAAAAAGATATGCGTGAGGATTCAGTCCATTTAAGGGTCTCATTTTAGGGTCTCATCCTGTTTTTGGTTCGGTTTCATGTCTTTAGTCCGTGTTGCGTTCATATATCATTCAAATCGCACCAGAGTTCATTTGGAAGCGGACCGAGACCCATCTTTTCAGCGGTCTCGGTCCGCTTGTTTGGTGCGCACCAGGGTTCGGATGGCAGCGTTCACATATGTTCAAATGAACCGCACTAACAGAGCAATCGCACCAGGGTTCGTTTTAATCGAACCAATCATGACAAGTGTGAACGCACCCTTATTCATTATATACATAAACATGAAAACCTCCTGATGCCACATTGTTTGCTTGTGGCCAGGTTATGTTGCAATATAGTCAGTGGGAACATGGTCTGTTTCTGAGACAAGTTTGCAGATCTAGCTGAGCACCGGCTCCGGAACGTGCAATGACACCTTTTCTTTGGAAAAGAGGTAGGAGAGACAAATACAATCAGAGGAAGAGTCATCCAGCACATCTCCCAACACCTACAGGCTTTCCTTTCCAACAAAAAGGAAGCAAAGAAATTGTGCCAAATAAATTAAGGCAAAAAAGCTGCAGTAATGCAACGGGGGTGGAGACATTATGGTTAAGATTTTGTTTTTGATGAGCAGAGAGATTAACAAAAACACATGCATTCGCACCCCTCTGACCCCCAGCACCCACCCAGAGCAAGAGAACGAGCCTACACACATGATACACAGGCCGTGCTATTTCCAGAAATAACATGGGTCATTTTTAGGCAGGAGGGTGAAACCGACAGCGAGAAGGAGAGGGCGAAACAGGAAAAAAAAAAAGAGGAAGGGAAGAAAATCTCACACTTATGTAAGGTGGAGTGCTGAGTGCAACATGACTTCTGATAATTCCTCCTCTTGTGCAGTTCAAAATAACTTTAACTGCATTTCACACCCACATACACAAACACACACTGTTATAGGAGCAAACACACACACACACACACGGGCAGCCGTATATACTGTCAGAGACCTTGAAGCAGGAAGGTAAGTGATAGAGAGAAAGAGACAGTAAACGAATCAGAGAATATCTTTAACCGCAGGGAATGGTTATCATTGAGTAAGAATCGGGGGGTCAAAGGTCACCTGCAAAGCAGCCACAAACTGGATGGTGCTGACGAGGGCGAGCGAATGGCCAGGAGGGAAGTTAAACCTGAGCGTGTCCAGGAAGTGGGCAGTGTCGATCTGGATGTCCACAAACACGTACAGCATCTTGATGCCCTCAGTCGAGTCTATGGGGACTGAAGACACAAACAACATTAGCATACTTCACACAACACACATTTGAATTATTATTCCATTCCATAGGTAGACTGTCTATTTTTTTCTGTAACTCTAAAAATATAAATTTGACGTTTAACCCCTTAAAACCCAAATATAGAAAAACATTTGCAACCTTTTTTTGACCTCTCAGATATTGTTTTAGGAGGCCTGATGTAGAAATTAATGATTTTTTTCAATTTTTTTACATTTTAATAAGTTTTTCGGGAAATGTTGTAATATTGGGCCTAGTTAGGAGCAGAATTTCTGGATTTGTACTCACTTTGTCTGAACAGATATATAGAGCATTACACATTCATTTGCAGGGTTGATTGCTTACTTTGCCCCATAACAGTATATATGATGAGTAATAATCACACAACAGTCATATTCTTTTATGAATAAGCATTTATTAATAAAAATACTGAAAAAAATATATATTTATAAAACTTTCCATGTGGTTTGAATGAAGTCTGTATTTTGCAGTGATAGTCCCTAAGACAGTTCTTTTCATCTGAGAAGCACAGGCGAACATGCACTTGTGTGTTTGTTTATCCATTATTGCAGTGTCTTCAGCAAACTCTCTTCGTCTTTACTTGGAAATGTGCAATCATGTCTTTGCTACATTCAATGGGGGTGGTCCGATGACATCTTGGCATTCTGAAATGGAAAAAGTAAAAAAATAAATAAGTGAATAATACATATGGGTCTTATATTGTAGTAGATAAACTGAAAGAATAGACAGGGTGGTAGACCATGTGTCGAAGGTAGAGATCTAAGTATTATCCATCAAAGTATTATAATTTCAATGCAAATGCTAATCAAAATTCAACTATACATTCAAACAATACTGTCTGGCAGGCCTATTATGCTCTCTACTCTCTATCATACTAACAGGAACACATGCATCCCCCCAGAGCACTTACAGGTTCATATTCAATACCATTCACACCTGTCCCAGAACAATGCAACAGGCATCCCCCCAAAAAAATCCAAAAAATATAAACTGCTACTTGGGCAACACTCATAAAAAAATCTTGTAGAATTACAACATGGACTTAATCTCTAAATCACATTTGATTAATGTTTTCCAAAATAACTAAATACATCTGTGTTCTAGACATTGTAATAAACACACACACAAAAAAAAAAAAATGTAAAAATTTACTTACTTGAATCTTGACAAATCCAGTCATGTAAAAAAAAAAAAGGAGATGAGCTCAACGCGAAGTTTGCAGGTAGAGTGAGTTTATGGCCAGATGACCGGACCTATAAACACTTCTTATATCCAATAGCATTGTGAGGACAAACAATAGAACCCATTAACTATGTAAATGTGGTCTTGAGAAAAAAAACAAAAAAACATTTGCAGGCCTTTTTTTTAAATTGTTGAAAGTGATGTTGTAATTCTGCAACAGTGGGCTTTACAGGGTTAACATGGTTTATGCTACGGCCATGAATGATCCCTTAAAGAGTTAGTTCACCCAAAAATGAAAATTCTATCATTAATTACTCATGTTGTTCCAAACCCGTAAGACTTTCGTTCATCTTCAGAACACAAATGAAGATATTTTAAATGAAATCTGAGCGATTTCTGTCCCTCCATTGACAGCTACGCAACTACAATTTTGATGCTTCAAGAAGTTCATAAAGAGGTCGTAAAACTAATCTATATGAATTGTAAAACTAATCTATATGAATTTTCTGAAGAGACACGATTGATTTATACGCCAAACAGATTTAACTTTATTTTAAATTTTATTCACAAATAAACAAACATTGATCAACTCGCACGTCAGTTGTGGTAAACAGAAGCTCAAGCATGTTTTTATGACGTGAGAGAACCAATGAGATTCATTCTTGTGTGTTATGCAGCACATTTGAGCTTCCGCAGGAACCAATGAGGTTTGTTCTCCCAATTTGGAATAAATCGCACAATTCATATGGATTAGTTTTGCGATATCTTTATGAACTTTTTGAAGTGTCGAAAAGGTGGTTGCGTAGCGGTCAATGAAGGGACAGAAATTGCTCAGATTTCATTACAAATATCTTTTGTGTTCTGAAAATGAACTAAAGTCTTATGGGTGAGGAACAATATGAGGGTGAGCAAATGATGGCAGAACTTTCATTTTTGGGTGAAATAGTTCTTAAAATCAAATAGTGAATTCAAGCCTTTCTGGAAAATATGCATTTATGAGTTGGGAAGCCATAATTATGATGACAGATGCATTCAAATAACTTTGCTCTGAGCAAGATGGTGATGTACCTTGTCTAAAAAAACAAAAAAAAAAAAAAAAAAAACACAGTAAGATTTTAACTCTTTTTAATTTTAATAATTAATAAAGAATGTACGTAGAATCAGGTGAGTTTTTCCTTTTTTATGTTTTGATTCTATTTTTGAAAATGTTGTAAACTGAAAAAAAAAAAAGATGTAAACTAAACTGACTACTTTCAAAATCGTAAACCAGCTTGTTTTAAAAATGTAAAACAAAAATCATTACATACTTTTGAACAAATATATAAATATAATATATAAATATAATCACTGCATCCATTGCGTTCTTTCTTGCGTGTCCCCACTCATATGTACAACAATGTGGTGTGGCATACATGTGCATCCAACTTGTAAAATATGATCTTTCCGATATCGCTTGAACGCACCAACAGACTTAAGATTTTCACCTGGCTGATAAAACTGGCACAAAAATATCTTAAAATCACCATCATAAGAAGAAGATCACAACAGGAGAACGGTTTTTGTCTGCATAATGAAAGCAAAAACAATATTGGGTCTCAATGACTGTCATTGTATGAAAGAAAAAAAAGACATTTTAAAAAAAAATCTGAGTACATAAAGAATTCACGTTTGGAACCACATGAGGTTCAGTAAATAATGACAAAATTTTCATTTTAAACTATCCCATAAAGATGCATTTGAAATCACATACTGTTAGAGTATGAGCTGCATTTGATGAACAAGTCAATTTAAGTCACCTTTAAACATATATATACAGTGCTCAGCGTAAATGAGTACACCCCCTTTGAAAAGTAACATTTTAAACAATATCTCAATGAACACAAAAACAATTTCCAAAATGTTGACAAGACTAAGTTTAATATAACATCTGTTTAATTTATAACATGAAAATAAGATTAATAATATAACTTAGATTACACGTTTTTCAGTTTTACTCAAATTAGGTTGATGCAAAAATGAGTACACCCCTCAACAAAAACTACTACATCTAGTACTTTGTATGGCCTGTCTAGATTGTTTAAAAGCAGCTTTACAGTGATAACAGGAAAATTATGTTTCGGCTGTTGTTCAGCTCAAGTCAGTTCAGTGTTGATTCAGTTCCTTTGTAAAGATCATCGATTATTAAATTAGTTAATTTCATCAATAAAGCAGTTCAACAAAAATGATGATGAAAAAAAGACTTCTCAATCTTTGGATCTGTGTAGAATGATTATTATCCGCCATGGAGGAATTGTCATTCATTGTAAACAAATTGTCAAAGAACTGCACTCACAAAATTTGTATATGTTGTAAGTGTCTTGAAAACTCAAAACTCAGATCTACGGATGACAGTAACTGAAGAAAGGAGAAACATCTCACAATTGCTATTAATGCCATTCATTTCACACCCCATTTAAAAGACAGCAGAGCTGAAAGAAGGAGGTGGGCTACAGTCTTCTTCCATCTACATTATCGTTTACTGCTGATGGTCATAATTGCTGCTCTTCTTGTAGCATTCTCTTTAAAGCCACTACTCTAATGGCCATTTCACTGCTATTAAGCAAATGCCACCTTTAGGGAGTGTTTTAAACATGGAGCCCATTTAACAATGCAAGAACAGATGACAAGACAGTAAAGCAAGTGGGAAGAGAGGAAGTAAAATTACTTTGCTCAAAGCAAGAAAATCAACAGAGGCTTCTCAGTAAGCAAACGTTGATGAGATGTCTATGAAAGAGCACATACACTGGAAAGCACTGCAGGGATAGTTCACTCAAAAATGGATTTTTGGGGGTGAACTATCCCTTTAAGTGTCATACAGTACCTGAATACATTTAAAAAGGACAATAGGGTGTATATCGAATGTCACATGACCAAACCGGAAAACTGGTCTCATTGCATCCACTTGTCAGAGAAAGTATTAACAGCAGTATGAACTGACAGCATATCTATGGTCTTTTAAGGTAATCAGCGTAAAATAATTAGTTCACATTGTTTTAGGTGTTTTATTCTATTAAATATCTAAATGTTAGTGTGAAGAAGAAAAATTAAAAAAGCTTCTAAAGAATCAATCTGCATATGCGGAGGACATCAGTTATGATCATCTTTGCTCGCTCCTTTTAAGTTATCTTGAATAAAAAAGCTAATTTTTCATGAAGCACATATAAAAGCCCTGAACTGGAAGCAATCTAATCTGTTTTACAGAAAACGGAAGTTAGATTGCGCATAACCCCTATTGGTGAACATTCAAAATTGTGCTAACACCTGACAGGGAACATGTTAAAAACATAATTATACTGTCTCTTATTAATTATTCTAAGATAGCATTACATGTATGTTCATGGGGAAGGCAATCCCAGAATGCAAAGTGAAAAGCTAAGGAAAAGATGGACGAGGTGAAAGAAATGTTGATTATAAACTTATATTTCATTCAGTACTGAAAAGGTTTGTTAAAAATGTTTGTGTGCTTTGTGCTTTTAGGCCACATTCACACTGTCAGTCTAATTCCAATTATTTGTGTTTCCAATTGGAATCTGATCTAAATTATTGAGATAACGTACTGTTTTGTATCGCAATGGACCCTTCGCTAAGCCCCGCCCTCCTTAGTTACGGTTACTACGCCTGTCAAGCTTTCGAGCCTGGCAAGTCATTTACAGTATGTATGCACCATGTGTCAGACATTTTCAAGGAGATAATTAGTCATTTTTGGCGAACAGGTGAAATATCTGAGAGAGCAAGACAAAAGGGACTGCAGTATGCATTCGAGGGATATATCCACAACATAATATGCAACCGATTCGAAAATAATTTGATCAAAATTGAAGCTAAAGCTCCTAGCGCGAGCAGCGGCCACTTCATAATCTGACCATTCAAATGGGAAACACACAATTTATTGAGGAAAAGCTTTGTTCATCCACGGCAGGTTAAGTGAAATTTGTGAAAATAACCTAATAATTATAAATCAAACAGCTTATCCATAAGTCTTGTGGAATAAACACATGACGTTAGCCTGACCACTTTGCAATGATAACATTCTCCCGCTTATAATATTAGCACGCCAGGCTAACGTTACTCTATCTTGCCTTTAATCATTTTATTTCACGTTCAGATATATGCATTATGAACAAAGAACCGTCATTATTTCCAAGCAATGATGTGCTGAGTTAGCTAGCTAGCTAACTTACCCGGACTTATTGCTTATGCATACATCAATATTACGTTACATCATTGTCATCATGATAAATAACACACAATTACTGTGCATTATTGCATTATTGTTAAGGGTAGGTTTAGGGTTGGGGAAAGTGTAGATGTTAATAAAGCCATAAACCACGTTAATATCACGCTGGAAGCACAATCTGATGGGTAACGTTAGCATTTTTCAGATTTTGCTTACGTTACCCACTGTTTCAATGGGAGGTAGTAAAATCTGACAGGGTAGCACAAATTGTCATAACACCGGCATTTCTCCACTTGGGTTTTAGGTTACGAAAAGGGAAAACAATTCCACCACCCTGTTCAAACTTTTAGGATACCGGGTATCAGGTTAACACAATCCATAAGCACAACGCTTAGCCATGTTCCCTCGCTCTAAAGCTTGACAGACCTCACGCGCCTAGTAACGGTTGCTAAACCACGATTGGCCTGTGGCGGTTTTCGGGCGTGGCTTAGCGAAGGGTCAATTGTTCAGATATGATTTGATGCTGCGTCCCAATTCGCATACTTATACATGGGTTTCATGTGACGTCACTGTATTCTATCGCCGCCATATTTGGGACCAGTCACAGCTGCGCGCCCTGTTAAAGTCTATGGTGACTTTTACGTCCTAAAAGTATGTACTGTTTTTGTAAAGAAAAAGTACATACTTTTGAGTGTGTAGTAGAAGAGTATGCAAGTTTTGGGACATACTACCTTGTCATAACTGCGTCTTTAACGGACGTTCTGTTGCTTAGTTACTCAACCTGTAACTGTTTAAACTACCCTGTCAATCATCTTGTTGTCACAGTTAAAATCCTCCACAGTGAATTAAATTAATTTTCCTACCGTTTCGGAGAGAAATGTAGTCGCACGTTGATCTGCCAGTCTTTCATGCAGAGAACTCTCCTCATCTTTGCATAATGATGCATTTAAAAGTTAATGACCAAACACATCGTTATAAAAGTTCACAATGCTGTTGCAGATGAAATATAATGTGGATAACATTTAATAAATATATTTTTGTCAGGTTAGACACTGCTTATTAATCATTCAAGCCCCTTTATCTTAACCGTCGTACCTCGCACGTCCGTCATGTTTGTAGTTTTTAAACACTTTTTATTCGAATTTGTAGTTCTAATCGAATCCTCGTCCACAGCGCAATGTGTTATGGGCAATATTAGCCGTTAGAAGTGTGCACGGATCTGCACTTCGAATTCTAACCGGAAAAAGTACACCATCCGGGTATCTTTGGAATACTCATTTCAACATACTACGATTTGGGACATACTAATTCTTTTTTCGAATACTATTTAGGACGCATAATATGCGAATTGGGACGCAGCATTGAGTGTCCCGTGTCGCTCTTTCGTTTTCCAGAATAGCTGCGTTGGTTTCTATGGCAATGATGTTGCGTTGTTAGAAACAAAAAAGTTGTAAAGTAGTTACCTATACAGAGCATCCAAATCTGATAATTATGAGTTTCCATGATGGTTAAGATGATCCCTTAGAAGGCAGCTGCCTATATAGACAATAAGCAATAAGGCAGCTAAAAAGGTTTTAGAACAGAGCTACTGAATAAACGTCAAGAACAACATTCATGGTTAGAAACTAGTAGAAGTGATGTACATGGCTGAGGACACAGAGAGAGAGAGAGAGAGAGAGAGAGAGAGAGAGAAACAGAGGTGGGAGAAAGATTTTACTGACTGTGGCAATAAAGTTTTATTCTTGCAAAGTTTTGCATTTAAGTGGGGCACTGTCAAAATGCACATATATGCAGAGCTATTTTCATACACACGAAACACACAAGTGGCAATAACCCCTTTCCACAGGTGCTAGAAAATGAAAGAAAAAGACGTGGAGGGGCCGAGGGGTTGAAGTTAAGTGGAATCGATCCATTTCTCTTATCTAATTAGCACGGCAGACTGAGAGCACTTACTCACTGCAATTACAGCTTTTGTCAATAGTCATGAATTCAGTCACCGTCTCCATCCCCTCGCCTCCTTCCCTTCTCTATTTTTTTTTAAGAACTAAAATATAAGCAGATATGATTGAGGAGATTCATAAAGATAGAAAAAAAAATGAAAGAATGCACAGATACAGGAGCATGTGTCAAGTGGCATGGACAAATACACTCAATGTGCAAAATCCCAGAGGTCTACGGCTTTGTGTGTTTATAAAATGTACAGTAATGTACTTTAAATATATATTAAAACTGTATAAATATATGCATATATACACTACCCAGCTCCCCTAAAAATGTATATATGTATGTATATGTATGTATGTATGTATGTATATATATATAAAATGAGTACACCCCACAACAAAAACTACTACATCTAGTACATTGTATGGCCTCCATGATTTTTAATGACAGCACCAAGTCTTCTAGGCATGGAATGAACAACAATTTGCAGCATCTATCTTTTTCCATTCTTCAAGAATGACCTCTTTTAGAGACTGGTTGCTGAATGGAGAGTGATGCTCAACTTCAGAATTCCCCATAGGTATTCGATTGGGTTCAGATCAGGAGTCAATGAATCACGTTCACTCTGTTCTTCTTCAGAAATCCAACAGTGGCCTTAGATGTGTGTTTAGGATCATTGTCATGTTGGAAAGGTGCACGACGACCAAGGGCACAGAGTGATGGTAGCATCTTCTCTTTCAGTATAGAGCAGTACATCTGTGAATTCATGATGCCATCAATGAAATGCAGCTCCCGGCACCAGCAGCACTCATGCAGCCCCACATAAGGACACTGCCACCACCATGTTTCACTGTAGACACCATGCATTTTTCTTTGTATTCCTCACCTTTGCGACGCCATACAGTTTTGAAGCCATCAGTTCCAAAAACATTTATCTTGGTCTCATCACTCCAGAGTATAGAGTCCCAGTAGTCTTCATCTTTGTAAGCATGGGCCCTGGCAAACTCTAGGTCTGCTTTTTTGTGCCTGGGCTTTAGGAGAGGCTTCTTTCGTGGACTGCAC
This sequence comes from Chanodichthys erythropterus, assembly GCF_024489055.1. Lineage (NCBI taxonomy): Eukaryota > Metazoa > Chordata > Actinopteri > Cypriniformes > Xenocyprididae > Chanodichthys > Chanodichthys erythropterus. The sequence continues at coordinate 18,609,850 of NC_090237.1, forward strand.
CCATGTATGCCATTCCTCTGCAGTGTACACCATATTGTGTCAAAGGAAATAGTCACCCCAGTTTGGCTTTCTGCTTCTTTAGATAACTGCAGTGAACTTGCAAGTCAGTTTTCTTTAACCCTTCTCATCAGAAGACGCTCCTGTCGAGGTGTTAACTTCCGCGGACGACCTGGACGTCTCTGTGAGATCGTTGCAGTTCCATCTTTTTTACATTTTTGTACCACTTTTGCTACAGTATTCTGACTGATAAGTAAAGCTTTGCTGATCTTCTTGTAGCCTTCACCTTTCTGGTGTAAAGAAATTATTTTCTTTCTCTTGTGACATTTCTCTTTCATGTGGTGCCATTGCTGACAGCATGAAATGGGAAGGGGTTTTAACACCCTTTTATAGTCAACTGTCTGCTGGACACCTGTGTAATGAATAATTAGACTAACATGTGGTTGAATTCTTGTTAAAGGATTAGTCCACTTTCAAATAAAATTTTCCTGATAAATACTCACCCCCCATGTCATCCATGATGTTAATTTCTTTCTTTCTTCAGTCGTAAAGAAATTAAGGTTTTTGATGAAAACATTCCAGGATTATTCTCCTTATAGTGGACTTCAATGGTCTCCAAACGGTTGACGGTCAAAATTACAGTTTCAGTGCAGCTTCAAAGGGCTTTAAACGATACCAGACGAGGAATAAGGGTCTTATCTAACGAAACGATCGGTCATTTTCTAAAAAAAATACAACTGTATATGCTTTATAAACACAAATGATTGCCTCGCAAGTGCTTCCGCTTTCCGTATTCTTCAAAAAGCTTACGCTGTATGTCCTTTTTTCTGTAAGCAGAATAGGGAAGGCGTAGGACATACAAAAACATACGGAAAGCAGAATGGTGCAAGGCGATCATTTGTGTTTATAAAGCATATACAGTTGTATTTTTTTTTTTTAAGCAAATGACCGATCGTTTCACTAGATAAGACCCTTATTTCTCGTCTGGTATCATTTAAAGCCCCTTGAAGCTGCACTAAAACTAATTTTGACCTTCAACCGTTTGGAAAAAAACTTAATTTCTTTTCGACTGAAGAAAGAAAGACATGAACATCTTGGATGACATGGGGGTGAGTAAACTATCAGGAAATTTTTATTCAGAAGTGAACTAATCCTTTAAATTAGACATTTGTAGTCCAAAATTTAGCTCCAGAGACTTTCAGTGGGGTGTACTCATTTTTGCATCAGCCTAATTTGAGTAAAATTGAAAATTTCGTTCTCCAAGTTATATTATTAACCTTATTTTCATGTTATAAATTAAACAGATGTTATATTAAACTTAGTCTTGTCAACATTTTGGAAATTGTTTTTGTGTTCATTGAGAAATTGCTTAAAATGTTACTTTTCAAAAGGGTGTGTACTCATTTACACTGAGCACTGTATTTCCAGAAGGCTTCGTCCCTCAGATGCAAGATTAATATTCCCTTGACTGGCTCTGGTATTTGGGAGAGGTGTGGTTGTTCAGCTGGAGATATATTGGCCCTATTGATTTAGCATTTCCTCTACTGTATGTTGTGCTGCTGACGGGCAGCGGGGGGTGAAGGAGCGGCCTCCTCTAGGCTGGCACATCCAGGCCTTTCAAAGGACACCCTTAATGCATGTTCACTATTGATCTGCTGAGTACACGTGCAGGCAGGACCATTCAAAACATCTGCTATCCCTTACACATCACGACCGGCTACCACACTGAGCTATTGAGAGCAGCTTTGCAAAGCACTTCAAGAGTAAAATCTATACATCTCCACTTCTCCTTACCACGGCCGACTGTCTCCAACCTTTGCTCTTAGAGACTCCCCTGGAGACTTCTTGGTCTCTTTCTCAATTATATTTTCAAACAAGCAGTTATCCTTCAATGAAAGACCTTGAAACATGCTCACGAGAAATCATAGGAACAGACATGAGATGTCTTTTTTAAAGAAAATTAATTTGAGGGTGTGTAATCTATAAATATATTAAAGGAATAGTTATAATACCCAATTATGAAGAATCCAAATTTAATTCTTTTTTTTTTTTCCCTTCTGTGGGACACAAAAGAAGTTCACACCGCACTTTTCCATACCAGTGTTATTTTAGTATTTTAATATATATATATATACACACCACTAAGATTTGTAATTTTTTTAAATGAAGTTTCGTCTGCTCACCAAGGCTACATTTATTTAATTAAAAAAAACAGTAAAAAAAAAAAAACAGTAATATTGTGAAATATTATGACAATTTAAAATAACTGTTTTCTATTTGAATATATTTCACAAAGTAATTTATTCCTGTGTTGGCAAAGCTGAATTTTCAGCATCATTACTCCAGTCTTCAGTGTCACATGATCCTTCAGAAATCATTCTAATATGCTGATCTGCTGCTCAAGAAACATTTAATGTGTACAATTGTACAAAATATTTGTGTACAATATTTTTTTCAGGATTATTTGATGAATAGAAAGTTCAAAAGAACAGTGTTTATTTGAAATCCAATCTTTTGTAACATTATAAATGTCTTTACTGCCACTTTTGATTGATTTAATGCATCCTTGCTGAATAAAAGTATTCATTTCTTTCATTTCTTTTCAAAAAAATAAAAATAAAAATTCTTACTGACCCCAAACTTTTGAACGGTAGTGTATAATGCTACAGAAGCTTTGTATTTCAGATAAATGCTGTTCTTTTGAACTTTCTATTCATCAAGGAATCCTGAAAAAAAAAGTACACAACTGTTTTCAACATTGAAAATAATCATAAATGTTTATTGAGCAGCAAATCAGCATATTAGAATGATTTCTGAAGGATCATGTGACACTGGAGACTGGAGTAAAGATGCTGAAAATTCAGCTTTGCATCACAGGAATAAATTACTTTGTCAAATATATTTAAGTAGTACACAGTTATTATTGTAATAATATTTCACAATATTACTGTTTTTACTGTATTTTTAATTAAATAAATGTAGCTTTGGTGAGCAGACGAAACTTATTTTAAAAACATAAAAAAATCTGGTTCCAAACTCTTGGACTGGACTGGACTGTATATATATATATATATATATATATATATATATATATATATATATATATATATATATATATATATATATATATATATATATATATATATATATATATATATATATATATATAGCTTTCATTTTAGTGTTTAATTTTAAATGTGAGTAATTTTGTTATGTGCTTTTGTAATTTTTTTTAATTTCAGTTTTAGGATTTTAGAGCTTGAAAATTAGAAACTAACTGACAAGTTTAGGTTTTTCATCTTATATTTATGTATTTCAGCTTTATTTTAATCACTGAAAACTATTTTTAGTAGTTTTAGTTAACAACAACATTTGTTATATACAATGAAGGCAAATGGTGAACAAGCTGTCAAGAATAACAAAAATGCACCAAAATAAGTATCATAAAAGTTTGCATTCCACAGTAGAAAGTAAGTCATACGGGTTTGGAAACAGGGTGAGAAAATGATGACAGAATGTTACATTTTAGGTTAACTACCCCTTTAATTCACATATGAATAATGATTGTGTGTATGTTTGTGTGTGTGTATGTGTGTGCAACTCACTGAGACAACTGTGCCCATAATGCACCATGAAGTCGGCTCCCAAAGCACGTGCAGTAAAGTCGTCCACGCAGCAGGCCCCATATGTCACATCTCCCATCACCAAAGTGTCTGCCTCTGTGAATCTGACAAACAACAAAATCAACCAATCAATGACCTTGATCACAACCCTATTGCAATTCAGATCTTCAGGCCGCAAGTAAAATGACTGGTCCACACAGCTGGCAGATCAATCACTCTCAAGCGGAAATGTCACTCAGACATCCATGTCTCCATTTAAGTGGGCTCCCGCTAGCTGTAAACTGATGCACTCTCTGCAGTCTAGAAAAAACATCTAGAATATCCTTCAGAGACAACAGAGCGCTGGACAATGATTAACATAAAACTTTCACTGATGGTCAAGCTCCACGCTAAGCTTAATAGCTATGGTTTGCTCTAAGTAGTAAAAGTAGTAAGTAACCAAAAGATTATAGATTTTAATTTTTCAAGTGGTAATCCATGAGCTATCACCATTAAGAATGCCAATAAACTGAATACTTAACACGGTGCCATAACCAATGGTGTCTAAAAAGCTGTCTGTTAGCATGTTAGCATTCCCATTCATCTCAATGGCACTTCCCCAGCTGGTGCAAAACCTCTCAGAAATGTGACCATTTACATTGGAAGCAAAAATGCTGACAAGTGTGACACAATAACAGCCAATCAAGACTAAATTTAGTTTTTATGTGGAGCAGTATTATGGACCAATGAGATCTTGCCAACATTTTCACTAACCTCAAAACAAAAAAAAATTAAAGAAATAAAAATAATCATTATTATTATTATTATTATTATTATTATTTTTACATTTATAATTTTAAATATATTCTTTTAAATATATACTTTTAACATTTATTATTTAATATTTCTAAAGAATTCTGTTCAAAAATGTAGATTTTTCACACAAATTAATTAATAGATTACGATAAATGATAAATAAACAATTATTAACAATTTTCTCTCATTTGGAAACTGCATTAAATACATAAACATGTCTGCTGGAAAATGATACAGTACATTACATGTTTTTACTGATTCTACCGTTCTTGCAATTTTTGACAAAACCTCATCTATGTCAGCAATCTAGAACATTTTACCTAGCTTACAAGTTTAAATGGTTTACAGAATTTACAACCAAGTGTCATAGAAAAGCACAAAAATAAAATGGACGTACATGATCAGAAAATGAGATATAGCACTGACCCAAAAAGGCCAGTAACCCAAAACTCTCACACTGGCCCGCATTATTAAAAATACATAGTTCTGTCATGAAACTCTAGATGGCGCAGGCTAATGGGTCCTTTAACTCAACCTGCTCGTAATCACATCGTTATCTATAGGACACAGCTGGTTGGTTCCTGCTGAATCAGTAGCCAATGGGCATGGTGCTCAACCTTCAAAATACTTTGGTAGCATTTGCCTTAGCAGCGCGTTTCAGAAACCCTCCACCTTCCCCAGCTCCACCTGTATAAATCTGCTATGGGTAATTCACATATGCTATATTGAACAGCAGCGTGTCTTAATTGTTCACAGCAGCATGTCGTGTATGTATTGGCAGTAGCAAGTCCCGTATTTGCTCTGCAGCAGCAGCTTAGCAAATCTATTCCGCCAAGACCAAACATACAACATTGTCATACCCATTACCATGCCAAACACTGAGTTTTCGTGACAGAAGTGCATATTTCAAGAGTTAAACAAGTATACTCTAAAAGTACAGATATTCAGATGCAGCTTGAGGGGAGACTTGCATTTGATGCTGCAAGTGATGCAATACCTTGTGCTGTTTGTTACCAATATGCAAGAAACAGCAGCTAAGTACAAAAACAAATTTGAATATGTAATTTAATATCACACAAAACAGTTACACGGCCAGCAAGAAATATTTAATATTTATTATTTATTAATTCACCAGTCAGTGTAAAACATTAGACTCTGAAAGCAAGAATTTAAGTGTCTGCTAAATGACTTTTTACTATGTAATTTCCAAAAATAGTGACTGGAGGACATTACTGAGCCTCCATGTCCAGTAAAGCACACTCTTAAGAAATGCTGCTACAAATTGTCCTTGACTTCCTTCCTTCACTTTGTAGGACAATGACAAGCATTCCAGTGAGGTGGATCTCTGAGGAGCTGTTTGAAGAGCCAACGATCTGTTTTTGTTTGCTTCGGCAGGGGTCGTTAAGTGTTAGCACATCTATTGACTGGCGCACTGCTGCCGTCTCTCCTCTGCGTGAAATTTAAATGCAGGATAAACATGAGACAGGAGCACATAAATTATGAGTGAGAAAAACGAGAGAGAATGAATATGCGAGGAGAAGAGAGGAGGAAAAAGAGAGTAGAGGCTGTTGTATGGGAAGCTGGCTGTCTGGAAGCAGACATATTTAGGACAGGTATTATTAATAGAACACAGGCACATTTTTTGTCTTTTTTACACACACACACACACTAGCACTTCTAAACCCCTCCACCTGATTCACCTTCTAACCTCTCATTCAGACTGAGCTCTTTAAAGTGGCCAATACAACACCATGGTGCATAGTAAAGTCTGTACTGATTGTTATGTCTGGACTGTTCACTGGAATTTTTTCTACTTCCTGTCCGGGTCTTGTCCCTCATCTATGTAGTCGTTTACCTCAATTGCGAGCCAAGCACCCCACCTGAAATCAACTTTTTTGCCCATTGCCAAGTAACTGCTTGGTGGGTGAATCTCTCTCTCTCTAACCATTTCCTGGTTATATTTCACCAAAAAGGGTCAACTGAAAATTATTTCAGGATAGATGTAGCATTTGAATAGATATTAGACTTACATTTATTCTATGTGATCCTACGGTCCCTGAGTGCCTGTTCTTGCACCACTGTAGTTGAGCACATGATCAACCAAAAACCGAGAAAAAAACATTTATGTGGATTTATAGGCTAATACATATCAAATTAAATAAAGTGAAAAGAAAAAAAAAACTCTTTGGTGGTCTTACCCTCCGAAAACACCCCCTTCTTCACAAATCACATAAGTTACATTTTTTTTGCAATCAAATTTGGCCAAAAGGCAATGGGTTTTGCAGCACTGATTAAACAATTATTATTATTTTTTTTTTTATGCAATAGGTTTAACTGAAATACATGAATCTAAAGAGAATCACCACTGAGATAATGGAATTACAAACAAATAAAAACAAAAAATGCATTATGGTAATTAGAACTAATTTCTAGGTGCTTAAGTGCTTTATTGTTTATTGTCAGTCATATCAATATTATATATATATATATATATATATATATATATATATATATATATATATATATATATATATATATATATATATATATATATATATATATATATATATGTGTCCTCCACAATTATTGGCACCCTTAGTAAATATGAGCAAAGGCAGCTGTGAAAATAAATCTGCATTGTTTATCTTTTTGATCTTTCATAAAAAAAAAAAAAAAAAAAAAAAAATCAAAATTCTAACCTTTCATTTAAGAAAAACAATTGATTGTTTTTTTCATTATGAAATAAATGTTTTTCTGTAGTTCATGTTGGCCACAATTATTGGCACCCAATTATTGCAATGTCCTTTTCCCAAGATAACAGCTCTGAGTCTTCCTCTATAATGCCTGATGAGTTTGGAGAACACCTGACCAGAGATCAGAGATCATTCCTCCATACAGAATCTCTCCAGATCCTTCAGATTCCAGCTCCATGTTGGTGCTTCTTCTCTTCAGTTCACTCCACTCATTTTCTTTAGGTAAGAAGCTTCATTTTGTGCTCAGTGACACATTTTTGTGTTGGTTTTGATGTTTGTTTTGGATCATTTTCCTGATGGACGATCCAACCACTGCCCATTACTGGATTTCTAGCAGAAGTGGTCAGGTTTTGATTTTTTATCTGTTAGTATTTGATAGAATCCATGATGCATTAAAGATCCAGCAGTATATTTAACCGTGGGCATGGGGCACTTTTTATCCATGTGTGCACCAAACCCATCTGGTGGGTTTGCTGCCAAAAGCTCTTTTTTTAGTTTCATCTGACCACAGAAGCCGGTCCCATTTGAAGATCCAGTCTTGTCTGACAACTGAATATGCTGGAGTTTGTTTTTGGATGAGCAAAGAAGGATTTTTCTTGAAACACTCCCGAACATCTTGTGGGGATGTAGGTGCTGTTTGGTAATTTTTTTAGGCTTTCTGAGACTCAAGACTCAACTAATTTCTGCAATTCTCCAGCTGTGATCCTTGAAGAGTCTTTGTCCACTCAAACTTTTCTCCTCACCGCACATAAGGATGATTTAGACAAACGTCCTCTTCCAGGCAGATTTGTAACATCTTTAGTTGATTGAAACTTCTTAATTATTTCCCTGATGGTGGAAATGGTGATTTTCAATACGTTAGCTTTTTTCTTATACCCATTTTCTATTTTGTGAAGCTCAACAATCTTTTGCTGCACATCAGAACTATATTCTTTGTTTTTTCTCATTGTGATGAATGATTACGGGAAATTGGCCTTTGTGTTAACACATATTTGTACTCCTGTGGAACAGAAAGTCATGGCTGGACAATTTTATGCTCCTAGTCACCCTGGTATGCTAAAAAAATTTAAATGTGAATATACTTCAGAGATATTTTACTCAGAAGAATTTCTAGGGATGCCAATAATTGTGGCAAACATGTATTGGAGAAAAACATTTATTTCATAATGTGATTTTTCCCTCATTTTCAATTCTTTTCCTTCAATGAAAGGTTAGAATTTTGTGAATTTTCTGAATGAAAGATCAAAAAGATAAACAATGCAGATTTATTTTCACAGCCACCTTTGCTCATATTTACTAAGGGTGCCAATATTTGTGGAGGGCACTATAAATATATATATACACACACACACACACACACTAAAAAAATGCTGGGTTAAAAACAACCCAAGTTGGGTTGAAAATGGACAAACCCAGCGATTGGGTTGTTTTAACCCAGCAGTTGGGTTAAATGTTTGCCCAACCTGCTGGGTAGTTTTTACTTAACTCAACTATTGTTTAAAAATTACAGTATTGCTTACTTAAAATGAACCCAAAATATCTTGAAAATTAACATTTATTAATATGTTTAATAAATGAACATTTTAATTTAATTTTAGATTCATTTTAAGCCAGCCATATAGTCATTTTCAAACAATAGTTGGGTTAAATAAAGCTACCCAGCAGGTTGGGCAAACATTTAACCCAACAGTTGGGTTAAAACAACCCAATCGCTGGGTTTGTCTATTTTGAACCCAACTTGGGTTGTTTTTAACCCAGCATTTTTTAGAGTGTATATATAGTCCTGATAAATAGGCCACATTTTTGTTTGTAAAAATTAAGGATGTCAATTTAACAATTAATTATAAAAACATAAAATAGGTATACTATAATATTAACTGTGACTGCACGCCACACACACACACACACACACACACACACACACACACACACACACACACACACACACACACACACACACACACACACACGCCGTCTCATCATAACACACTGCCTGCGTTTGTGTCTCATGCATGGCTTACTTCTTTAACCCAGTGCCCCCAAACACACCCTCTTCTCCTCACACAGTTATTCTCATGTGAAGGACACAGGCAAGTAGCCGTTGCTTGTAAAGCAGAGAGAGATGGATGAGGAGAGCTCATCTGGTAAATAAATATTTGCTGTGGTAGATTTGATTCGCTCATCCTTTCTCTCATCAAGGTCCCTCTCTTTCTGCCCATCTGCTGCACGTTTATGAATACACATTCACGAGTGGGTGGAATCATCAACAGCCCAAAACGATAGTAGCACACAAATGAGATGGTTCAGAACAATACATATACAGGGGCACCAAAATATTTGGAAACTTAAGTCACACTTAAAAATATATGAATGTCATTGCAAAATAACAAACTGCAGCACTGCACAGAGAAGCCTCAAACACACTGAAAACTCAGTATCAAAATCCCACTCCTCGTGTTAAACATAAAACATGGATGAGAAGAGGTTGACTGTGGAAGTTCAGAAGCAGAGAATATATGAAAAATCTCTAAAGTTCCATGAAATTCACAATTTAAAGTGAAAGTTTACCGAAAAAAATCAGATACTTTGAAGCAGGGCCGTAACCACCATAAAAACTGAGGGGGACAAGTCCCCCCACAATAATTAGAAATGGCCAAATTGTCATTTTTGACACAAGAGTGAAAAGTATTTAAAAAAAAAAAAAAAAAAAAAAAATGTAATAAGAGTTTAAATTAATTACTTCACAATTAGTCCTAGAACTTTTTTTATGTACCGTTAATATTTATTTATTCCCTTAAATCCCTTTTAATCATAAAATTATTTAATTCCTTTAAAATAAAAAGAGCAATACCCGCCGACTGATTGAGCTACAGGTGTAAAAGTTATATAATTAATATGATTAATTAAATAAATACAGATCTATTTAAATATAATGAAATATACATATAGAAATACAAATTCTATATGTTTATCCATCCATCGCATAACTTTCAGACAAGCAATAGTCAAAGTTTGCCTTGACGAACTTTACGCTTCTAGTTAAAAATTACGCTTACCACAGTTATATCATTTCAAATTTCAATTTATTTTAATCTACTTTCTTGAATGCAAATTTTAAAATTTTGAATTCCGTTTGCCACCTCAAATCAAATTCAAGGCCTTACACACAGCACCCATAAGCAGGACCCAAATATAAACTCTTGCAAATCTGTTGCTGGTAACTACCCCAGCCTGCGTCGACAAAACACGTGCGACACCTCATTGTCAGGTTTCCTTATTTGCACAGTATATCCGATTAACAGACTAAAGGAGCTTGCGGATGAAAAACGGAAATACATTAATATAAACTCTGAGTGTCAGATTACCAGAGCTTGTGCAAAAGCGAGATAGCGCTTGCTACCTGGGAATGACGCTGTAATTATTGGAGCAGGAGTGTGGATCAAGTTCGTGCTCCCACTGGGACTGAGGCTCAGAGCGAGTAAGATGAGGGGTTTTAGTCGTGATTAGTGCTGTGCACGGCCCTCCAAATGCTGACTGCAGGATAGAAGAGCCACTGCGAGATATGGCCTTGTTACTGTAGCTCTGCTATTCTTCCATCAAAATCAAATCCACTGTCTCTCACTTCCCGTCATGCTATCTGGCTCTAGCTACAACATCTGAGCTGAAATGTCATTAAGATGCAATTAAGATGTAGAAATGTCTGTGATCTCAATAACAGGGCTTGTTAATTAGTGTCTCTGTAGCAGCTAGCTTGCACACAAAACAGTCAGCCAGCGACACACTCACACAGAGCGGATCATAATAAAATGAAATTAAAATTTAAAAATAAACTAACAATAATATATTATATATATAAAAAATATATCATATATAGATTTTCAACATGGTTTCAGACTCAGCCAAGGCCTGGGGCTCCCTCGATGTGATGGTTGTTGGATGGTTTAGTGTCTCTCTCTCTGACACACTCTCATAAACTCCACAAACAGTACATGTGTCTGTCTCTCTGTCATGTCTCCCTTCCTCCTGCCTCAGAGTCATGCTCCTGCAGGACCGGTCAGCATGTCTGCGTGTCTCTCACTCTCTCAGTTAATGAACATTAGGGTGTGCTGTGTCTGGAAGCGGATCCATCCGTTTCAAGCTATTCCTCCTGTCTTTCAGAGGTGAAATCTTTACTTGGCTTTGACAGGACTTTCATCAAAGCTCAGCGTGAGCGAGGGGCTGCTGGCACAAAGCTCTCCTGTTTGTGAAAGCTGGAAGAAAACAGATCTTTCTCTTTTGGCTACTTAATCAAAGCCTTCAAAAGCAAATGATTTCAAATAAAATGGGCCTTTTTATGACCGGTAATTGTCTAGAGTATGGCAGCCAAACAGAGTTAGAGAAGTGATAATTATAATTATAAAAGAATATTTCAGAAGACATGAGAAACAGAGCCGAATTATGACTTTAAGATCTTTAATCTTTAATGTTTGAATCATAATCCCTTATCATTAAACATGCAAAGCACAAATGTTGATTATTGAATAGTGTGCACAACAGGCCGCATACATGATGCACGCTGATTGACGCCGCAGTGGTATAAAGACGCAGTAGAAGCATTTGCCAGTCCAGCTGCTTTTCTATGCTGTAAAGGAACACTACTGGATCATTACTTCTTTCTTATTTACTGTATATCACTGTCAAACATATTAAAATTTTACATTTCGACCACAGACCCACCATAATCAACCAGATTCACATGAAAAAGCTACAAATCTAGATATTTAAGTCAAGTCAAGTCAAGTCACCTTTATTTATATAGCGCTTTTTACAATGCAGATTGTGTCAAAGCAGCTTTACATTGATAACTGGTACATAATTTGGCTGCACAGCAGCTCTTAAATAATAGTGTCAACGCAGGCAGATCAGAAGCACTGTTGAATAAATGTCAAGAATACTGTTGAATATCAAATGTCAAGTGACATTTAAGCCCATCCCAATTAAGAGACAGTTGACCTGTACAGTATTTGGATACTTAAGCCTTAAAAATATGTCTTCCTTTGCATTAGCGAAATTTTAAACAAAGTGGCATTTGTTTAAAGGGGACCCATAATTCCCCTTTTACAAGATGTAATGTAAGTCTCTGATGTCCGCAGAATGTGTCTGAAGTTTCAACTCAAAATACCCCACAGATAATTTATTACAGCTTCTCAAATTTGCCCCTATTTGGGTGTGAGCAAAAACACGCCATTTTTGTGTGCCCCTTTAAATGCAAATTTAAATTCCTGGCCCGCTTTCCAAAAGAAGGCAGAGCTTTAACAGCTTAAAAACTGTAGAATCTCACGCAGCCAAAAAGACGATTGTCAGTAACGGTGTTCAGCCTTACATTGTTCAAACTGGAGTCGGACACTGATCGAGTGACTCAGGAAGAAGTTGCAACGTTTAGAATGCAACTGGACGTTTTGTGCAATTCTAGCATTGAATTGACCCTTGTTTGTGAAGCAGCCCGGTGTAAAATTACGGCATGGTAACAACACCCTACAACAACTCTTTCTCTTCTCTAAAGCAGCCCAACATGGCCTCGCCCCCTTTGTTGCATGTTCTCGGTGGCAGAGTTTATGTAAGTTTTATGGTTAGTGATGTCACTAACCCGGGAAGAAGCTTGTTGTAGTTCCAACCAGCCGTTTGTTGTAGTCCATAAACAGCAAATTCTTTTAAAGAAAATATCTCTCTTTGCATTGAACTTTAAGCATTGTAACTTTGCAGATGCTGTTTATGCTCAAACAGCAACATTACACACTAACTAAAGTAAAAAAAAAAATTAAATCATACAACCCGAATTCCGGAAATGTTTTTAAATTTGGATAAAATGAAAACTAAAAGACTTTCAAATCACATGAGCCAATATTTTTATTCACAATAGAACACAGATAACATAAATGTTTAAACTGAGAAAATTTACTCTTTTATGCACTAAATGAGCTCATTTCAAATTTGATGCCTGCTACAGGTCTCAAAGAAGCTGGCACGGGGGCAACAAATAGCTGAAAAAGCAAGAAATTTTGAAAAGATTCAGCTGGGAGAACATCTAGCAACTATTTAATTTAATTGATATCAGGTCTGTAACATGATCAGCCATAAAAGGGATGTCTGAGTCTCTCAGAAGTAGAGATGGGCAGAGGCTTGTGGAATACTGTTCCTCAATGTCAAATTGCAAAGGCTTTGCAAATCTCATCATCTACAGTGCATAACATCAAAAGATTCAGAGAAACTAGAGAAATCAAGGGACAAGGCCAAAGAACTTTACTGTATGCCCATGGTCTTTGGGCCCTCAGATAACACTGCATCACTCATCGGCATGATTGTGTCAACGACATTACTACACCGCATTCCAAATTATTATGCAATTGACATTGACAGTAAGATTTCAGTACAATAAACATTCAGATTTTAGTTTTTCTAAGAAAATGTTTGTTTGTTTGTTTATCCATGTCTTTTTAGACAACTGGTATCAATCTCAGACAAAATAATTTGCCAGATCTATGGAAACCCTACTTAGAGGTTGTTCCACGTTATTAAGCAAGTTATGGTTCTCATGCAATATGGAGAGGAAGAAAGATCTTTCTGAAGATGAAAAGCATGAAATGGTGCAATGTTGTGCAAAAGGCATGAAAACAACTAATATTGTGTGAAACTGAATGACGATTATCGAATTATCATAAGATTTGTGAGTGAGCACAGCAGAACGTATGTATTTCTAAACCCACTGTAAATGTTTCTCTTTGTGAGGTTTGGTTTGGTTTGGAGTGGCTGAAATGCATCTTTACGCACAACTGCCAGCCTGCATGGAGAGCTTCTTGAGACTCCAGAGACACCAGAAGCTTCAAATACCTGTTTGCTGCTCAACACTGGCTTTTTTTTATAGCTGCCCTTTTAATACAATACATTTTTTTGACAGGAACTTTCATTAATAAGCCTTTATCTGACCGTGTTCTGCTGTGCTCTAAATCACTCACAAATCTTATGATAATTTGATAATCTCCATTCAGTTTCACACAATATTAGTTGTTTTCATGCCTTTTGCACAACATTGCACCATTTCATGCTTTTCATCTTCAAAAAGATCTTTCTTCCTCCCCATATTGCATGAGAACTGTGACTTGCTTAATAATGTGGAACAACCTCTAAGTAGGGTTTCCATAGATCTGGCAAATTATTTTGTCTGAGGTTGATACCAGTTATCTAAAAAGACATGGATAAATAAACGAACAAACATTTTCTTAGAAAAACTAAAATCTGAATGTTTATTGTACAGAAATCTTACTGATTTGTCTCTTGCATAATAATTTGGAACGCAGTGTAAATGGGCCCAGGAATACTTCCAGAAACCACTGTCAGTAAACACAATCCACCGTGCCATCTGCAGATGCCAACCAAATCTCTATCATGCAAAAAGGAAGCCATGTGTGAACATGGTCCAGAAGCGCCGTTGTGTCCTGTGGACCAAGGCTCTTTTAAAATGGACTTTCAAATTGGAAAAGTGTTCTATGGTCAGACAAGTCCAAATTTGACATTCTTGTTGGAAATCACGTCCTCCGGGTTAAAGAGGATGGAGACCTTCCAGCGTGTTATCAGCATTCAGTTCAAAAGCCAGCATCTCTGATGGTATGGGGGTGCATAAGTGCATACGGTATGGGCAGCTTGCTTTTTTTGGAAGGCACTATGAATGCTGAAAGGTATATAAAGGTTTTAGAGCAGCATATGCTCCCCTCCAGACAACGTCTATTTCAGGGAAGGCCTTGTGTATTTCAGATCTGATCCACTCGGTCAACTGTAGTAAATGCTACACAATGGCAAGTGGAAATATTGGTTTAATTCAGCCATGTATGTTTGAACCAGAAACTGATTTGGAAGAAGAAGAGGAAGAGTGAATTATACAGGGTCGTCTACAAGTAGATGTACTGATGGTACAAGTAGATGTATCAGAATGATAATGTGTTTTACGTATCGTTCTCTACAGCATCGGACAAATAATGGTAATTAATATGATTAGCCTTTGGTTTGACTACGTTATCAAAACAGCTAATAATGTATTGCTAATGTTACACAAACAATGTTTCTGTTCACATTCTAACAATCACCATCTTCTGAACATCATAGAAAGTCAGTGGAGAAAAGCTCCGCCCCACGTTTACAGGATTGGTTACATGTTTGTGATGTCTTTGGTACACTGCAGTTTTAAAAGTTTTAAAAATGCCCCACAGACATATAAACAACATTAAAAACTTGATTTTCACCACAGGGGGTCTTAAAGTGTGAATTAATTGTCCAAATATTTTTTGAGGCCAATGTGCACATCTTAAAAAAAAAAAAAACAGTAAGAATGAAATCCCTTGTGTTGTGTAAAGTTGCGGATGAAAGCCCAGGACACGAGCCCCTGAGTGATTCAATGCTGCACCCTCTGCCCTGTTTCAATAACTCAGATTGTGTGTGCTTGTGTGTTTAGCCTCTCACTTCACTGAGCTCAGTTAACACAAAGAAAAATATTAGATCAGCGACGAGGGGCTGTCACAGAAAACTGTCCCCATTGGACTTTCCATATCCCAGCCCTGTTTCCCCAGTCTACAAACTACTCCTGAACCACTTAGCAGAGCACAATACACACCAGCTCACACAAATCACATTACCTGTACCTTCTCAACCTACACAACAGTAAATCAGCCCTAAATCCGGTCTGCAAAGCCATAAAAGTCCTTATTAGCAAAGCTTCTGTGCCTATTTCTTCTTCAAATCTACCAGTGTCAACGTGATTTATGAAAGGCAAAAATATTCTAATTGTCCAGCTGTGTGCCTCTGTGGACTGAGGTTTTCTCAGACTAGCTCAGGGGCTGAGATAATGTGCGAGGGTGTATGAGATGAGCGGGTATGTGTTTTGCTCATTTGATGAAAAGCCTGAAAAGCTGGCCTCAAAACCGCTTAGTGGTTTTCTCCTTGTGTGAGCAGGTCTCAGTATCTGGAGGGGATGCATCATTGGCTGTGTGACACCGTCTATGAAATCCTGTTAGTCCACTTCAGGGCAGAAATCAGCCCAGGAGAGAGAGACGCTCTGTTGAGGATGCCAGGGTGTCTGTCCCACAACAGCCTCAGGTCTCCCACACACACTCCTGATATGGAGGCATGACCTAAATTGAACTGTGTCCGAGCTATTATTTCAGAGTGCAAGAGTTCTCATATATCTATAATCCATTTAGATTAATGAGTAAAAATGTGTTTTCTTTACCAAGAAAGTGGGAAGATGAAAACCACTTTCGGTTTCAAACTTTCACATAGCATCTTTAGGTTATAATAACATTAAAGATTCAAATCCAGATTTTGATTTTCAAAGATTTATTATAAAAACTGTTTGTTTTTTCCCAAAATGCAATAAATCCATGATACGTTTTTCCCCCAAAATGCAATTAAAATGCATTTAATCCATTGAATCAATATAAAAGTTATTTTTCATATTGAAACTGTTGAAAACACACAACAAAGTAAGTTGATCCACAAATATGACAGCTTCTGAACTTGGTCAGTACTAATCTTATATAAACAGGCACTGGACTGAAAATACATTCAGTCATCGCTCCCAAAATGCATTCAACAGGTCATCTTGTTAATGCTATAAATTAATTATGTCTCCGTTTGTCATTACCGATTAAAGAGTATCTGGCGCCACAGCACAGTTAAAATAAAAACAACACATTTCCCGAGTACATTGGAATTGACTGCAACAACCCAGGGGTGTCGCTATACTGCAAACATTCAAACAGCAATTATATTATGTTTTTTTTTCTTTTTCTTTTCTATCAGATGTTTAGAATCAAAACTAGCAATGCCAGATTCGAGAATTAATCATTCTTGGTCAAATGGCTTTTAAAAACTTTTCATGATTCAGTTTTGGGGACCATGACAGAAGTTTGATGCTGTCGTGAAACAAGCAACAGCCGGCATTTTTCCTCCTTCTGAGTGCCTCATCTTCTTATAATCTCCTCACGTAAATGATTAGATTTTGATGGCTTACGTTTCTTACCCACTGCAGAAACCACCACATGTTCGTCAATGCCGTCAAAATTATTAATTTTTCTGTTTTTGTTGATCACAAAGTAACTAAGGAAAACTAGGATTCTGGGTGTATTCAGAGCGCCGCCATTACTGTTTAGTGCATGGAATGGTGCACTGTGATTGGTTGAGTGGATATATCACATTCTGCAGAGAAGGGAGACTAGCGTTTGTCACAGGGAGAAAATAGGGAGAAAACATGACAGAATTACACGGCGGATATCACATTTTGAGTCAAATTAAAAATGGACTTTTCAGTACCGACCAGATACAATACTGATTTGGCAAGAAATCAAGAAAAAAAAGAAAAAAAAAAAAGGTGTTTGTCGCATTTTGGAACTAAATTTTTCATATATATATATATATATATATATATATATATATATATATATATATATATATATATATATACACATACACACATATACATGTATATACATATACACATATACATATATTAGTGGTGGGCCGTTATCGGCGTTTATGTGCTGCGTTAACGTGAGACTCTTAACGGGCGATAAAAAAATATCGCCGTTAATCTATTCTCAAAGTTGGGGATGGGAGCTGGGTCTACGCAAGCTATGATGAGTTTCACCTTAGCCGAACTGACCCTTCGCAAAGACCCGCCCCCCTTAGTTACGGTTGCTTCGTCCGACAAGCAGTGGCGCTGTCACGCCACACACAGTGATAATGCATCACGGAGCAGAGAGGACACTGACAACACGTCGACAGACAAGACAGAGCGGGTTACTTATGATATTTAACAAAGTCCCAGCTTTAAAACTGTGTAGTTTTTTTAAAGAAATTCAAACAATAAAACCCGTTTTCTTTAATGTGTCGTGACCGTGGTCGTGACAGATTTCTGAAGCGCCTCAGCTCAAGAGGCTCGTAAACCGATCATCTCTTACTAGGAGTCCATTTATAGCATCAAATAAACATGAATGAACATGAGAATCGATGTTGTTTCAAACGCGGAAAGATGTCAATATACAAAAGTTTAACTCCACCGAGGTTAATCTTCTAACTCCTATCTGCTTTGTCGGACAAAATGGCGGATTACTTTTAGTCATTTGCTGTGTCCCAATTCGCCCACTTATACTACGCCCTAAAAGTATATACTCTTTCTATGAACAAAAAGTACTTACTTGTGAGTGTGTAGCAAAAGAGTAGACAAGCTTTGGGACATACTAACACGCCATACAATTGCGTCTTTGCTATCTGCCGCATCCAGTCACTGTAAACTGCCCTGTCAATCATCTTACATCCTCCACATTTCATTTAGCTAATTTCCTACCGTATCGGAGAGAAATGCAGCACGTTGATCTGCAGTCGCGAGTCTTTCATGTGGAGAACTCTCCTCATATTAATGCGTAATGATGCATTTAAAAGTTAATGGCCAATCAGATCTTTATAAAAGTCCACATTGGTATTTGCAGATGAAAAATAACACGGGTAACATTAAATATATATTTTCTATCAGTTTGAACTGATTATTAATCACTCAAACAACCTCTCAGCGTTGATCGTGAATATTAGCCTTTATAGTGTGAATGGATCCACACTTCGAAAATATACAGGAAATAGTAGACCATCCGGGGACTTTTGGCATACTCTTTTCAACATACTATGCTTTGGGACACACTTATTTTAATCTCACATACTATATAGGATGGATAGTACGGACATTGGGATGCAGGACAATTTGGGTACCTCACATATTCTGAATGTCTTCGGCAGAATTCAAATGAGCCATTTTAATCTAGATTAATCTAGATTAATTCCAAAATTAATCTAGATTAAAAAAAATAATCTATGCCCACCACTAATATAAATTATATATATATATATATATATATATATATATATATATATATATATATATATATATATATATATATATATATATATATATATATATATATATATATACATACATACACACACATACATATATACATACATACATACATACATATACACATATATTTTAATTCTTTTTCATTTTTGGTATTACATGTTTTCTGAAATGTTGTTTAAATATGCAAAGAAGGCCTAATTAATTATGCACTCATTTGCATACATTACCAGAACAGAAATCTGAACATTTGATAAAGGCAGGTTCAAAATTCTTGTTTCATTTTGTTGACATATTAGTTCTTGACAAAGGTTTTTCAGACAGAATTTTGAATATTTATTTTCATCACTCCAAAAAAGGTCAATCAAAGGCCAGAAAAAAAACATTTTATAAATAAAATGTTGTACAAAACCAGGAAAATGATATATGAATAAACCCCTTCAGAATATAGATAGGAATAAAATTGACATGGTCAAGCATGCAAAAATCTATAGTTATTTTGAACATTTTTCAGGTTAGATTCAAACTTATGTCACCCAGATGAGCACTACATCACCACGAATCTGCCTATTTTTCTAATTTAATCAGACATAAATACAACCTTTTTTATCTGACCTAATTCAGTCAAGCTAGTGTGCAGTTATATAAACTTGGGGCAGCAAAACAATGTGCCGAAGCGGTGTCATTTTTTATCACATTTGCCCGTTTTGTTTTTTTTCCCGTCACACCGAACCTGTTGATAGGGCAAGCACAGTGTTCACCCGTTACCACTACAGGATTCCAGCCAGGTCTATGACACGCCTCAGATATTTGAGCACTCTGTCTCTCTCTCGCTTTCTCAGAGACAGTAAAAGTGATGCATCATCCCATGAGAGCAGTAAGAGAGAGGCAGGTGAGCAGAGTACAATAGAAGTGCTCTGACTGGTGCATCTGTATGTGAAGAACTGTCACTGCATTCTGTAGAGCACACTCACACATACAATAACATTCAAACGGACACGACAGATACATGTACATACAGCCATTACACAAACAATCTCGTACGGAGAAATGAAAAATCATTTACTCACCCTCAATGTGGTTTCAAATCTGTATGATGTTCTTTCTTCAATAGAACATTAAGAATAATTAGGATATACTTTTCCATTTAATGAAAGTTAAAATTTGGTCAGGGTGAGTAAATGAATTGAATTTAACATGTAACCGAGATAGTTATCATAACATGCACTGTAAAAAAGAATTTTATGGTGAAGTAAATACTGCAAAAAAAGGGAATTTTTACATGAAAAAGTAAAAGTAAATTCTATAAAAAAATTCTATAAAATTCTATCTTTTCTGATATTGGTGTTCCCACCATGCACTGGGCCTTGAATAAATAATGAGGTTGATTTTTCACTGTTTTCCACACTGTTTTGTCATTGCTTTTGTGGTTATGTTTAGTAACTTGCCATTTTGTGATATTTGGAGCTCATTTTCTACTCAAAATGCCACATTCACACTCAAAACGATCCATCGAATTTTACCGTCATTGTGTATTGTACTGAGGTCTCTGTGTTCAAGAGCCGCGTTACTTCTAATATGAAGATATGGTATCTACACAATATCTATTGTATTATTTACTTAGATGTTTCTAAGTAAAGCATACACTTTAAAAGCATGGTTTAATTCAGTGCTATATTGTTTGAGTAAAATGTATTGCAAAAGAAACTTCAACAAAGTAGAAATTACTCAACCTTTTACTGGCCAAGTTAAAATTACTTATTTTCTTTGTTAATTTTACTCATCTTAGTTAAGTGGAGTTACTTAATTCCATATTTGAAATTTACTTAAAAAATATGCGTGCAAAAACTTGCGAAAGAAAAATTAAAGGTGCCCTAGATTCAAAAATTGAATTTACCTTGGCATAGTTAAATAACAAGAGTTCAGTACATGGAAATGACATACAGTGAGTCTCAAACTCCATTGTTTCCTCCTTCTTATATAAATCTCATTTGTTTAAAAGACCTCCAAAGAACAGGCAAATCTCAACATAACACCGACTGTTACGTAACAGTCGGGATCATTAATATGCATGCCCCCAATATTTGCATATGCCAGCCCATGTTCCCAACATTATGAAAGGCATTAGACAAGGGCAGCCAGTAACGTCTGGATCTGCACAGTTGAATCATCAGACTAGGTAAGCTAGCAAGGACAATAGCGAAAAACGGCAGATGGAGCAATAATAACTGACATGATTCATGATAACATGATATTTTTAGTGATATTTGTAAATTGTCTTTCTAAATGTTTCGTTAGCATGTTGTTAATGTACTGTTAAATGTGGTT
Source organism: Chanodichthys erythropterus (assembly GCF_024489055.1). NCBI lineage: Eukaryota > Metazoa > Chordata > Actinopteri > Cypriniformes > Xenocyprididae > Chanodichthys > Chanodichthys erythropterus. The sequence continues at coordinate 18,631,278 of NC_090237.1, forward strand.
AAAGTTACCATCGTTTCTTACTGTATTCACGTAGACAAGAGCCGTCGCTATTTTCATTTTTAAACACTTGCAGTCTGTATAATTCATAAACACAACTTCATTCTTTATAAATCTCTCCAACAGTGTGTAATGTTAGCTTTAGCCAAGGAGCACCATCAAACTCATTCAGAATCAAATGTAAACATCAAAATAAACACTGTACTTATGCAGTTAGACATGCTGCATGACGAACACTTTGAAAAGATCCATTTTGAGGGTTATATTAGCTGTTTGAACTTTTTTTTTATGCTGTTTAAGGCAAGCGTGAGCTCTTGGGGCGTGGAGCACAGGATTTAAAGGGCCACACACCCTGAATCAGCTCATTTATAATAATGCCCCAAAATAGGCAGTTAAAAAAATGAATTTAAAAAAAATCTGTGGGGTATTTTGAGCTGAAACTTCACAGACACATTCAGGGGACACCTTAGACTTATATTAAATCTTTAAAAAAAAAAAAAAGTTCTAGGTTTTACTTATTGTTTTTTTACAGTGTATGCTACATTATTTGTGCTTTAATACTTTAATTTTATTTTATACTATTCAAAAAAATTTATTTAAAACTTCACTTTTTGCGAAACGGAAGTTTAGACAGTCTTTTCTTCCCTATTGTTTCATATATCTGCGTGAAACGGCTTCTCAAACAAGAAAAAATGTGATTTTGTCCATCGGGAATTGATTGGATTGTTGGATTGTCATGGTTTGCTACCGCTGTGATCTCAAGTGAGCGACAGATTGTCCCGCCTTCGTTCCAGTAAACATCAATAGAGAAGAGATATTGTTGCAAGAGAGATTAAAAATTACTTTGACTAAAGATTATTAGGGCACAATTTTAAAAATAGAAGATAAAAAGAAAGACGTGCATGGATAAATCATTATAATAAATACTGCAATATTCCATAAAAAAAAAATTTTTGACTTCATTAACTTTATACCACTGCTTCTATAATAAACGCAAACTACTGTGTCATTGTTCAGTAAAATATTCTAAATATTCACATTTTTAATGTGATACTGATATTACAACTTCAGAAAAAGGAGCTCTTTCAGTTTTACAAGCACTGTTTTGTGGGCTCTTGACTCCTTTTCTATTCTGCTTTTAAAGTGTAAAAAAGTGATCTGGTCACCCAATTCAATGAAAAATATTCCATGAATTATTCCACTGGGTAACACTGGGAATCTTTAATTTCTCTGCCCAAATCCTCCCCACTCACGTCTCTCTCCCACGCCCGTCTGATTCGGCAGGGGTCTTTTCAAAACTTCATTTTATCCTCTTCACCTCTTTTTATAAGTTATATTTTTTGGGCAATTTTGCCTTTATTGGATAGGACAGTCGAGGAGAGAAGGAAAAGAGGGGCACTTGATCTAGAAAAGGATTACCAGCTGGGACTCGAACTTATTGGGTCGCCTGAAGCGCTCTTGCGTATCAGACTGCTGCCTACAAAGCTATGGCTCCAACTTCTTCACTTCTAATCCCTATTAGCATCCTTTACCGTGGGAATGTTTCCAGAGTAGGGAAACAGATTTGTTATCTGTCAAAATGACGGTAAGCATTTTGAATTATCCTTCAATGTCTCTAAAGTTTTACTAAACGCTCTGTAAATGCAGGCTCTGCTTTAAAAGGTACACAAACACACAAATGTATGCATACATAAACAAAACCACTTTCAGTAATCCCCGAATACACACTCACAAGGGTCCGGCACAGCGCAAATCAGGTTAGGGATGTGAAATATTTATATGCCGCACCTGCTGATGCCTCATATTTCATTTGGCTCTGTGGCGCGTGGGCTCATCCCTCCTCTCCCTGGCAGACGCGCCTGGCGTGAGGACATGAGGAGGGGAGAGATTACCTCCAAGATGGAGAGGCTCTTCCCTTGATATCTGAGCAACCCTACAGACGGTCTGCCTCATTATTTCCTCTTTAAACTGATTGAGAGAGGAAGACAGGAAAGATCGAGAGAGAGCAAGATAAAGAAAATGAAAGGAGCAGTGGGAAAATAGGGAAAGAGAGTTAAGGAGGTGAGCTGTATGTTGTAAGGTTTGCTTTATTAACAAAGCAAAACTGAACAAAGGTACATCATTTTGCAGATTTCAGTACCTGAAGTGGACGGCAATGTGCTGCTATCCAGTGGTGATTCAGGTTATTTAACGGTGGTTTTAACTTGCTAAATTTACTGACTCTGATATTATAACTCATAATGTCTCATTCTCTAATTTATCTATAAATGAAATCCAGAAGGGATGACTAACAAACGTTACATGCACTGTTTGCATGACATAATCAAACAGAAATCAGTGCAGAAATTCGTCATATTAATTACAATACCAAATTCAATGTTCCAGGCATTTTGTATAAAAAGAACTAAGAACTGTTACTGAAATTTGCTGTGTGGTTTCTTTATATGTACGTACATTACTGTTCAAAAAGTTAGGGTTGGTGATATTTTTTAATGCTTTTTAAAAGATGTCTCATGTGCGAAGATGTCTCAAAAAATGTGTGAAATATCACAATTTAAAATTCTTATATGCTGATTTGGTGCTCAAAGAAACATTTCTTATTATTTTCATCAATGTTGGAAGCATTTGTGCTGCTTAAAGGTGCCATAAAACGCTTTTTCACAAGATGTAATATAAGTCTAAGGTGTCCCCTGAATGTGTCTGAAGTTTCAGCTCAAAATACCCCATAATTTTTTTTTTTAATTAATTTTTTTTTAACTGCCTATTTTGGGGCATCATTAAATATGCGCAGATTCAGCGCACTTCCCCTTTAAATGCTCACGCTCCCCGCCCCCAAGCTCGCGACTCTATAATACATTGCATAAAGTTTACACAGCTAATATAACCCTCAAAATGGATCTTTACAAAGTGTTTCTTACAGTGAATACACTAAGAAACGATGGTAACTTTAACCACATTTAACAGTACATTAGCAACATGCTGACGAAACATTTAGAAAGACAATTTACAAATATCTCTAAAAATATCATGTAATCATGGATCATGTCAGTTATTATTGCTCCATCTGCCATTTTTCACTATTGTCCTTGCTTGCTTACCTGCATAAAGTCTGACGATTCAGCTGTGCAGATCCAGACGTTAATACTAGCTTGTCTAATGCCTTGAACATGGGCTGGCATATGCAAATATTGGGGGCGTACATATTAATGATCCCGACTATTGCGTCAGTGTTATGTTGAGATTCGCCTGTTCTTCTGAGGTCTTTTAAACAAATGAGATTTATATAAGAAGGAGGAAGCAATGGAGTTTGAGACTCACTGTATGTCATTTCCATGTACTGAACTCTTGTTATTCAACTATGCCGAGATAAATTCAATTTTCAATTCTATGGCACCTTTAATATTTTTGTGAAACCATGATACATTTTTTTCAGGATTCTTTGATGAATAGAAATCAATAGAAACTTATGAACACCAAACTTTTGAATGGTAGCATATGTATATTCCACCACATGTTCCATCCAAATTCATTGCCAAACCCAACACCTTATTTTATTTCCTTAAAAATGAAAGAAACAAGTCTGCACGCAATTTTCTTAGAAATTAATTATTATAATTGTTAATTAAATAATTAATTATCAATTTAGAAGTCCTGTAATATAAATATGAAAAATTAATTAAAGTAATTTTTTATTAATTTAATTATATTTTAAAAAAAAAAAAAAAAAAAAAACAGGCATTAAAAATGTGGTACTTATGGAACTAAAAATAAGATGAAAATGGCAAAAACCTGCTTGAGTGTGGACAATAAAGCCACTTTACAAGTCTTGTCTTCATTTGGAGGCCTTTCTTAAAAAATAAAGATATCAGATTGATTTGATTAAAATTTGATTATAAATCTGATTTCATACGCAACCAAAAATGCTATATTAGTTCAACAATACTTTGCACACAGAAAGCACAAAAAGTACCATCACTACCAAAAAATAGGAGAAAAAACCCTCACTTCTACAACAGCACAAAGAGAACCAGCAGGGGGGCATGACACTGCGAAGATCAAACGTTCTCCACTTCAGCCTCTGAGGGGTTTTTTTTTGTCCTGTGAAAGCAGTCTCCCTGTCCAGTCAGACCAAAAAGTCTCCATACCCACACAACTTGCACAAACCGAGATCGAAAAAGCATCCGTCACACAGCCTAGCTCCTCTGCTAATAATTGGTTGAGCAACAAGTCGTGCAATAAGTAAAGCAAACAGAACCTGTTTCCAGAACATGCAGACAGATGTTTTCTCTAATGCTGTTGGATAATCCCTTAACCCCCTGAAAAACAAGATCATTACAGCTATTCCACACGCTGGATCTCAGCCACTGGTCCTGACATGCTTTTAGCCTCCAATGGGTTTGCCATTATGCAAATAGATGGTTCTCGCACGAACACCCACACAAGCACACACGCTAAGACAACTCAATCAGTAGTCATATAGGTCTACTGTATATGCGACTATAAAGATCTTTCATTAATGGTAAGATGACCTGTAAGTGAGGTAAACTGAATTTCTGGGCTTATCTGAGGAGCTTATCACGAATGGACCTGGCATAAAGGCAGGAAAGGGATAACGTACATCCAGTGGAGCATGTAGGGCTTGAAAGGTCGGCCGTGAGATTTGAGGGTAGATTCGGATGACTGATAATTCGTTTACCTTCATGTCGTTCCAAGGCTGTATGATTTTCTTTCTGTTGTGGAACAGAAAAGACAATATTCTGAAGAGCGGTTGGGTCCTTGGATCCCACTGACTTGACTTTTTTGTATGGACAAAAAAGAAAAAAAAAGAAACAATAATTCAAAATGGATTCTGTGTTCTACAGAAGAAAGTAAGTCATTCAAGTTTTGAAATGACTCTCTTTACATATTTATTAATTGCACAAACACATCCAGACTGACAGTTGATTTTGTTTATTTATTTATATATTTTTTGCATATTTGAGAGTTTATTACAAAAAAAAAAACAAAAAAAAAAAAAAAAAAAAACATGCTGGATATGATGCATAGCTTGAGATTTAAAGGGAAAGTTCACCCAAAAATAAAAATAATGTTATTTATTACTCACCCTCATGTCGTTCTACACCCGTAAGACCTTCGTTCATCTTCGGAACACAAATTAGTCAGTGATTCGGATCAAGTATAAAACTGCTAAAACTATGTGACTGGCACTCCGAACAACTGATTTGAAACAAAAGATTCAAAGCAGTGTTTTGAAATCGGACGTCACTAGATATTTTTGTAAATTCGTTATTTTGTTTTTTTTTTGGTGAACAAACAGTATTCTCGTTGCTTTATAATATTAAGGTAGAACCACTGTAGTCACATGAACTGTTTTAAATATGTCTTTAGTAGCTTTCTTGATCTTCAGAAGTTCAGTGATATTGTTGGCAATAGAGGCCTCACTGAGCCATCGGATTTTATCAGAAATATCTTAATTTGTGTTCCGAAGATGAACGAGGGTCTTACGGGTGTAGAACGGCATGAGGGTGAGTAATAAATGACAGAATTTTCCTTTTTGGGTGAACTAACCCTTTAAGACTCTACAGAGAAACATTGCATTCAGACACATCACAGAAATAATGAGGTTCAAGTTCACTCATTAAGCCGCCTGATTTCAAAGCCCTATCACAGTGGAAGTAAATGACCATCTTTATCTACATTTTGGTTCACTGAATATGTCAGTTCTGATGACAGGAATCTATTTATGTTTCTATTCACAGTTTCTTCTCTGTTGTGTAATGTTATTTAGTTCATTTCTTCTTGTTCCCTTTTTTACCACGTCTTTCACAAATTTATCTAATTTTGACACTTCTTGCTCTGCACTCCCCCAAGCATCATTAAATGAATCTTTTTTCCCCTTTTCAGGCTTTTCTCACACAGAGTTCAATTCAACAAAGTAACTACAAAAGTATATTTGCATAACCCACAAAACCTTTGCACCAAAGAATCTTTTCTGCACCAAAACTACTATCATAAGGTGCGCTGCTAAAATTGTAATTCTCTGAAAAAAAAAAAAACACAATTAAACAAATCATTAAAAATAAAAGGTCAGTTTCAATAAATCAAACCATATATGATGTAATAACACAATAAACGTTTAAATAAATAAATAAATAACAAGTCAGGACGATAGGTCAAGAAAAAAAAAAAAGTTGAGACGATGACTTTTTCAATAAAGGGACAATAACACTATAATTTTCATTCCACTGACTTCCATTCATTTGCATGCAAATGCAGGAGACAGGAAATGCAAGCTTGTGCTAATTTTGCTGCCTTCCAAACACCAGTTAGGCAGAGTTCACCAAATACTTGTAACCAACAGAAGACTTGATTTGAAACTTACAAAAACGTAAGACTGATTAACAAATTGCTAGTTGGTTAGACTAGGTCTTAAAGGGGACCTATAATTCCCCTTTTCACAAGATGTAATGTAATGTCTCTGGTGTCCCCAGAATGTGTCTGCGAAGTTTCAGCTCAAAATACTCCACAGATCATTTATTATAGCTTGTCAAATTTGCCCCTATTTGGGTGTGACGCTATTTTTGTGTGTCCCTTTAAATGCAAATTTAAATTCCCAGCCCACTTTCCAGAAGAGGGTGGAGCTTTAACAGCTCATGCTTCGGTTGCTCAACAACAACAAAGCTGGAGAATCTCACGCAGCCAAAATGTCGTTTGTCAGTAACGGTCACTGTTTAAACCGTAGTCGGACACTGATAAAGAGACTCAGGAAGAAGTTACAACTTTTAGAATGCAACTGGACGTTTCTGAATGGTTAGTGGATAAATTTATGTAGTTGCTGTGGAGTTGATTGTTAATCTGAATGTTAATCTTTTGTGCAAATCCAGCGTTGAATTGACCCTCGTTTGTGAAGCAATCCAGTGTCAAATGACGGCATGGCAACAACTCTACTACAACAACTCCTTTTCTCTAAAGAGGCCCAATATGGGCTCACCCACTTTGTCAAGTGTTCCCAGGGGCAAGATTTATGTAAATTTTGGTTTGTGATGTCACAAACCCGGGAAGAAGCTCGTAGTAGTCCCTACCAGCCGTTTATTGTAGTCCTTAAACAGTGAATTCCTTAAAAGAAAATATCTCCCTTTGCACTGAACTTTGAACTATTTGTATCATATCTTTGCAGATGTTGTTTATGCTCAAACAGCAACATTACAAACTAACAAAAGTTTAAAAAAAAGTGAAATCATAATCAAGGTCCCGTTTAAGATACGGTCTTAACTTAGTGGCTCTGTTTATGCAACTGGCCAGTGCGGTATAATGTTCACTTAGTCAGCCACTCTCTCCCTGTCAAAAAGGTTCAGCATTTTCTAAGTGCTAGAGGAAACAGAACGACTGTCCCACACATCCAATTCCAATCCGGAGGCACCTTCTCACCCCCTTCAGTCTCAGAGAGGTGCCTCGTGTGCTCCGCACCTCCATCTTGTCAGCAAATCTGTGAGGCTAAACCCTTAACAGAGAAGAAGGTTCTCTGAGGACAGCACAAGGAAAGAAGGCAGTGCGCTGTGTAAAACCAAGTTCGGCTGCTTTCTATACCAAATCAAAATCAACACTCAACTTTGCTTTTAAAGCCCTGCTAAATAATTTCACATCATTAGTGTGAAAATAAATCTGAAGACATTTGTTGTCAAGCACCACAGGCACAGAGATCATGCTGGAAAGTGGATGAGGAAAATATGCAAATTGGAGTTGCAAAGGCACAAACAGTAGAGAAAATTATGGTTAGATACTTGTCTGGGCATTTGTTCCTCAATTAAACCAAATAGGATTTGCAGGAAAGTGTGAGTGTATGTAACCTTGAGGAGAGAAGGTGAGCTGAGAGTCCACATTGTTGATTTGTACTCACAAACCAGCAAATATCCCATAATATATTCAAAAATCTTCCATAATAAAAAATTCAGATATATCCACATATAGGGAAGGATGACTAACACTTCTTGCTTTAACGTATGTAACTCAGTGTTATTTCAAACCTTGATATAATTTGCTCACATTTATCTGCATTAAAACCTCAAAATTTTCCCAAAATTGTGTAAATTGCAAAAGCACTGACAAACTGATGAGCAAACAAACCCTGTAACTTCTGATCTACACTTCTCAATCTTTATAGTAGATTGTTAAATGTGTCTTCTTTTTGGAGAACTGGTTCTAAAAGAACAACAAATTCAAACCGGAACTATTTTAAAGATGTACTACTGTTCAAAAGTTTGTGGTCTAAATTGAAGGAATTAATATTTTTATTCAGCAAGGATGCATTAAATTGATCAAAAGTGACCAATTTTTTTAAACGGTAGGGTATGTTTTCTAACCCAAAATTTGTTAAAGGTGCCGTAGAATGTCTTTTCACAAGATGTAATATAAGTCTAATGCTGTGTTCACACCAGACGCGACTTGCGCGAATAAACCGTGCTATTCGCGCGTAGTTGGACGCTTGAACATTTTGAGTTTACTCGCTTCATTCGCGCGTGACATTCGCTTCATTCGCGCGTGAAAATCCCTTCAAAACAGACGCGAATTTGCGTCATGAGAGGGGCTCTCCCACTCCTTTATGTGTCCCAGACTCTCCCACTGCTTCTGCACACTTCCTCTGAATAAACACAACTTGTCAGTGGGGAAATAATTGTAAATTTCAGCGAATAAGCTCAATTGGTCGTCTTTAGTTGGCTTGTAGTCTTAATATGTATTTATATATATGTATATATAGCTCAAATTGAGTAAAGACCGTTTTTTACAACTTATCAGATTGTCCGACCTCCTCACTCACTTTCTTTCAAACACAGTCCTTTTTATTTCTGTTTCTATAAATGTATGAAGATGTACAGCGACGATGATTTTGTCCTCCATTGTTGTTTCGAATTTCTGCCTCAGCTCGCTACGTCACGTCACTACTAGAGCAAGCTCCCGATTGGTTAACGCGGTGCGGAAATTCGCCAAAGTTCAGATTTTTCAACTTGCGCAATTCGCGCCGCGTCATTCGCGCGAATCGCGCCGCAGGATGTCAATTCGCATCTTTGCATTGACTTAACATGTAAATCACTCGCGCTTACCGCTTCATTCGCGTCCGGTGTGAACGCACCATAAGGTGTCCCCTGAATGTGTCTGTGAAGTTTCAGCTCAAAATACCCCATAGATTTTTTTTTTCTTTCATTTTTTTTAACGGACTATTTTGGGGCATCATTAAATATGCGCCGATTCAGGCTGCGCAATCCCTTTAAATTCTAGTGCTCCCTGCCCCCAGAGCTCGCGCTTGCCTTAAACGGCATAAACAAAGTTCACACAGCTAATATAACCCTCAAAATGGATCTTTACAAAGTGATCTTCATGCAGCATGTCTAATCGCGTAAGTATGGTATTTATTTGAATGTTTACATTTGATTCTGAATGAATTTGAGGCTGTGCTCTGTGGCTAATGGCTAATGCTACACTGTTGGAGAGATTTATAAAGAATGAAGTTGTGTTTATGCATTATACAGACTGCAAGTGTTTAAAAAATGAAAATAAGGACAGTCTTGTCTCTGTGAATACAGTAAGAAACGGTTGTAACTTTAACAACATTTAACAGTATATTAACAAAATGCTAACGAAACATTTAGAAAGACAATTAACAAATATCACTAAAAATATATCCTGGATCATGTCAGTTATTATTGCTCCATCTGCCATTTTTTGCCGTTGTTCTTGCTTGCTTACCTAGTCTGATGATTCAGCTGTGTTTTAATTCTAGGGCACCTTTAAGCAAATAATTAAGCAGTGAGAATCGAAGTTGCAACTTGAATTGGACTGAATTAGCAACCATACCCTGCAACACTGCTGTGCAGAGGCACAATGCCGTTGAGGTGGTCTCTGTTTAATTAGCTAAGTCTGACTACTACGTAGCACCTTTATATTTCACAACCATGTATACTTTCACACAGTAAGTAACATGACCAAATGTGTTGACAAACTTTGAAAAGAGGCGGCCAGTCTCTATGACGACGGTGATGTCAAGCAGATTGGGAACAGATTCCCAATGTACCGTTTGCTTTTGCAGCCTGTGCAATGGCTCGGTTGCCCAACAAGTTTCTCAACCTGCAATCTGCCATACTGACAAGATCGATGGAATGAAACTTTTGCTGTTTTCTCCAGGTGTCTGTCTTCATTATTTCAGCTGTTTTTCTTCAACTATTGATTCTTGTGACATATATAAGTGTTTGCTACCAAAACTTGTTTAGTGTAGTCCAGTCTTTTGTCTTTGTTAGAAAAGATCTGGAGTTTCCTTTGACAGACCTGTGATCTGAGTCAGGTGCATTCTCACTCGAGTCTTTATTTAGTAGATAAAAGCTTCAGTAGATAGTTGTTCCCTGGGACTCTCTGGAAGTAAGGTGATCTTCAGGTGCAACCTGCAGGTGTGGGTTCTTCTTTTTGCACCTCAGTGTAATGTTCACAGCATGGATTTAAAGGGCTCCATTCCAAGTACCCAAGAAAAAAAAAGTATATCAAACAATTTGCCCACCTGCTATCGCCGCCTGTGACAGACCCAAGTGGACAGCAAAAGGAATTGAGCAAAGTTTACAAAGAGAATCTTTCAGGCGAAAATGACATGACAGCTTCCCCGCTAACATCTGTAAGCGCTGTTATGGCCATCTGTAAAAGTGACTGTGACTGCAGAGGATCTCAGGCAAAAGGTCTTCAAGAAATCACATGTCCTTCAAATCAAAACTAAGAGCAGTTGACTGCTGGCCATCTGGTTTAAATCATCTCAAAATGGCTGAAAGAAATGCTACATCTGTTTTTTAGTCAACAAGAAGAGCTGGCAGACTTTGTTCCCTTGCATCTTCTCCCTTATTAACTACAAAATTACATAAAGTGGCCACAAAATGCCTTTGGACACTTTTGGTCACAAAAATCTCTGAATGTCATATCAAGCCAAGTGGCATTTGCAAACAATTTATGCTAGAGCTTGTGTCTAAATTCACTTTCATGAGCCATTTTTGCAATTACATTTAACCAAAGTCTGACAAGATAGGAAATCCAGATACTTAGGCTTAACTTTGAATAATTCAACTTTTTTCCATAATTCCACAATTGTTTGATTAGCATTACTGAAACAGACAGCCTATAAGACCTACTGTATCACACAGATACAGTACCACAACAAATGCTTACCACTAGTTCTCCTAAATAGCAGTAAAAGTTCTTAGCTAAGAGTTTTCTCTTAAAACCTATTCACAAAGCTGCTGAGACAAACTTTTACTAAGGAATAGACCAAAGTCTTAAGGGCGGGGTTGACCTCGTTGCAATGGAGTAAACACACAGTGATTGGCTGATGGGGGAGGAGTCAGCGATTTAATCATAGAAATATTGTAGAATGAGGTGTCATGTTTCCACATTAAAATAAAGGTTTTAGAATACAAATGTTGCCCTCTTCAAATAAATATTATTTTAATAAAAAAAGTCTAAATAAAATGTTGCCATTGTTGCCATAAAGGTTTTAAAATAAATAATAGTGTCACTATTTAAACTAGTATATACAGTTAATTGTAAAACCACTGCCACAGGTAATCAGACAATTTCTTAATTATTTGTTAAAGTTTTTTTTGGGGGGGTCTCATTGAAGATTCAAATCTATAAATCAAAATGTATTGCATTTATGAAGAAAAAGTTCAGCACCCAAGGCTCTATCGCTATGATGTTCAGTGTCTTTGGGTGGATTAGGACTGTTTGTGATTTGGTCTTAGAGACTTAGGAGTCCTCTTGACTACTCCTAACTTTTCACAGACTTAAGAGCTAGTTTTAACACTAAAATGCTTTGTGAAATACTCAGAGCAAAAATTTAGGACTCCTAAAATTAGGACTGACACGCCCATTATTTTTAAGAGTTTCTCCTAAATCGGCAAGTTAGGGGCTACTTTTAGCCTTAAGATGTTTTGTGAATACGGCCCCTGATGTTTTTCCTCAACAGTTAACCTAACGTTCGCTTAAGAGAGATAATGTTTGTGTGAATACTCGCCAAGACAGATTTTGTTTTTTTAAATACTGCAATTCTATGTATGTGTATATAGGATCGTGGCGTTTTTGTGCACGCGATCCGGATCTGTCAGTGCAAGTAAAGCCGGGGTGAGCTCAGCCTTAATGTTTTAGCTAGTTGTTAAGTGTGTCCCCATCTTAAGATCGTTTTATTTATCAGCATGAGTTTGACAATCACATTTCATGGTTCAGATTCATGCCATCGAGAATTCGCTATGAATATTCACAAAGTTGGAATGCTGTGTTTTACAACAATACCAAACTTGTGCTGAGGGAAGCACCAGTCGTCCAGAAGTGAGAAAAACAGATTTTTTTCATGGACAAAGGAAAGGTAGTCCTCTCAGAAAATGTACAAATAAAGATACTTTTAGATATTTGGAGCATTGGGATCACTAGATGAGGGCTTAATGAGCTCATTATTGTGAAAACCTCAAATTCGACCAAAATTTACATTTTTCACTTGTTTTGCCTGAAGCTCGAAATTAGCCCATGCACATTCTGACTAATTTTGACAGCACGGGTCACATTTATTAATGTAGGTTAGTTTCAATACACTACCACTCAAAAGTTTGTGGTCAGTAAGATATTTTAACGTTAGTGAAAGAAATCTCTTATTCTCACCAAGGCTGCATTATTTGATTAAAAACACAGTAAAACAGAAGTACTACTGAAGCGAAACCAGACCAGCACTGCAAAGGGTGCCGGAAACAATCGCACTTGGACTCGCACAGCAGCAAACGTGACCTGTGTGAAAGCCCCCCAAAGCCCAAAGTATACTTCAGCCACAGACGGTGCGCGCACAATGGCATATGTGCGAGTGACTTGAGCGACAAAAAGTTTACTAGAAGTTTACCTTCTTTCCGCACTCACGGCAAAGAGAGTACACCAACAAAGCATAATGCAGAAAATTAAGTATACCTGGGTCTTTAGTTATAATGGTGTCGACTTGTATTGTTCCCGGGTGCAAGAATTCAAAGAGAAAACGTTTAGTGAGAGTGAGTTATTTTCGGTTTCCAGTGAAGGATCCAGCGTGTTGTAGGCAGTGGCTAAAAGGCATAGAATTGTAAATATGGAGAGAACCCCGCAATGGAAAATCTGAAAAACCTCAGTATTTCTAATCAACATTTCAAACTGGATGACAATGAACAAAGTGTTTTAAGCAAAACAGAGGGGGAAAAAAATGAAAGAAACTGCCATTCATTCATTTCCGCCCCAAAGAAAGAGCAAACATTGTTCATTTACATATACTACTGACATAGTAACAATACAAAGTGGATTGAAAATCTGGGAAACAGACACATCACAAATAAAACTTAAGAAAGCGCTGCCCTTCCACAGTTTAACTGACAGACATTCACCAAACAAATGCTTTCAAAGTGAGTATAATAACAGGAACACAGCACTCACAAGAGACAGGCAGTTCAAGGTGGTGAATTTGTTACAGCTTGTCTTTTGATGGCTAAAACACAGCATGTTCAATCCCTCCCTGGGAAGTTTAAAATATTAAACCTAAAAAACATCTAGGTGAATTAGAGGGCCCGAAACGCTCTCACACTGAGCCTTGAGACCTCCTCAACATCAACTACTCAACTAGTCGCCCATCCACTCCACATACCTCTCCATTTCCTTTACCCTTTCCCCCGCAGTACTTCATGCCAGCGAGACAAGGCAACACACTGGGTGTGTAGGCAGGTAACTCATTACATGGAAAGGCACGGCAGCTCATTAGTCATCGACACAGACCGAGCAAGAAAGACACAGCGAGTGAAAGTGATAAAAGGGGAGATAGAGAATTGGCTTGTTCTTCCAGTGGCTGTGGGCCTGGTGATCTCTCCTCCCAGTACGAGCTCCTTATGTAAGAACTGAGGAAGACAGACAGCTGGGACTCACAAATACACACACACACACACACACACAAAAAATCATAGCCCTGCTCCTGCCACCTACAGCTCAGCTGTGCAGTGTGAGCCGGGAATGGGGATTGTCAGCCCCATGCCAGGATCTTTCCTACACGCTAACTCTGACATTTCCCCTACAGGGGCCGTGGGCCGCAGCCTGGAGATATGAATCAAAGAAAGCAAAAATGGGGCCAGGCGTCAGATAGAAGGCTCTAACGGCAGAGCGAAACAACATTGTCGGATAAAAAGCACGGGGAGGCATCTTTCCCCAATCCGTGTCGACTGGCTGTGTTGATGGGAATGATTCATAGCCATTTCAAAGGGGCCAGTTCAATGCAATGTGAGAATTGTTATCTCATTGTTATCTCATTGAATCATTTAGCAGACACTTTTGTCCAAAACGAAAAAATGAAGAGAAGCAGAAGCAGAACAATAGAAGCAGTTAAACCAACAAAAAAGCAACAATATGTACTGTATGTGATAAGTCCAAAGGTGCGTCCCAATTCGTGTACTTGTGCACTATTCTATGACGTTTTTAAGTACAAATAGTGCGAGTAGTGCGTTCACACTGAAAATTCCAAAATGAAAAAGTACACTTTAAATACCCGGATGATGCACTAAATTAACGGAAAAAACGAAGTGTGGAATATTGGACACTTCATGCACTCAACTGTCGCAGCTTTAATTACATAGCGGAGAGGGATGGGCATCAGACTCTGATGTTAAATGACAAAATAAGCTATACAATTCACACACTACATGGATGAGTACATAGTGCATAAGTACATAGTGTATAAGTGTATAGTGCGTCACTTGGGACACAACTCAAGTTAGATGACATGTAGCAAGGTATTCCCACCAGCAGGGAACAGTCAAGGTAAAGGTCCATGAAAGTGATTTTGTGCCTCTTTGGGATGGCGCCACAAGCTGCTGACCACTTGCAGAATGCCAGCTTGTGGAGGGCACATAAGTCTGTAGTTAGTTTAGGTATAGGGGTGCAGAGCCAGTGGTTTTTCTGTGGTCAAAATCAGTGCCTTGAATTTGATGCGAGTGGCTATTGGTAGCCAGTGAAAATTGATGAAGAGGGTTGTTATATGTGCCCTCTTGGGTTCGTTAAAGACCACTCTCACTGATGCATTCTGGATCACTCGCAGAGATTTGACAGTACATGCTGGAAGGCCTGCCAAGAGAGCATTACAAGTCCAGCCTGGATAGAACAAGAGCATGGTCAAGGAGTTTCTGATAGAAAAGGCCTGATCTTCCTAATGTTATATAAGGAAAATCTGCAGGACTGGGCAGTTCTAGCAATGTGGTCTGTGAAGTTTAGCTGATCATCAATCACAACTCAAAGGTTCCTGGTGATATCAATCCAAACCTGTATGATTGTTTGGTCTTTCATGAAGCACAAAAGGTGAATACAGAGGATTGTGATTTTGGCTGACAGATACAAAAAGTACCATAAAAAAACATAAATGTTCTTCAAATAAACCCTTACTTAAGGCTCGTACACACCGGGACGATTATCGTGTGCTTATCGCCAGTGTTTTTAGAGACATCTTTCGTGTTCATACCCAAGCGATTTTCTCTGGCGATGCACAGAGTGAACGTGCAAATTCACTCCATGACAGTATATGGTGCTTGTGCTGAATCTTAGAGCAAATAAACATAAATATGATATTAATAAAATTAAAGAAGATAAAAATACAGATACAAAATGGCATAAACATGACATGAGATGGTAGTCAGAAACTGTAGTGCAAATGAGTCACAATGAAAGTAGTGCAAGTGAACGGTAGTGCAAATAAACATATTTATGAAATAGACATTATCAACTATATTTCTTGAATGTAAAAAAAAATAAAAATAAAAATACAGAAAAAAAATGGCATATAATCCTCATCTATTGGTGTGGCCAAGAACTGGCAAAGAACCCATAGTTTTTAGAGGTCTTCCTCGTCTACTTACTACCTCTTCGTCGTCTTGGTGTCAATGTGTATTCGGCAAGAGTAGTAGGGGATAGAAAAACTCAAATAATACAAAAATATGCTCATTAATATTCTCTAAATTCGCATTACAATTTATTGAAATCAGATGTTGAAATTGTTTAGAAAAATTCTGATTTTAAAATAGAATTGCACATTGTTTAGGTAGGAACATGGTTTTGAAACAACTCCAATTTCTATGGTAAACTGTGAATTGACCAGAAAAACATTGGTTTTACGATTTGACTTTACAGTTTAAAAAAAAGATTTACAAAATAATAAACCTCACATTTCGACCTGTAAATTTTTAGTTTTTTTGGAAAAAGGGAGTCAAAATGATAAATTATTATATTTACATATTAGATGTGCCAGTATTACGTATTACTGTATACTGCGGTAATTAGCATGCAAATGTGTATCATGGTCATGTCAAAATATTGTGAATAAAACAAGTCTACCCCTAATTCCACCCCTGTATAACCACCACTGCACTAACACACTGCTTTATTAATTAGGATGAACAGAAAAATGCCATGAAATCTTTTCTGCAGACAGTCAGTTCCCTTCAGAGAAACATTCATATAAAGCCAATTTACAAGCCAGCCTTATCCCTTACAGCCTTGTTTTCATTCATGTAAAACTAAATATGTTGTCTACCCTGACTATGGTCCATTACAGGTTCTCTAAAGCTATACAAAAGAGGAAGAGAACAACATTTATGCCATTATTCACAAAAATAAATGTTAAGTCTACCTGAGTACAATGTTAAAATTTATAATAATGATGGGGTCTTTCTAATTGAAAGTTAAAAAATAATAATAATTTTAATAATTATTAATAAGGCCCCAATACCCAATACTTTTTCACAAATTTAGATGCCAATGATGGAAATATTTGTACTGTTTGTACCCTGAGGAGACATGAACCACTTGGACTTGAAGAGAACAAGCTTTTCTATTTATCTCAAAATTCATAGGAGGCCAGCAAACACATGTTTACAGATATCAAACCCTAAACCTGGCTTCACAGACATTTTTGGACTGGAAAACATTTCTGGGGGGCTGAAGAAAAAACCATGAGAAATAATCTACATTTTTAGCTCCCAAATACCACATAAGCAAAGTGTGAACAAAATCAACACAGCAAAACACTTCCTTAAATCTGTCTGATTTGACATGGACTGACCCAGTTGGTTCCTCTGAGTATTGTTAACTAGCAAAGGTTGAACCTGCAGAAGTGTGAATGAAATATGACAGGAGCAGCCTGTATATTCTGCTAAATATTTCCCATCATCTGCATTATGCTGATGCACTCCGATGAACTTGGCAAAATACATTCTCTTAAGCTTGTAGTCATGTATAGAAAAAAATCAGGTATATTATTTTAATACTTAGAGTAGTGAAAACACATTTGCATAAATGTTGTGGGCTAGACGGATAAAAATCACCTTGTTCAATACGACTGCGCTGAAAGGCTACAGTTGTGACTATATGCCAACATTTTTATGAAACGTTATGAGCGACGATCGATACAATAAAAAGCCTAGACCTTTAAACAGGAAACTGGATGAAAAGCCTGTTGCTATTCTGAGATGTCTTAGCTGTGAAGGCGGCATTATCAAGAACATAACACTTAGTGACAGACAGCACAGGAGGAGGTTTCTCTGAACTCCTCAAGGGCCTCAAACATGACAAAAACTGCAGGAGTCTTGGACCAGTGTTGCGTATATGTTCAATGGGGTTCACATGAGATCCTTTCACGCTTTCCGAATTGGCTGTCGGTGTATCAAAGTCAGACTGACGTATGCTCAGCTCTCGTGGTTTGTCGCAGTGTCTCTTAACAAGCCAAAACTCAAAGCAGAACACCAGATGAAGATGTTCTTCTAAACGAGTTAAACAGCAACTCGGTACCACAGAGCTCAGTGATGTTTTATTTAACATGCTGGTAGCATGACTATATTTAGCTCTGTGTATCATCTTTTGTTTAGTTTCGTTTTGTTTTTTTCATTAGGAGTGGAGCTAGTTTGCCCTGTTTAGGGTCTACCTGGAGATCTCAGAAAAGTGCAAAATAAATCGAACAAATAAATGACACAGATTTCAGTTCATTTATTTCCTTCAGTTAATTTATATATATATATATATATATATATATATATATATATATATATATATATATATATATATATATATATATATTTTGTATATGCCCATGTAAAGTTCATATTTAAAATGCTAATAATTGAATAACTGTTAAATGTAATGTTTAGCAAATCTTTCAGTTTTAATCTACATTATAACATTCTGATTACTAAATTCACTTTCACATTTAAAACTATAAAAATAAGCATTTGCTGCAACTCAATTCACCTACTTATACTATGCCCTAAATGTATACTCTTTTTGTGAAGAAAAAGTACATGAGCGTAAAGCAGAAGAGTAGGCAAGTTTCGGGACATACTGCCACGTCATAACTGCTGTTGCATAGTTACATTACAAAGTAAACTGGCCTGTCAATCATCTTGTTACAGTTAATGTCCTTAAAAAAACACTCCAGATTTCATTTCATTTACACTACTCAACAATTCTTCATACCGTATTGGAAACAAAATAAGTATCACATTGATCTGCCAGTTGCGGGTCTTTCATGTGAAGAACTCACAATGGGAAGTAGCAATTTACTTATATCTGCAAGAACTGTAATAATGTAACGGTGAATCCCTATTATGCATTGGTTCACAACCAAGGACCCAGACCCCGCTAAGGGGCTTTAGCAAACCTCAAATGCCCTGTCCCAAATGCCCTATAATACACCCGGCTCAATGCGACGCAAGGCACAGCGCAAGTGTGTTTGCTAGTTTGCCTCCGGTGGCGTTCGCGTTTTCCCGTTCAGCGCTACGTCCTTAAATTAGTAAATGCATTTGCGCCAGTTAGTGCGCCCATGGGCAGCTGGTCTAAAAAAGAGGTGTGTTCAGGCGCATTGCTATTTTAAGGAGCTGAAAATAGACTGTGCCATAGACCAACTCAAACCTGGTCTAAAGTCTAAAGTCAATGGCGCAATATTTTTTTGTTGGTAGAAACTGCGCCTCTGGGCGCGTCCACAGTGCGCGCTGACTTTGCTTATTACACACAGGGATGAGCATCACACAAACATGCCAAATATTAAAAACAAAAGGATTACAGTGTAAAAGAATTTTATTGTGTAGGCTACATAAATATAAAAATGTAATGATGAATAGTCATTGCGTGTATTAGAATTAGGCTACCTATTTTCAATTCAGCCTATTACTACTTATAATGATGAACGAAATTGGCTAATTAATTGAACAATCGTGCCAATACACACACATATATATTAACTGACTCATCGCGCGGAGCTATTTGAAAGCCTGCATTTGCAAGCCTGCTTTAACTTCACGCATGAGCAGATCCGTTTCTTCGCTTGAAAAGCGTTCAGCTTTTCCGCCAACAAATTCCACCATGTAAATAGCAGTCCACCATGGCGCGAGTGCATCTCGCTCTTAAAGGGAATGGGAGATGACACTCTGATTGGTTTATTGAACGTTACGCCCATTACTCATTAAGAGAATAGGGACAACCCATTTCAAAAATGCGCCCCGGCCCACGGACCGTTTTTCCATCGTTAAAATAGCAAAAGTGATTTGGACACGCCCTGAGTGCACCTGTGCCGTGCGCTTTACACTCTGCGTTTAGAGCGTTAAAATAGGGCCCATGGTCTTCCTACGAGTCTGCGCTTTCGTGATATAATGCCGCTTTGACTGTTGGGAAGATGTCTGCTGCGGAGCTCGTACAGGGCACATATCGACTGCAAAGGGGGCACTCGTGAGGACCCTTCTGAGACTTAAATTTTACAAATGGGACACCCTACAGTCTCGTGGACTTGACGGACACGCGCACGTGGCATCCATTGTAAGTCCACTAGACCGAAAGTGCTATAAAGTGTGCCATTTGGGACAGGGCCAAAAATGGCCTAAAAATTACACAAGATTATTTAAATTGAAACAAAACCAGCATGAAATAAGCTAAACCAATGTTTCTTATTCCAATCAATTTTTTTTTCTTTTTCTCTGTTTTATTTCTTTGAAGAACCACTGCCTGCTTCCTAGAAAAAATAGATTTTTAGACATGGGAATGTCATTTAAATTAAAAAATATAAAAGCACCATTGGTATATTTTTTAATAAAGAATATACATGTTAGTAGTTATTCCAAGCTCTAAAATATTTTATCAGGTAGAAATTGTAAGTAAAACAAATAGAATAAAAATCCCATCCTGTAAATCACGAACGGTTGGAAAAGTCAAATTTAAATTTAAAGAATTTGATCCCTGAAGTTCATTAAGCTTTTAAAACTTCTGTAATCCTCAAAAGTACTTCTGGGCCTTTGAATATATTTTGTGGACAATGGGGACCTTGGAGTCAAAGGCTACATTCATACTGTCAGTCCAAATTTGATTATTTGTGTATCCGATAGGAATCGGAGCTAAATTATTGACTGTCCACACTGTGTATCGTAACTCTTTATATCCATGCCGCTATTTTGTTTCCCTGAATATCTGCATTGGTTTCAATGGCAATGATGTTGCATTGCTAGGTATACGACAAAAACAACAACAACAGCAGCAATATGGACGGGTTTGCAATACTGATGTTGTCTTATTTACAACATCATTAACATCTTTTATTTCTTTAATATAAAAGGTGTTCAGATTCTGCCGTTTTCTACATATTACACAAACAATATAAATGCATGCGCGCTCCTTTCAATCATGAAATGCGTCGGAATAATAATCTTTTAATCTTACAAGATTAATGTTGGGAAATTTAGTAGATTAAAGTGTTAGTTCACCCAAAAATGAAAATAATGTCTCATTCTCATGTCGTTCTACACATGTACAACCTTAGTTCATCTTCAGAACACAAATTAAGACATTGTTGATGAAATCTGACGGCTCAGTGAGGCCTCCATTGAGAGCAAAGCCATTCAAACTCTCAAGGTCCATAAAGTTACTAAAAACATATTTGAAACAGTTCATGTGAGTTCAGTGGTTCTATCTTAATATTATAAAGCGACAAGAATACTTTTTGTGTGCCAAAAAAACCCCAAAATAACGACTTTTCAAAAATATCTATATGGGCCGATTTCAAAAGTAATAAAACAGGGTAAGTAATAAATTACATTAATTTCATTTTTGGGTGAACTAACCCTTTAAGTACTCTATTTGTGCTCGATTGTACTTTTGTTGAAAAGTGAAAGTTGTTTTACGCTATGAA